>NW_016107333.1:18183759-18215615 GCF_001604975.1 Cebus imitator | reverse complement strand
TTTTTTTTTTTTACTATCTGGTCCAAGAGTAGATAATTCTCGTGAGGCTAAGGGATTTTTTTGTTTTGGTTTGGTTTAAATTTTTACTTGTACAAGCAATTCATGAATATGATTTTTATTAATGCAAGAGGTACAGTAAGATATTAAGCCTTTCTCCCCCAGTTCTTATCCCCTAGTTCCTCTCTTTCCATAGAGTTAACCACTATTACCAGTTCCTTGTACATCCTTCCTGGTACTATTTATTTCCAAAACTAAAATAACCTTCAAAGTTTGTTTCCTGATTAAATACAGAATATACAATCATTGCAAAAAAAAAAAAATCAAACCAACAGCAAAATACAAAGTAGCAACTGAAATCCTCTCATCCACATTTTGGTGAGACATCTCTGCACAACTATACACATATTTGTATCTACAAAACATCACATAAACAAACTATTCTTCAATTTGATTTGTGTGTGTATATGTTCATATACACTAAATGACAGGTTGTAGACATCATCTGGGGTTCAAAATAGCATATTTTTTTTAAAGTTTCTAATGAATGTGTAATATTCCAATGTGTCTGGTTACCATCATTAATTTTTAACAATTTCTCTATTGATGAACATTTAGGTTCTTCCTAATTTTTGTACTATCATTTTCACAAACTTCTGATTTTTTTCAGAATAAATTCCTACAAGTAGAACTATGTATCAAAAGATGTGCTTTAGCGGGCAGAGCGAGATGGCCCCATACAAATCTACACCATTTGTCTTGCCCACAGGAACACCGAATTTTAACTACTAACTACACACAAAAAGCCCCATCACAAGAATCAAAAATCAGATGAGAAATCTGGTTCTAATTTCATATCACTGAGAAAGACATTGAAGAGGGCAAGAAAGGCAGTCTTGAATTGCCCTCTCCTCCCTCCATCTCCTGGCAGCAACCACATGGCACAGAGAATCTGTGCAACTGGGAAAGGGAGAACATAGTGATTGTGAGGCTACATTGACCTCAATACTGTCCTTCTGCCAGCAGAAGGCAGAACCAGACTTTAGTAGCTGATGCCTGCCCATGGAGAAAGCATTTGGACCAACCCCAGCTACAGGGGACCCACCCATTATAGCAGTCAGAGCTTGAGTTCCCACAAGCCTTGCTACCACAAACTGGAGTGCTCTGGGGCCCTAAGTAAACTTGAGAGGTAGACTAGGCCACAAGAATTGCAAGTCCTAGGCAAGACCTAGTGCTGAGCTGGGCTCCGAGCCAGTGGACCAGAGGGGAATACCATATTACCTACTGAGCCATCAGCCAGGGTAGCTAAGGGTGTGCTTACACCGTTTCTCCCCAACTCCTTGGCAGCAGCCTTAAGGTGCAGAGAAAGCTGTGTACTTGAGAGACAGAGAGCGCAGCAACTGCAGGACTTTACAGTGAACTCAGTGCTGCCTTGTCACAGTGGTGACCTGGCAGGATTAATCACCTGCTGAGTAAAGAACCCCTGGGCTCTAGTACCAGCAATGATACCCAGGTAATACGCCATGGGTGTCGGGCTCTGAGACATGCTAGCTTCAGGTGGGACTAAAAATATTTCCAATTTTGGTGGCTACGGTAGAAGACTCCTCCTATTTGAGAAAGGCAGGGGGGAAAGTAAAGCGGATTCTGTCTTGTGTCTTAGGGACCATCTCAGTCACAGCGGGGCAAAGCACCAAGCAGGCTCTGAGGGGTCCCTGAGTTGAGGCCTAGGATCTTGGTCAGCATTTCTGGACCTGACCTGGGGTAGAGGGGAGGCCACTGCCCTGAAGGATGAGTATCACGCCTGGCAAAATTCATCAGAAGCTGACTAAAGAGCCCTTGGGTTCTATTGGCAGTGGCCTGGCAGAAACCCACATGGGCCAGTGGTGGCAGAAGCCACAGGGAGAGGCTCCTCCGCCCATAAAAAGAGGAAGAAAGAGTGGGAAGGACTTTGGCTTGTGATTTGAGTGCTGGCTTAGCCTCAATAAAACAGAACATCAGGTAAATTTCTAAGGTTTAAGACTTCAAACTCTGGCTTCCAGACAGCATCTCTGGACCCAACTAGGGCCTGGGGGAACATGACTCTGAAGGGAGCGACACAAACCTGGCTAGATGTGCCACTTGCTGATAAAAGAGCCCCAGGGCTTTGAGTGAACTTAGGTGGCAAGCGACTGGTGGTTACAGCAGGCCCTGGGTCAGACCCAGTGCTGTGCTGGCTTCAGGTGTGAACCAGCACAGTCCCAGCAGTGGTGGCCACAGGGGTACTTGTGTCCCCCCATCCCCAGATCCAGGAGGCCTAGCACAAAGAGAGACACTCCATTTGTTTGGGATAAAGTAAGGAAAACAAAAGAAGAGTCTCTACCTGGTAATCCAGCAAATTCTTCTAGACTTTATTTAAGATCACTAAGGTGGTACCTCTATAAATCTGCAAGAATCACAGCATTATTGGGTTTAGGACCCAAGTCCCTTTGAATATCTGAAAAGCCTTCCCAAAAAACAATGGGCACAACAAGCCCAGACTGCAAAGACTACAATAAATGCCTAACTCTTCAATTCCCAGACACTGATAAACATTTACAAGTATCAAGACCATCCAGGAAAACATGACCTCACCAAATAAATAAGGTACCAGAGACCAATCCTGAAGAAACAAAGATATGTGTCCTTTCAGACAGAGAATTTAAAATTTTAAATCTGTTTTTGAAACTCAAAGAAATTCAAGATAACACAGGGAAACACTATCAGATAAATTTAACAAAGAGACTGAAATTAATTAAAAGAATCAAGTAGAAATTCTAGAGTTGAGAAATGCAACTGACATACTGAAGAATACATCAGAGTCTCTTAATAGCAGAACTGATGAAGCAGAAGAATTATGGAGCTTCAAGACAGCCTACTTGAAAATACACAGTCAGAGGAGGCAAAAGAAAAGACCAAAAACAATGAAGCACACCTAAAGGATCTAGAAAATGGCCTCAAAAGGGCAAACCTAAGAGTTATTGGCCTTAAGGAGGAGGCAGAGAGAGAGAGAGAGAGAGAGAGAGAGAGAGAGAGAGAGAGTGAGTTGGGGATAGAAAGTTTATTCAAAGGGATAATATCACAGAATTTCCCAAACCTAGAGAAAGATATCAATATTCAAATACAAGAAGGTTATAGAACACTAGCAGATTTAACACAAAGATGACTACCTCAAGGTATTTAATAATCAAACTCCCAAAGATCAAAGATTAAAAGAGGATACTAAAAGCAGCAAGAAAAAAGAGACAAATAATATAAAATGGAGCTCCAATATGTCTGGCAGCAGATGTTTCAGTGGAAACCTTACAGGCCAGGAGATGGTGGCATGACATTTACAGTGCTGAAGGAAAAAAAAACTTTTACTCTAGAATAGTATATCCAGTGAAAATATCCTTTAAGCGTGAAGGAGAAATAAAGACTTTCCCAGACAACAAAAGCTAAGGGATTTCATCCATACCAGACCTTCCTACAAGAAATGCTAAAGTGAGTTCTTTAGTCTGAAAGAAAAGGATGTTAATGAGCAATAAGAATACCCTTGTCTCTCTTCAGATCCTATAGATCTTTTGCCTTTTAATGAGCAATAAGAAATCATCTGAAGGTACAAAATTCACAGGTAATAGCACACAGAAAAACACAAAATACTAAAACACTGTAATTATGGCATATAAAATATTATCTTAAAGTGGAAAGACTAAGCAATGAACCAATCAAAATTAATAACTACAATTTTTCAAGACATAGACAGTATAATAAGATATAAAGAGAAACACTGAAAATTAAAAAGCAAGGAGGTGAGTTAAAGTATAGAGTTTTTATTAGTTTTCTTTATGCTATTAATAGTTCATTTGCTTATGCAATCAGTTTAAAATAATGGGTTATAAGATAGTATTTGCAAGCCTCATGGTAACCTCAAATCAAAAAACACACAACCGATACACAAAAAAGAATTAAAATTAAGAAATTAAAGCATACCACCAGAGAAAATCACCTTCACTAAAAAAAAGACAGGAAGGAAGGAAAGAAGGCATCGACCAGAAAACAACAAAATGGCAGGAGTAAGTCCTTACTTATCAATAATAACACTGAATGTAAATAGACTAAATTCTCCACTCAAAAGAAACAGACTAACTGAATGTATAAAAAAGCAAGACCCAATTATCTGTTGCCTCCAAGAAACATTCTTCACCTATAAATACACATATAGACTGAAAATAAAGGCACAGAAAAAGGTATTCCATGCCAGTGGGAAACCAAAAAAGAACAGGAGTAGCTATATTTATATTAGAAAAAATGAATTCTAAGACAAAAACTGTAGGAAGAGGCAAAGGTCATTATATAATGAAAAAGAGGTCAATGCAGCAAGAGGATATAAAAATTCTAAATATATATGCACCCAATGCTAGAGCACACAGATAAATATTACATTATTTTTATAATTATATATTATTTAATATAATTAAATAATACCAAAAGAAAAAACAAATACCAAAATATTTCTTTAAAAAGAGAAAATAAATGTCAAATATAATATACATAATATATAATATTAATATACATAATATATAATAATATATTTTGGTATGTTTTTTATTATTTGTTTCAAGAAAAGTTGTCAATTTTCTTCTTAATTTCTTCATTGACCCACTGGTCATTCAGGAGCATATTGTTTAATTTCCATGTGTTTATATTGTTTCCAAAATTACTCTTGTTATGGATTTCTAGTTTTATAAAATACATATACGATTTATAAATAAATATTGTTATATTATAATATTATTATAGCTAAAGAGAGAGAAAGACTCTAACACAGTAACAGCTGGAGACTTCAACACCCCACTTTCAGCATTGGTCACATCCTCCAGACAGAAAATCAAAAAAGACACATCAGACTTAATCTTCACAATAGAACAAATGGACCTAAGAGATATTTATAGAACATTTCATCCAGCAGCTGCTTTATTCTCCATAGCAGATCGATCATTCTCAAGCTGAGATCATTATGTTAGGTCACAAAACAAGTCCTAAAACATTAAACTTAAAACCTGAAATAATATAAAGCATCTTCTCTGACCACAATGAAATAAAACTAGAAATCCATAACAAGAGTAATTTTGGAACCAATATAAACACATGGAAATTAAACAATATGCTCCTGAATGACCAGTAGGTCAGTGAAGAAATTATGAAGAAAACTAGCAAGTTTTCTTGAAATAAATAATAATGAAAACACAAATACCAAAATGTATGGGATACAGTGAAAGCAGTATTAAGAGAGAAATTTATAGTTATAAGTGCCTACATCCAAAAAGAAGACAAACTTAAATAACCTAATGATGCATCTTAAAGAACTAAAAAAGCAAGTGCAAATCAACTCAAAATTAGTACAAGAAAAGAAATAATGAACATCAGAGCAGAAATAAATGAAATTGAAATGACAAAAACAATACCAAAAGATAAACAAAAACTAAAGTTGGTTTTTTAAAAGATAAAATTGACAGATCTTAAGTCAAACCAAAAAAAAAAAAGAGAAAAGACCCAAATAAAATCAGAGATAAAAAGGAGACATTACAACTAATACCACAGAAATTTAAAGGATCATTAGTGGCTACTGAGCAACTGTTCAACAACAAAACCAGAACAGATCAATAACAAGTAATAAGCTGAAAGCCATAATTAAAGGCCTCCCAGTAAAGAAAAGCCTGGGACCCGATGGCTTCACTGCTGAATTCTACCAAACATTCAAAGAAGAACTAATAGCAATCCTACTCTAACTATTCTGAAAAATGGAAGAGAAGGGATTACTTCCAAACTTGTTCTATGAGGTCAGTATTACACCAAAACCAGACAAGGACATATCAAAAAATGAAGACAATAGGCCAACATCGCTGATGAATACTGACACAAAAATCCTCAACAAAATACTAATAAACTAAATTCAACAATACATTTAAAAGATTATTCATCATGATCAAGTGGGATTTATCCCAGGGATGCAAAGATGTTTCAACATATGCAAATCAATCAATGTGATACATCGTATTGACAGAATGAAGTATAAAAACCATATATATCATTTCAATTGATGCTGAAAAAGCATTTGATAAATTTTAAATTCTTTTGTGTTAAAAACCCTAAAGAAACTGGGTATAGAAGGAACATATCTCAGCATAATAAAAACCATATAATGACGGACCCACAGCTAATACCATACTGAATGGGGGAACACTAAAGCCTTTCCTCTAAGGTCTAGAGCAAAGCAAGGATGCCCACATCCACCACTGTTATTCAACATAGCTCTGGAAGTCCTAGCTAGAGTAATCAGACAAAAAAAAGAAAGAATGGACATCCAAACTAGAAAGGAGGATGTCAAATATTCTTGTTTGCAGATGATATGATCTTATTATTTAGAAAAACCTAAAGACCCCCTCCCACACACACACACACCAAAAAATAAAACTATTAGAGCTAATAAACAAATTCAGTAAAGTTTCAGGACACAAAAATCAACTACAAAAATCTGTAGGATTTCCATGCCAATAATCTGAAAGAGAAATAAAAAAAAATCCCATTTACAAAAGTCACAAATAAAATTAAATACCTAGGAATAACTTACATAAGAAGTGAAATATCTCTACAATAAACAAAACACTGATGAAAAAAGTTGAAAAGGACACCAAAAAAATGGAAAAATGTTCCATGTGCATGGATTGGAAGAATCAATATTGTTAAAATGTCCATACTAGTCAAAGCAATCTACAGACTCGATGCAATCCTTATAAAAATACCAATGACATTCTTCACAGAAATAGAAAAAAAATCCTAAAATTTATATGGGATCATAAAAGATTGAGAATAGCCAAAGCTATCCCGAGAAAAAAGAACAAAACTGGAAGAATCACATTATCTGACTTCCACCAAAACAATATGGCACTGGCATAAAAAGAGACACAGATCAATGGAACAGAAAAGAGAACGCAGATATAAATCCACATACCTACAGTGAACTCATTTGTAACAAAGGTGCTAAGAACATACACTGGAGAAAGAAGTCTCTTCAATAAATTTTGCTGGGAAAACTGGGTATTCACATGCAGAAGAATGAAACTTGACCCCCATCTCTCACCATATATAAAAATGAAATAAAAGGTTAAAGACTTAAATCTAAGACCTCATACTATGCAACTGCTACAAGGAAACATTGGGGAAACTCTCCAGGAGATCAGTCTGGGTAAAAACTTCATGAGTAACATGCCACAAGCAGAAGCAACCAAATAAAAAATACATAGGATCATATCAATTTAAAAACCCTTCTGCACAGTAAAGGAAACAATCAACACATTGAAGAACAACCCACAGAACAGAGAAAATATTTGCAAACAACCCATCTGACAAGGGATTAATAAGAAAAATATATATGGAGGTGAAACAACTCTATAGGAGAAAAATCTAATAATCCTATTTTAAAATGGGCAAAAAATTTAAATAGACATTTCTCAAAAGAAGACACACAAGTGGCAAACAGGTATATGATCAATGATCATCAGAGAAATGCAAATCAAAACTACATAAGATATCATCTTATCCCAATTAAAATAGTTTTTATCTAAAAGACAGGCAGTAACAAATGCTAGCAAAGATGTGGAGCAAAAGGAACCCTCATAGGCTGCTGGTGGTAATACAAATTACCATAGCCACTATTGAGAACAGTTTGGAGGTTCCTCAATAAACTAAAAATAGAGCTACCATATGACCCAACAACCCACTGTTGTGTATATACCCAGTGGAAATGAAATCAGTATATTAAAGAGATACCTGCACTTCCATGTTGGCTGAAGCACTGTTCTCAATAGCCAAGATTTGGAATCAACCTAAAAGCCCATCAACAGATGACTAGGTAAAGAAAATATGGCACATATGTACAATGGAGTACCACTGGGCTATAAAAAAAGACTGAGATCCTGTCATTTGCAACAACATGTATGGAACTGGAGGTCATTATGTTAAGTGAAATACATCAGGCACAGAAAGACAAACATCACATGTTAGTACTTATTTGTGGGTGCTAAAAATCAAAATTGAACTCACGGAAATTAAGAGTAGAAGTACAGTTAGCAGAGGCTGGGAAGGGTTGTGGGAGGTGGGGTGAAGTGGAGATGGTTAAGGGTGTAAAAAATTATCCTCAGAAAGAATGAATAAAACAGTATTCTATAGCACAACAGGGTGACTAGAGTCAATAATAATTTAATTGTACATTTTAAAATAACTAAAAGAGCCGGGCGCGGTGGCTCAAGCCTGTAATCCCAGCACTTTGGGAGGCCAAGGCGGGTGGATCACGAGGTCAAGAGATCGAGACCATCCTGGTCAACATGGTGAAACCCCGTCTCTACTAAAAATACAAAAAATTAGCTGGGCATGGTGGTGCGTGCCTGTAATCCCAGCTACTCAGGAGGCTGAGGCAGGAGAATTGCTTGAACCTAGGAGGCGGAGGTTGCGGTGAGCCGAGATCGCGCCATTGCACTCCAGCCTGGGTAACATGAGTGAAACTCCGTCTCAAAAAAAAATAAATAAATAAAATAAAATAAAATAAAATAAAATAAAATAAAATAACTAAAAGAGTACAATTGGATTGCTTGTAACACAAAGAATAAATGCTTGAGGAAACAGATATCCTATTTTCTATGATGTGATTTATTACTTATTGCATGCCTGTATCAAAGTATCTCATGTACCCCATATATACACCTACTATGTACTCAAAAATATTTTTGAAAATACTTTATTTTCAGTGATATATATATATATATATGTATGTATGTATGTATGTATTATCCACTGTCCCACACAACGATCATACTCCTTTATATTTCCACCAACTGTGTGTAAATTTCCAGATCCCAAACTCTTGAAAATGCCTATATTTGATGGAAAGAGAGGAAACCTTATCTACTTCAAATAATGACTTCAGGGTTAATGAATGAAAACTGTCTAAAAAAATTATTTATCCAATCAATACTTATAGAATTTACCACCGATGCAATATATGGAGAATATATAAAGAAGAAAATAATAATAATAATAGCAGCTGCTACTTGTATGCCAAGAACTATCACAACCTCTTTTCCCATTTAACCCTCAAAACAATTCTATAAGGAAGTTATGTTAATGTTCTCAAGAAGAGTTGGATCTACTATGCATCAAGCACTATGTTAGACACCATCTATACATTCTCTCATTTAATGTGATTGAACTCTTACAAATAAATCCTAAGGGAAATGTTCATCTCATTTTATGAAAGAGAACATTTTTCCAGATCTTGAAAATGGTTAAGTAAATTATTCAACGTCTCCTAGCCAGTTGGCATGGAAGTTTACAATCTTCTAGAGATAAGAAATGTACATAAATTAATATGTACCAAGATATAAAATCAATACTGTCAAACATTTACTTACTCCTGATTCTTCAGAATTGCATGTTTTCACCATGTTTTGAAGAACATCAATCAGTTGACATAACAGTACTCCATTATCAAGTTCTTCCAATAATTTTTCTGCCTTAACTTTAATACCTAAAAAAATATTTCCAGATCAGACTCTAAATACTCTTAGAAGGTACAGTTAAATAGCAAATAATGGCAAGTTAACTTAATGATACTAAAATAAAAATACCTGTAATGCAGAAGTACAGAAAAAGAAAATTCACATCAATTTTATTTCATTTAAGATTAAATAAATTAACTGTATGTTAATATTCCTTGCACAAGAAAAAGAGTATCTATAAATAAGATGGACTTGATTGCAATTTTAAAATTAAAGACAATACCATAACAAATACCCAGGGAATACCAACTGTTTACTTCTAGAATGCCTTCTTTAAAAGCATGAATAAAATTACATAATAAACTCTAAACATTATCCATCTAACTGATAATAGATAACTATAGTGGGTATTTGGTATTTAATTACCTTGGAAGGGCTATTAAGATATTCCTTTTCATGAGAACCTGATTAATCCTACATAAAATTATTTAAAGTAAAATTTTTCTGGGGAGAAAGTTTAAAGCATTCAACATATTCTCTAATAGAGTAAAAAATATGATGTCAGACATTCTCCAACCTGACATTTCCTCCTAGGTTTCATATGCCTCTATCGTTCAATGACTCAGAAACTGTAATCATTTTACCTACAGTTTATGTTTCACTCAAAAGTTCATGGCTTATACAAGACTCAGGTGGGTGGGGGAGACATCAGTAAAAAAAATTAGACCAATACACTTTTTAAAGATTATTTTAATATTAACAATGAAAATGTCGATTATTCAAAGCTTACAGATCTCTTCAGTTAAATCTCAAATTTCCTACCATTCAAGCCCCAAGATTCAGAACGAATCAGAGTATTTCCCCAGCTGAAATGTAAGCTTGGTAAGAGCAAGGGCATTGAATACTTCATTCACTCGAGTATCCCCAGCATCTATAACCACCACTCCTTGAAAAAGAGTAAGGCTCTCAATGAATACGTATTGAATAAGAGAATTCAATTTTGGGTATTGTTGCAAGCCTTACCTAATAAACCAGATAACCAGATTGACAGATCTTCTTGCATGGGCAACAGAGTGGCTTCATGCCTCACAGCTATCCACTCATCATACTGACAAACATTAGCCAATCCTGGTCCATGTCTGGGAGTCAGAGGACTCCGTGGACTTAGAGGCAGATCTTCTCCAAACCATACCTAAGAAAAATAAAACAATCAACTAAATGAATATAACTTTTGCTAAAAGTCATCATAATCCACATCAGTATTTAAATGATGAAGCATAAATCATACATAATAGACACATATAAAAAACTGCTGTAGCTCACAGCAAATATATAATTTAGAAGTAAACTATTGACATGTAAGACATGTAAGCATATTCTTTTCTTTCTTTCCTTCTTTTTAATCTTTTCTTTGAGACAGGGTTTCATTGCTGCCCAGGCTAGAGTGCCGTAATGCGATCATGGCTCACTGCAGCCTCGACTCCCAGGCTTGAGCAATCCTCCCACCTCACCCTCCTGAGAAGCTGAGACACAGGCACATGCCACCACATCCAGCTAATTTCTAAATTTTATTGATTGCAGAGATGTGGCTTCCCTATATTGCCCAGGCTGGTCTTGAATTCCTGGGCTGAAGTGATCCTTCTGCCTCACCTCCCAAAGTTCTGGGATTATAGGCATGAGCCACTGCACTCGTCCAAGACATTTTCAATATTCAATATTGTGGTCAATGTAAGAAAACCCCTAAGTAATGAATGAATTCTACTATTGAGCCAAGAGAGTACAATTCAACAAATAATATTTTTCCTTCACTTATTATCTGAGTAAGCTTAACAAGTTATTTGACCAGAGTTTTAGCATCTTAGCTGTAAGATGGGTCCTGCCTTACAAAATATACCTTTGTAGCATCTGGCATTGAGCCCAGCAGATAGCAGAGACTCAATCAACATTTGTTGAATGAATAAATGAAGCATAAATAGCATTTTGAAAACTTCAAATCACAATAACAGTGTTATCTTAAAAAAAAAAATTCTAAGTACTTTAGTTTAAAACAAGTGGGTGGCAAACTATAGTCCATGGGACAAATCTAGTCTCTCCTGATTTTGTAAGCCCAGAAGCTAAGAATAGTTTTTAATTTTAAAATGGCTGTTATGAGGCCAGGCACAGTGGCTCATGCCTGTAATTCCAGCACTGTGGGAGGCCAAGGCAAGCGGATCACAAGGTCAGGAGTTCAAGACCACCCTGACCAATATGGTGAAACCCCATCTCTACTAAAAATATAAAAATTAGCCGGGCATGGTGGCACGAGCCTGTAATCCAGCTACTTGGGAGCCTGAGGCAGGAGAATTGCTTGAGCCTGGGAGGTAGAGGTTGCAGTGAGCTGAGATCACACAACTGCTCTCCAGCCTGGGTGACAGAGTGAGACTCTGTCTCTAAAAAACGAAGAAAAAAAAAAGGCTGTTAGGTAAGTAACTGCATAATATCTCAATTTTGCCTACTGGCCCACAAAGCATGAAATACTACCTCGCCAATTCACAGTTTAGAATAAAAATGGATATTCTTTATAAATTTTATAATTTTATAGATGTTATAATCAACATTTGCAAAATTTTGAAATACAATTAGAGATTCTTTAACATAAGATTATTTATAGAAAAGACTGTATCAATTCTTCAAATTATAAAAGTAATCATGTCATTATGAAGTCACCTTTTTTAAAACAGATATAAATATCTCTTGTCCTTCCCCTTCTTTAACAACTTAGAAAGGATAATATTATTAGAGCCCAAGTGAAATGCATAGGAGATTCTCAGAGCCGGGTGGCTTGGAATGGAGACTCAGAGCTTGAGTGAGGTGAGAGGGTGTCTAGGTATGAGGGCAGCCCTGTGCAAGATGTCAGACCCTGAGTAGAATAAGGAAGGCATCCATTGGGGGCAAAGGAGGAACATTCCAATACAGACTGTCAGAGTCCAAGTGAGCTGAGCCTCTACCCAGGGTGCAGGTGGCAGCAACAATAGGAGAATTTATCAACACATGAGGATTTATCAAATGGGAGCCAATCTTCTCACTGAAGAGAGGTTCAAATATGGAATGAAAGAAGTAAGAATGAATCCTTTGGTGTTGAATTAGAATATCTCTTATCTGAAAGCAAAGAAACTCTCAAAGAGTGCCAAAAGGATACATAAGCCAGCATGAAGGGACTTCTGCTGAACTGAGGGCAATTTATGCATTGAGATAAATGATAGAAATGGATTATATCACACTGAATAAAATAGGAAACTGTGAGTTAATACAGATAGAAATGAACACACTGAAATTTTAACAAGAATGGGATTTTTACATAGTTTCAAAGTACCTGCACACAAAATACTTACTACAAAGGGGAAAAAAAGTAATTTTACAGTTCAGAAACCTGACAGACAACATTGTAACCAAATGATGGAGATGAACTCCATCAATAATGAAACAAATCAAAATCGTATGCCACCTGATAGGATGCAGTGAGAAAAATTCCTACTAATCATGAAAAAATATCAAGCAAAACCAAACTGAGGGACATTCTACAAAATAACTGGTCTGGAGGTGCTTTCTGTGCTGAGGGCGCTCACGCAAACATGGTGAACGTTCCTAAAACCCGCCAGACTTTCTGCAAGAAGTGTGGCAAGCACCAACCCCACAAAATGACACAGTACAAGGGCAAGGCTTCTCTGTATGGCCAGGGAAAGCAGTGTTATGACAGGAAGCAGATTGGCTATGGTGCACAAACTAAGCCAATTTTTCGGAAAAAGCCCAAAACTACAAAGAAGGTTGTGCTAAGGCTTGAGTGTGTTGAGTCCAAGTGCAGATCTAAGAGAATGCCGGCCAGTAAAAGATGCAAGCATTTTGAAGTGGGAGGAGATAAGAAGAGAAAAGGCCAAGTGATCCTGTTCTAAGTCTCAGCTTTTCTTTTATGAAAATAATAAAATCTTGAGCTTGTGTTTTTTTTTGAAAAAGTATCAAGGTAATTAAAGACAAGCAAAGACTGACATACTGTTTCAGCCCAACGAAGACTAAATAGACATGAAAACTAAATGCAACACATAATTCTGAACCAGATATTATTGGCAACACTTGAAAGCGGTCTGCGTATTAAATGGTAGTACTGCAGCAGCATTAATATCCTGATTCTGATTATTTCATTGTGGTTGTGTAGGAAGATGTCCTTGTTTTCGAGGAACGCACACTAAAATATTCAGATGTAATAGAGCACTGGATTCACCACTTCCTCTCAAATGGCTCAGGCAAACAAATTTCTCTGTACTCCACTTGTAACGGCTTTAAAAAAATTTTTTTTTAAACTTATTTTAAAAAAAAGTTTAGGTAAAAGGAATACCAAGTGAATCTAGTCCTTTCTTGATTTTTAAATATAGGTCATTTTTCCCTTAAAATGTATTAAACTTACTGAGCTTCATTTGAGACAAGTCTTACTATACCAGATCAAAAGTCATAGCAGTACCATAGGTAATGCAGACAAACTGGTGGCGGGGATGGCGGGGTGGGGAAACTACTTCCAATCTCCTACAATGAGAAATAAGCAAGTTATATTTTTTAATCCCAAGGCAAACAAAGAAAATGAATAAATACAAGAGGCATGCGGGGGTAGAGAAATCTAATTTTAAAAAAAATCCCTGTCACAGACAAAAAAGAAATGTAAGTTATTTAAGAGACATTTACTTCAGGAATTAGGGTAGGGAATGGGAAATGAATTCCTAAATATATGAGGATCCTAGGAATAGGAAAACGATGTTATTTCTCTGAATTCTCTTAAAATTATTTCCAAGGAAGTACAGTAAAGCTTTACTAATTCTTCTTTATAAGCATGTCTTACTTCTATTGCAATCCTAGGACTCAGTTTAATGCTTAGCACATAGTATTCAAACATATTTGTTCAATAATTGAGGAATAGATATTAGCACATGACTCTTTGTACCAACAAAATCAAAAAGTATCTTACAGTCAATCGTATTTGACAGTCAGTGGAATATATTATTTGTTCATTAACCATCTGGCTGAGCTGAAAAAAGGCAGAGCAGATGTAAATGTTTGTCAAGGAAAGAAGAGCATGAATTAAGAGGGTGGTTTTTTAAAATCATGTATGAAAATGGAGAAGCTAACATTTAAAAAAAAGTCATTCTTACTTCTTATCACATTAGAGAGAAGAGTACATGTTGGATTTTCCTATTATTGCAAGCAGACAACTTTAGTAATCACCTGGGCTAGTCAGCAGAAATTAGTATTAAAAGTTAGATATTAACAAAAACTGCATGTATGAAGGTTGTTCTCAAACATGCTGAAAGCTGTCATATTGTCATTAAGAGACATTTAATTCATAGGTAACTCTGCAGATTAACTTAGGTACATGCATTTGCTTACATTTAGTCAAAATTTTATGCCTATGTACAAATGGGCCTTTTCACAGAGAGTGATTTCATAGCCTTTGTTAGATTTTCAAACGGAACTGTGATCCCAGAAAGGTTAAGATTGTTCACTGGCTTTTATACTATATATTTATTAATCAGAATGAAGGACACAGATGAATGACAAGAACTATCTTAAAGTATTAAATTAATAAGACATCAATTGATAACAGCTATTCACTTGATGTCTCCTCTCTGCAAGGCACTTAATAACCAAGGAGCTGTCTAATATAATTGGCAGAGAAAGAGGTAGAAATCCTGGGAAGACCTCACTTTCAACAGCAAAAACCTCCATGAGACATGTGAAGGGAGGTTAGTCCTAGAAAAAAAAAAATCAATGAAGACAGCTCTTGGAATCTGGATCAGAGAAGATTTTATGAAACCATTAGACAAACTGAAATAATCTACCATGTTAAGAAAATATGAATAGCCATTAGTGTAGAAATGAGAAAAAACATGGGCAATGTGGCAATGATAAAAAAAAAAAAAAAACCTCTATAAGGAATCAAGAAAATATAGTAAGAAACTAATGACATTCCTGAGACTTGGATAAAAACAGGATGAACAGAAGTAATCAGTTCAAAAATGATTTTGAGTAATAACACAGTTCTGGGCATATGCAAGTGGATATGAGGGGACCCGAAGGTAAAGAATAAGACCTTTTGGGAGATAGTCATGGACTACCCAGTCCCCCAAAAAAAAAACAGTATGATGGAACTCTATTAGTAGGATAGGAGATTATAGCTGCAGAGTATAGGAAGGTGTACAACAGGGTCACATGCAGGGCTGTTCTTAACTATTTGATAAATTCTCTTCTCTAGGCTGTCATCCATTGTTACATTGATAAGAGAAAGGAAAGGAGAGAAGACGAGGAAGAGAAGGAGGAGGAGGAGGAGGAGGAGGAGGAAGAGGAGGAGGAGGAAAAACTAACTGACTTTTATGACATAGGTACTATCTCTAGGTTTATATCTGGACAGTTTTATCATACCAAGGATAAAATGAAACTTCTGACGTGCTTGCAGGCAATATAGGCAATATATATTCTAGCAGGCCCTTTGCACCATTATCTAACTGATTCCTCAAAACTACCCTGCAAATTAATCACTATTATCCTCACCATAGAGGTAAGGAAGCAGAGACTCAGAGGTAACATAACTTGCCAAAATCTTGGAATCAGAGAGGCAGAACTACGATCAGAATCAAAATCTAATTAATCCAAGTTTTTACTTCCCAAAGCAAATTTTATTATCAGTTGCTTGCTTCCTTCCAGGCAGATATTCAATGAGACTTTTAAGTTAATATTCAATTATGTTCTATTTATACAAAAGAAAGAAAACTTAAAAATAAGAATAATATAGCAAACAACAACTCTGGAAATCATTCAAATATAAGGTTATTTTGGTTGTCTCATTACACCCTGCTTGCATCCCTCCACCGAAAAACAAACCAAAAAACTCACTCTTCAAAATTTTAATGCCCAGTCATATACAGACATTTATAGAGCACATGAACAACTACTTAAAATTTTAAAAGATACATTTGTTTTCACTAAAAGCTCTTTTAACTGTAAATACATGCTAAATTGTAATGAGGGGAAAAACCACAGAGTATTTCACCTCTTCCCACAGTGCTATAAATAAGACAGACCTACCAACCCTAAGGCACTTTTATACTTGATCTTAGACAAAAGGCCAAGAAGAGATAACCCTCAGGTATTTTTGAATTTTACAAATATTTAGTATAAACAAAAGCTTAGAATTAAAAGTTTTTGGGAACTAGAAAGTCAAAATGTAGTATTTCTGTTATTAAAATGTGATGCTTTAGGCCGGGTGTGGTGGCTCATGCCTGTAATCCCACACTTTGGGAGGCCAAAGTGGGTGGATAACAAGGTCAAGAGATCGAGACCATCCTGGCCAACATGGTGAAACCCCATCTCTACTAAAAATACAAAAATTAGCTGGGAGTGGTGGCACGTGCCTGTAGCCCCAGCTACTCAGGAGGCTGAGGCAGGAGAATTGCTTGAACCCAGGAGACGGAGGCTGCAGTGAGCCGAGATCGCGCCACTGCACTCCAACCTGGTACCTGGCAACAAAGTGACACTCTGCCTAAAAACAAACAAACAAAAAACGACACAAAAAAAGTGATGCTTTAAAAAACTAGCACAATAAACATTTTATGATAATCTTATGTTTGCTAATTATTATAGTTCAATTACATTAATCTCATAATTTAAATATTTTTTCCAAGAAAAAACTTACTTGAATTGCAGGCTGCATAGTCACCTATATTGAACTGAAATTTCTTTTCTGAAAAAAGAACAAAATATTAACATACAGTTAACAATGCAAGTTTTGTTACTTCCCCAAACCCCCAAATTACAAGATTTAGGAATGTGTTTATTCGACTGCAAATGCAAAACTTTTCATCTAGTTAGAACAGTCTGACTACAAGAGAATTCATATCACTCCTTGCTTCTTACTTCAGAAAGGACTACTTATTTGAAAAAGTAAAACCTGAAACAGACTTTAATATAATATGTAGTTTCTGGCATTATCATCAAGGTAATTCTTGAACCATCTGGACAGTTTTGAAAAAAAATCAACAATAAAATTTAGCTCATATGAAAGTTTCCCAGAATTTTATTTTTCCCTGTGAACATAACCTGTGAACATAATGTAAGTATAAATATTGCAACAACTGATATTAAAAGTCAAGTATCTTCTGTCATCAAAATCATAACAGGTCATATGGACTGCATAAATTAATAAACTTAACTATAAACTTATTCTGCTACACAAGGTAAATTGTGAACCAAAAGGCACAATGCCTTCCTATAACAATTTTCAAAAGAAAAAAAAAACAAAAGAAACAGCAATTTTAGCTCCAAAGTAATATTCCTGAAATCTACATGGAAAATTAATTTATTGAATTAGGTAACTGCAATTCTTTTCTATATTTTCAGAAGGATAAAAGTGAAGAGTTTAAAAACACTCAATAATATAGACTATATAAAATCTAGGATTTTTTTTATTGCTCAAAGCAGCATAAACTAGTCTACTTTTATTATAAACCTCCTTTAAAACATTTTAAGAAAAAACATACAGTAATTATAAAGCTATAATGCTATTACTTTCCAAGAAAAAGTTATTTTTTCCTCTAAATTATATCACACATACCTCATGCACAGTGTCAACTATACATACCACTTTTCCTTTCAGGAATATTTCTTCTAGTACCAAAATTCAACCTGAGCTAAACCATACTGGAAAACCTAATATTATAAGACATTTTCTTTGCAGGAAGGCAAAAGACAACACAATGTCCTTTTGGATGTCATTTTCTCTTCTCTCCACCACAGCAAAAGGCCAAAGTACAAGTGAGCATTACTAATGAGCTTGTTATGCTTCCCACGAGCTAATTCAGTGGGGAATACATTTTCCTTTAGCATAAATAATCCTTTGTCCCCAACAAAGATCCATTTCTCGGAAGTAAGAAGCTTCCAAGACCATTTTTTAAAAATGCAGCAAAGAAGCTGCTCCTATTAAAATGGAGTTCCACATAATCAGACAAGAGCTTTAACAGTTGGAGCTGCCAGCCCAAAACAAAAGAAAGCCTAAATTATAAGGCGTGTGCAAATCAAGAACAGTGACACATTCACAAAGAAGCTATCATAAGAATGTTTAGTAGTTGCCCTTTTTATGGAAAATTCAACAAAATTAGTTTTATGAAAGAAAGAATTTATGCACAATATTTGGTCACTTGAATTTCAGCAAAAGAATCTTTACATATATTTTTTAAATCATTCATCTTGCATAACAGAAAAAACTACTTTTAAGATGACAAAAATATAAGCATCTAGATTAACTTTGAAAAAAATTCCTTAATAAAATACTATGCAGATATATTTTCATATATGAAAAGCTATAATATACACGAACATTGCCTTTAATCGATGAGATTTTATCAGTAATTCATCAATTAAGTAATGAGTACTCACTATGTTACAGATACTAAGAGTCAGTCTTTGGTATTTTCTAGTCATTCACTGTCATCTTTCTAAGATATTTTTGTGTCTCAGGCATTTATTTCCAAGAGTAGTTTCTTAGCTCCAGTCCCCAATCTGTATCACAATCACAATTCTTGCTTCTCCTTCATTTTATTACTTATTTTCCTCTTTTTTATCATTCCCTAAAAATCTCTATTTGTTTCATATAAATCAATTACACTAAACCAGTTACACTTCATTTTGCATCTTAATTAGCAACATATTGTCCTTATTTTTGCTTTTGTCTTTTCATCTTTTTAGAGAAGCCTATTTCAATTCTTTGCCAACTTGAGGAAGTCTTTTCCCTTAGATTTGGGGGAAAAAGACCTCTCATGTAACAAAGTCTAAACTACACTCTAACCCTGCTGGGAATCTTTCACAAGACACTCTCATGCATAGATAGTGCAAAGAATCCTATACTTCTAAAATTCAAGGAAAATGTTGGAAGCACAGAATGTGCTCATCCACCTGAAATTTGACTAGAATTTGAGCCTAACCTGGTCATCTTTAAAAATTTCAGTCATGAGGTACTCAAGATTATTTGCATTAAGTTTCTTCATTCTACTTTGACTTCAGATCATAATGAGATTAAAAACACCAACTACTGAACTGATCCTTCGTCCCAAAGATACAGGCTCGGAAACACATATTTTCAATCCTTCCCCACATTATACGATACGATGGGGAGAAGTCCAAGTGTCATGGCGCCATCTGTTACAAATCGGAAGTCAACCAGGAAGAGTGGCAAACAACAAAAGCAAAGAAATAAGCTAAGTTTCTTCATGAAAAAGAATAACATTAACTGCCACTGTACCACATATCCATTCAACACTCAGCCACCAGATTATTGCCAAGATACTCAAGAAGCAAGGATAGGATAAAGTTGAGATAGTGGTTACTACTGAGGAGAGAGAGGAAAATGACCCTGGGGAGGAATGCACAAAGGCCTTTGAACTGTACCAGTAAGATTTTATTTCAAGATAAGTGGTAAGAACAAAGGTATTATTATACTAGTCTGTATGCCTTTCTGTGTGTCAAAATATTTCATCCTTTTTAATGCTTCATTTAGAAAAATAGCTGAATAATACATCCTTTCTGATTTACTCAGAAAAAAAGTTACTTAGCTTTAAAATTTTGAATTAAATGTTTCTTAATTGCCTAATAAAGAAAATAGAAATACTTTATCTACATCAAACATATTTCATTTATTTCTTAATGCGTACTAAAATAACTCATCACAAAGATAGCACCGGGGTAGCAGAAGGTATCAAACAGATCTGATTTGAATTCCAGCTCCAGAAAATACTGCCTACATAATTTTGGAGTAGTTTTCTCCTCTAAGCCTCAGTGTTCTCATCTGTAAAATGAGATATGATCATCTCCTTCTTATGACTCCTGTAAAAATTAAATGAGATGACACTTATAAAGTACCTGGCACACAGCACTTAACAAATGAATTATGAGTATGATGATGAGACAAAATTATAGCTCATTTGGGATCATTTATCTAAATGAGAAGAGATAATAAAACAAAGCTAGTAATATTCAGACATCATTAAGCATAATTTGGAAAGCTTCTTTTACTAACATAAAAATAAATATAGTTACAAATGAAAGAAGCTTTAAAATACCCACATCATAATTGGCAGGACACTCAGATAAAAATTTGAGATTGACAACTCACTTTACTAGAATAATTATAGGAATTTATTTAACACATACCCTTCGCTCCCTTCAGCCTGTCTCCTCAATATCATCTCTATCAGTATACTTATTTCTGGGGCTATTTAAGGGTTTTCACTGTATCTTTTTTCATGTTGTATGCACTCATTTATTTATTAACCCCCTTTATTGAGCTAGACACCATAGGCAAGAGAAACAGTGATGAACATAACAGACATGTTACTGCCCTGATGGAGCTAATATACCAGTTGGGAAGGCTGAAAATAGCAAGTATCTAAATGAATACATAATTCTATTTTTTACTTTTATTTTTTACTTTTCCATAAATTATTGGGGTACAGGTGGTATTTGGTTACATGAGTAAGTTCTTTAGTGGTGATCTGTGAGATTCTGGTGCATCCATCACCTGAGCAGTATAAACTGCACCATATTTATAGCTTTCTATCCCTCACCCCCTCCCACTCTTCCCCCCAAGTCCCCAAAGTCCACTGCATCATTCTTACACATAGGCGTCCTCATAGCATAGCTCCCACATATCAGTGAGAACATACGATGTTTGGTTTTCCTGAGTTACTTCACTTGGTATAACAATAGTCTCCAATCTCATCCAGTCACTGCAAATGCTGTTAATTCATTTCTTTTTATGGCTTCTTAGTATTCCATCATATATATTTGTGTATACATATGAATATATCTTTGTATATGTATATATGTGTATGTGTATGTATATGTATGTATGTATATATGTGGGCATGTGTATGTGTGTGTACATATATATATCACAGTTTCTTTACTCATTGATTGATGGGTATTTGGGTTGATTCCATGATTTTGCAATTGTGAATTGTGCTGTTATAAACATGCATGTGCAAGTATATTTTTCAAATAATGACTTCCTCTGGGTAGATACCCAGTAGTGGGATTTCTGGATCAAAAGGCAGTTCTACTTTTAGTTCTTTAAGGAATCTCCACACTGTTTTCCATGCATCCATACTAGTTTACATTCCCACCAGCAGTGAAGAAGTGTTCCTTGTTCACCATATCCATGCCATCATCTACTGTTTTTTTATTTTTTGATTATGGCCATTCTTGCAGGAGTGAGGTGGTATTGCACTGTGGTTTTGATTTGCATTTCCCGGATCATTAGTGATGTTGAGCATTTTTCATGTTTCTTGGACATTTGTATACCTTCTTTTGAGACTTGTCTATTCAGGTCCTTAGCCCATTTTTGACGGAATTGTTTGGTTTTTTTCTTACTGATTTGAGTTCGTCGTAGATTCTGGATATTAGTTCTTTGTCAGGTGTACAGATTGTGACAGTCTTTTGTCATATGTATAGACTGTGCAGATTTTCTCCCACTCTGGGTTCTCTGTTTACTCTGCTGATTGCTCCTTTTGCCATCCAAAAATTCTTTAATTAGGTTCCAGCTATTTATCTTTGTTTTTATTGCATTTGCTTTTGGGTTCTTGGTCGTGAAATCCTTGCCTAAACCCATGTCTAGAAAAATTTTTCCAATGTTATCTTCTAGAATTTTTATAGTTTCAGGTCTTAGGTTTAAGTCCTTAATCCATCTTGAGTTGATTTTTGTATAAGGTGAGAGATAAGGATCCTACATATACCTAGCCAATTATCCCAGCACCATTTGTTGAAAAGGGTGTCCTTTCCCCACTTTACATTTTGTTTGCTTCCGTTGGTTATAAGTATTTGGGTTCATTTCTGGGTTCTCTATTCTGTTCCATTGGTTTATGTGCCTATTTTTTATAGCAGTACCACTCTGTTTAGGTGACTGCACCCTTATAGCATAGTTTGAAATTAGGTAGTGTGATGCCTCCAGATTTGATCTTTTTGCTTAGTCTTGCTTTGGCTATGCAGGTTCTTTTTGGTTCCATATGAATTTTAAAATTGCTTTCTCTAATTCTGTGAAGAATAATGGTGGTATTTTGATGGGGATTCTGTTGAATTTGTAGATTGCTTTTGGCAGTATGGTCATTTTCACAATATTGATTCTATCCATCCATGAGCATGGGATGTGTTTCCATTTGTTCATGTTGTCTATGATTCATTTCAGCAGTGTTTTGTAGTTTTCCTTGTAGAGGTCTTTTGACTCCTTGGTTAAGTATATTCATATATATATATATATATATATGCAGCTATTATAAAAGGGGCTGAGTTCTTGATTGGATTCTCTGCTTGGCTGCTGCTGGTATATAGAAGAGCTACTGATTTGTGCACATTAATCTTGTATACAGAAACTTTGCTGAATTATTTTGTTCTAAGAGCTTCCTGGAGGAGGCCTTAGGGTTTTCAAGGTAAACAATAATATTGTCAGCAATCAGTGACAGTTTGACTTCCTCTTTACCGATTTAGTTGCCCTTTATTTCTTTCTCGTCTCATTGCTTTGGCTAGGACTTCCAGTACTATGTTGAAGAAAAGTGGTGAGAGTGGGCATCTTTGTCTTGTTCTAGTTCTTAGAGGGAATGCTTTCAATTCTTCCCCATTCAGTATTACATTGGATGTGGGTTTGTCATAGATGGCTTTTTTTTTTTTAATCAAAACACAAGATCCAGCTGTCTACAAGAAACCCACTTTAAATTTGAAGACCCATAGAGATAAAAAAAATTTTTTTTTGTTCTCCAAACTGAATTTATTCATTTTTAGGTACAATAGGTTTTTGCTTGATTTCAAGATTTGTTTTTTTTTTTAAAGAAAGAGAAAAAAAAAAGAGAGAGAGAAAGAAAGAAAAAAAAAGAATTGAAAAAAAAAAGAATAAAGGAGAGGAAGAAAGAGGAAACGGAAGAGGGAGAGAGAACAGGAGTGTTGCTTTATTGCCCAGGCTAGAATGCAGTCTAAAAATGGGTATTGAAAGCCACTTTTATGCCAATAATTGTGCTTAATAACGGAGACAGGAAAAAATGAGGGAAGAAAATAACAAACAAGCAGCCAACCAATATTTCATTTAAACCTGTAAGTAGGTGTGATGTGGTACTGATAAGAGTGTATATTTTGTGTATTTAAAGTGGAGAGTTCTATAAATGTTTATTAAGTTTACTTGTTCCGGATCTAAGTTCAAGTCCTGAATATCCTTGTTAATTTTCTGTCTCGTTGATCTGTCTAACATTTGATGTTGAAGTCTCCCACTATTATTGTGTGGGAGTCTAAGTCTCTTTATAAGTCTTATGTATCTGGGTGCTCCTGTATTGGGTGTGTATATATTTAGGATCGTTAGCTCTCCTTGCTGCATTGATCCTTTTACCATTATGTAATGTCCTTCTTTGCCTCTTTTGATCTTTGTTGCTTTAAAGTCTATTTTATCAGAGGCAAGAATTGCAACTCCTGCTTTTTATTTATTTATTTATTTTTGCTCTCCATTTGGGTAGTAAATCTTTCTCCATCCCTTTGAGTCTTTGTGTATCCCTGAATGGGAGATGGGTCTGGATGCAGCATACCGATGGGTTTTGGCTGTGTCTTTTCATTGGTGGATTTAGTCGATTTAAATTTAGGATTAATAATAATATATGTGAGTTTAATACTGCCATTGATATTAGCTGGCCGTTTTGCCCATTAGTTGATGTAAATTCTTCATTATATTGATGTTCTTTACTTTTTGGTGTATTTTTGGAAAGGCTGATACTGGTTGTTCCTTTCTATGTGTAGTGGTTCTTTCAAAAGCTCTTGTAAAGCAGGACTGGTGGTGATGAGATCTCTGAGTACTTGCTTGTTCACAAAAGATTTTATTTTTCCTTCACTTATGAAGTTTAGTTTGGCTGGATATGTAATTCTGGGTTGAAAGTTCTTTTCTTTAAGGATGTTGAATATTGGTCCCCACTCTCTTCTGGCTTGTAGGATTTCTGCTGAGAGATCTGATAGGCTTCCCTTTGTGGGTAACCTGACCTTTCTCTCTGGCTGCCCTTAGTATTTTCTCCTTCATTTCAACCCTGGTGAATCTGATGATTATGTGCCTTGAGATTGGTCTTCTTGAGGAATATCTTTGCGGTGTTCTCTGTATTACCTGGAATTGAATATTGTCCTGCCTTGCTAGGTTGGGAAAGTTTTCCTGAATAATATCCTGAAGAGTATTTTCCAGTTTGGATTCATTCTCTTCATCACATTCAGGTACACCTTAGATTAGGTCTTTTCACATAGTCCCATATTTCTTGGAGACTTTGCTCATTCCTTTTTATCCTTTTTTCTCTAATCTTGTCTTCTCATTTTATTTCATTAAGTTGGTCTTCGACCTCTGATATCCTTTCTTCTGCTTGATCAATTCGGCTGTTAAAACTTGTGCATACTTCATGAAGTTCTCGTGTTGTGTTTTTCAGCTCCATTAATTCACTTATATTCCTCTCTAAATTGTCTATTCTCATTAGCATTTCGTCAAACCTTTTTTCAAAGTTCTTAGTTTCTTTGCATTGGTTAGAACAAGTTCTTTTAACTCACAGAAGTTTCTTATCATCCACCTTTTGAAGCCTACTTCTTTTAATGGAACACAGTTGCTGTCCATCAGGCCTTGTTCCATTACTGATGAGGAACTGTGATCCCCTGTAGAGGGAGAGGCATTCTGATTTTGGGTGTTCTCAACCTTTTTAGGCTGGTTTCTTCCCTTCGTTATAAATTTATCCATCTGTCGTCTTTGTAATTATCAACTTTATAATTAGGTCTCTGAGTGGACGTCCAACTTGTTGATTCCCAGCGTCGGAATCTGAGCAACCCACTGCACTGGCTAAAACAGCAGAGTTAAGATTGATGGTGCTTTTCTGACTCTGCACCAAGAACTGCCACACCGAGGCACCGGCAAAACCTCCACGCCAGCCACCACAGTCTCGCTGGCGATCTGTGGGGCTCCTCCGCTGGGAATCTTCTGGTCCGTGAGCAACAAAAATTCATCTGAAAGTGTGGCGTCCTCTCATTCTCTGCGCTTTCACTGGGAGCTACAATCCTGAGCTGCTAGTAATCAACCATCTTGGATCTCTCTCTCCTCAAAACTGGATGGCTTTTATTATATTAAGGTATGCCCCTTGTATGTCGATTTTGCTGAGAGTTTTAATCATAAAGGGATGCTGGATTTTGTCAAACACTTTTTCTGCATCTACTGAAATGATCATTGATTTTCATTTTTAATTTTGTTTACGTGGTGTATCACATTTACTGACTTGCATATGTTAAACCATCCCTGCATCCCTGGTATGAAACCCACTTGATCATGGTGGATTATCTTTTTTTTTTGATACATAGTTTTGCTCTGTCACCCAGGCTGGAGCGCAATGGTGTGATCTTGGCTCACCTCAACCTCCATCTCCTGGGTTCAAGTGATTCTCCAGCCTCAGCCTCCTGAGTGGCTGGTATTACAGGTATTTGCCACCACCCCGGGCTGGTTGGTGAGTTCTTATCCATTCTGCAGTTCTGTATCTTTTAAGTGGAGTATTTAGACCTTTTACATTCAATGTTACTATCGAAATGCGAGGTAGTACTCAATGCGCATTGCACTCAATGTGCTCTTTGTTGCCTGTATACTTTGGGGTTTGTTTTTGCTTTTTAACTTGTATTTTTGTTTTGTAGGTCCTATGTGACTTATGCTTTAAAGAGATTCTGTTTTGATTTGTTTCCAGGATTTGTTTCAAGATTTGGAGCTCCTTTCAGCAGTTCTTATAGTGGTGGCTTGGGTAATGGCGAATTCCCTCAGCATTTATTTGTCTGAAAAAGACTATATCTTTCGTACATATATGATACTTAGTACATATATGATGCTTTTGTACATATATGATACAATATTCTTGGCTGATAATTGTTTTGTATGAAGAGGCCGAAGATAGGGCCCCAATCCTTTCTAGCTTGTAGGGTTTCCACTGAGAAATCTGCTGTTAATTGGGTAGGTTTTCTTTTATAGGCTACCTGGTACTTCTGTCTCTTAGCTCTTAAGATTATTTCCTTTATCTTAACTTTGGATAACAATGTGTCTAGGCAAAGATCTTTTTGCATGAATTCCCCAGGTGTTCTTTGTGCTTCTTTTTTTGGACATCTAGGTCTCTAGCAAGGCTGAGGAAGTTTTCCTCAATTATTATCCCAAATATGTTTCCCAAGCTTTTAGAATTCTCTTCTTCCCCAGGATCACTGACTATTCTTAGGTTTGGTCATTTGACATAATCCCAAACTTCTTGGAGGCTTTATTTATATTTTCTTATTCTTTTTTCTTTGTCTTTGTTGGATTGGGTTAATTCAAAGACCTTATTTTCAACCTCTGAATTTCTTTCTTCTACTTGTTCAATTCTATCACTAGACTTTCCAGAGCATTTTGTATTTCTAAGTGTGTCCAACGTCTCCTGAAATTTTATTGTTTTTTTTTTCTTTAAGCTATCTATTTCCTTGAATATTTCTCCCTTCACTTCTTGTATCATATTTTGGATTTCCTGCATTTGGCTTCACCTTTCTCGGGTCCCTCCCTGATTAATTTAATAACTAACCTCCTGATTTTTTTTTTTCAGGTAAATCAGAGATTGCTTTTTGGTTTGGATCCACTGCTGATGAACTAGTGTGATTTTTTTTGGGGTTGCTGAAGAGCCTTGTTTTGTCTTATTACCAGAGTTGGTTTTCTGGTTCCTTCTCATTTGGGTCCTCTGTCGGAGGAAAGGTCTAGAGCTGAAGGCTGTTGTTCAGATTCTTTTGTCCCACAGAGTGTTCTCTTGATGTAATACTCTCCCCATTTTCCTATGAATGTGGCTTTCTGTTAGCCAAACTGCCGTGGTTGTTGTCTCTCTTCTGGGTCTAGCCACCCAGTGAGTCTACCTGGCTCTGGACTTGTACTGGGGTTTGTCTGCACAGAATCCTGTGATGTGAACCGTCTATGGGTCTCTCAGCCATGGATACCAGTGCCTGTTCCAGTGGAGGTGGCAGGGGGTGCAATGGACTCCATGAGGGTTCTTAACTTTGGTGCTTTAATGCTCTATTTTTGTGCTGGTTGGCCATTTGCCAGGAAGTGGCGCTTTCCAGAGAGCATCAGCTGTGGTGGCATGGTGAGGAACTGGTGGTGAGTGGGGCCCTAGAACTCCCAAGATTATATGCCCTTTGTTTTCAACTACCAGGGTGGGTAGGGAAGGACCATCAGGTGGGGGCTAGGCATGTCTGAACTCAGACTGTCCTTGGGTGGGTCATTCTGCAGCTGCTGTGGCGGATGAGGGTGAGGTTCCCAGATCACTGGAGTTATATACCTAGGAGGATTATGGCTGCCTCTTCTGTGTCATGCAGGTTGTGAGGAACCTTAACCAGCTCCCACACAAACCAAAGGGCCAGTCTCACTCCCACTGTGCCCCCCACAACAGCCCCCAGACTGTTTCCAGGCAGAGAGCAAGAAGAGCTTGAAAAGACCCAAGCTATCTGCCTCCCAGCTGTGACAGAAAAGGGCTTGGTTCTTCCACCAGCTGTGAAGTCTGCATACCAGATTTGCACCCTCCACTGAGTTCTGGCCAGGAGGCTTCTCACCCCATTCAAATTGTTACAAATTTCACCTAGAGATTTGCTTCTTCCTGTATAGTTTTACCCCCTGCTCCTCTCCCATTGGATTTCTGTGGTACCAGCCAGGAATGGCCTGCCAAGGACCCAACAAGCTTCCAGGGCCCTTCTGGTGCTTCCTCTATGCCTGTAATTTTCTCAGCTCTCCAAACTGACTCAGCTCCAGGTAAAGTCAGAAGCCTTAACTTGGGAAAACGAAGTTTGCCCAAGACTTTCAGCTTCTCCAGTGGGGGTGTATGTTCTGGAGAAGAGGGTCTCCCTTTCCCACTTCCACAGTTGGGATGCTCACAGTTTTGGGGGGAATCTCCTGGGTCCTGCTGGAGTAGTCCACTTCCTTCAGGGAGTCTTAGGTCATCCCAGGATTGCTGGTTTATTCTTGCAGTTGATCTGGAGCTAAAATTCACAATGCAAACCCCTGCCCACTGCTCTGTCCGGAGCTGCAATCTAGTCCTACCTCTTGTATGCCATGATCTCCACTCCTTAATGAATATGTAATTTTAAATCATAATTTTTTTGATGGAAAGCAGAATGCCACAACTGAGAAAAACAGCAGGAGCCTACTTGAGGCTTTGAGTGATTAGAAACAATTTTGCTAGGGGAAAAATATGAATTTGAAGAATGACAGGAATCAACCAAGGAATGAAGAAGAGTTCTGTACATAGAGAATAAGCTTTGCAAAGTCTCTGAAATAGTTTGATGCATTCCAAAAATGGAAAGAAGCCAGTATAGCTGAAGCATGGAGAATGTATGGTTTAGAACAGGGTTGAAGAGTTGGGCAGTCACACAATGCCATGTTGAGGAAAACTAGTTATTATCCTAAAAGCAGTAGAAGCCACTAATGAATTTTAACTAAGGGAGTAGTGACATGATCTAATTCACAGTTTTGAAAGAAATCTGAAGCCAGGCATGGTGGCTCACACCTGTAATCCCAGCACTTTGGTAGGCTGAGGAAAACTGGTTGTCTCCTTTCTCCAAAGTGTTTCTGCTACAGAAGAAATGTGACAGTAAAGTTTAGAAGCAGCCACATGGTGAATGGCATCTGGTGGGGGATCTTTTTTGATATCATTTATTATTTATGTGACCTGAATGGATATACAATTTTGCCTCTCACCCAACATGTTCCAGGTAAAATATGTACAACGATTATGGTCAAAGTACCAGCAGGTCAAGTGAGCTGCCTGATATAACCAGAGGAATTACTAAGGAAAAAATGACCAAGGTTGATGTGTAGGCAGAGGTTTCAAGTTAACAGGACAATAGTTATGCCAAGGAGCAAGGATTCTGATAAATGAGCTACTACTCAGGAATTCATACGACTACCCCAGAGGACATAAACATTTTTACACCTTAAATCAACTCCACCTGTGGTAAACAGAATGATCTCGAAGTTGTCTACATCCTAAGCCTCAGAACCTGTGAATATGTGACCTTAGAAGGCAAATGGAACCTTTTAGATTAATTAAATTAAGGATTTTGAGATGGGAGATTATCCTGGTGGACCAAATGTGGTGACAGGAGTTCTTTTAAGAGGGAGGGAGGAAGGAAGGAAGAAAATTTACTTCCATTTGGTTTTTTTTAAAAAAAAAAAAAAAAAGAATTTTAATTTGCAAGTTACATATTTTACAGGCAAAGGCAGCTAACTTTAAATCTTATTTCCATCTCAAATAAATGACAATTTTTTAAAATTAAGCAAAAATACAAGGAAAAAATGGTGGCATGGCTTT
Source organism: Cebus imitator (assembly GCF_001604975.1). Taxonomy (NCBI): domain Eukaryota; kingdom Metazoa; phylum Chordata; class Mammalia; order Primates; family Cebidae; genus Cebus; species Cebus imitator. The sequence continues at coordinate 18,185,659 of NW_016107333.1, read as the reverse complement.
AAAACCTGCTGGTAGAATAAATGAAAACCAAATATTACAGTTTCTCACTTTCCCATGAATATTGGCACTGTTTGTTTCATGTTTCTTTGTGAGTTTCTATGCATTAAAATCCCAGTAAGACTGAATGGTTTACAGATCAGTCCATCTTACTCCAGTAAAAGAGCCCCTTAACTTCTAGACTTTAAAAACTGCACTCTTGTTTTTGCATTTTAGTGCAAACAAAACACAAATATATTTCTTTTTATGTCAGTACCACAAGTTAATAGGTATGTTGCTTTTTAAAAAGTAATAAGATTTGTGAATATTGTCATTTTAAAAAGTCCTTTACAGATCACAGTACTGATGGAATCTATCTAGTGCACCCACAAGTGCCTCCGTGTTTTGATTTCACAGTCCTTTTCTCACAAAAACCTTAAGAGTTCAAAGAATTAATAATACACACCATATGGACAATTTGGGGTTAAAAAACCGATGGCTCTAGGCAACAATTACAGTTAATAACATCTACCCACAAAGTCTGTGTTCCTATAACTTTCAGACTTGGTTTGCTATAAATAAAACATTCTGAAATAAAGCCTTACGCACACTGACAACACTTATCAGATATTAGCAAGGCCACAGCAAAGGATAGTGACATTAAAAGGACAGGGTAGCATCTGGTTTGGGGATGGCACACCTCGTACATTCTGCCCTGAAAACACAAAGGCATTTACAGAAAATTTAATTAGGCACTAAAAAATGTGGAGGGTTTCTCTGCATTATCAACAGTGACATAGGTCCCTAGTATTTAAAAAGCCAAAAAAAAATCTTCATTAACACAACTGAAGATGAAGGCTCTACCTAGGAGAATGCATACAACAGGATCAAAGAAACACTAGTAGTGTGTTAGCAATTTTTTTCCTGGCATTAGCTGGCATGAGCATTTTCGGCGCATGTTGGATATTTAACTATCTTATCAACCTTGACTCTGATGAAGTAAGCCATTTGAATGATAAACAAAGGGTGAATGCACCCCTGGTCCTTAATAGCAGACAGCATCTAGTTCAACATTCCACACATAGCAAGTGCTCAAAATGTGCTGGTAACTGATGGACTATCTTACTCAAGGAACCTGTTAATTGTATGTAACACCTACTGAGTGAACCTAATAAATGTTTAAAGACATGACTTGATTTCTAATAAATGTATATGAACATGACTTAAAATAGTTCATATAGGCTGGGCGCAGTGGCTCACGCCTGTAATCCCAACACTTTGGGAGGCTGAGGCGGGCGGATCACAAGGTCAGGAGATCAAGACCATCCTGGCCAACATGGTGAAACCCCATCTCTACTAAAATACAAAAATATTAGCCAGGCGTGGTGGTGCGCACCTGTAGTCCTAGCTGCTCAGGAGGCTGAGGAAGGGGAATGGCTTGAACCCAGGTGGCGGAGGATGCTGTGAGCAGAGATCATGCCACTGCACTACAACCTAAGTGACAGATGTCTCAAAAAAAATAGTTCATATAGTTGTTGTACTTCCCTAAAGAAAACTTGTAAACATCTAGTAAGTTTCTAACTAATGGTATAACATTAAAAACTAAAAAAAAAAAAAAAAAAAAAAAAAAAAAAAAAAAAAAAAAAAAAAAAAAAAAAAAAAAAAAAAAAAAAAAAAAAAAAAAAAAAAAACGCCCAGAAAATGTTTGGCCCTTCAGCACCCAAAGCTCTCAAAATATAATTAAAGTATCTCTGCTACAGGGGTTTCAGTAGTCTGAAATATTTCATAGTGAGTGGCTTAAATGTTCTCTCCCTAAATTTTAAATAAGTGCAAGAAGTGTCTACTCTCAGGAATCACATAAGTTTTTATCTTTCCTCCAAAGAAAACACTGAATGATATAGAGGTAGCTATAAAAAAACTAATT
>NW_016107333.1:18151556-18183674 GCF_001604975.1 Cebus imitator | reverse complement strand
TTCAAGCGATTCCCCTGCCTCAGCCTCCTGAGTAGCTGGGACTACAGGCACGCACCACCACATCCAGCTAATTTTTTGTATTTTAGTAGAGATGGGGTTTCATCATGGTCAGGATGGTCTCTATATCCTGACCTCATGATCCACCCACTTCAGCCTCCCAAAGTGCTGGGATGACAGGTGTGAGCCACCACACCCAGCCTTTTCTGTAGTCTTAATAGAATTATTATAATTGTTTAAAATCTTACAATGTAGGCTTTCTTCTACCTGGTTTTAGATGTCTTATTATTCTCACCCCCTTTTTAACTGTGAGAACTTCTATGAGTCCAGGCACCCTTTGGCCCAGTGGCATCTATTCCAACATCAATGATAGAATCTGGAGTCATCCATCTCAAGAAAATGAGGAAGAAATTGAAAACAGCCAACAAAGCAAAGATGTAGCCTGTGACTGGGCTGCAGTGAGAGGTAAGTCTGTCCAGTCATTGTCCATTGGCAACACAGATTCCACCGACAGCTGGTCATACACTTTTTCAGTTCTCTCCACAACATTCCTCCAGGTGTAGAAAGTCTTTACTATGTTATGGATATTTTCTGGAGCCAGCAATGCCCCTGACTTCAGTTAGAAAACAGCTTTTTCCAATCCTTCACACAAAGATTTTACTGAATGCTTGCATAAAACAGTTAAGATTTTCTGGAAGCACCTCAGGAATTCCACCAACACTGGTACTTCCTTTTGAAATGTGTGGCAGAGATTCAACCTGTAAACCACAACTGGCTGCTTCCAGTTGCCATGCAGAATGCTTCAGTAAGGGGGGTATGAAGAAAAACATGTCCTTGAACAAATACATTTCTAACATTCTTGTGTTCTAAAGCTCCCAAAAGACTCACCCTGTCACGCAACTGGTATCTTTCCTGAACTTCTTGGAAAATGATTCTCTTTGGTTCTTCTCCTCCAATTATGAAATTTAAATCTGGATATTTCTGACAGAGTTTGAGTATTATACCACTAAGCAAATCAGTTCCTTTTCTGTAAACAAGTCTGCTGAAAACAATAGTTATACTACCATGCCTTCTAAATGGGTCTGGAGTAAAGTCAGTAGGATCTACAGCATTAGGAATGATGGACACTATTTCAGGATTCAGTGCTGCTCTTCGTATTTTCCTTACTAGTATAAAAAACAAATGATATGGTTTGTGTCACAAAGAGACACAGTTAGAAGCTTGTTTGTAAGCTCTGACATCAGTAAATCCAGAAAGGGAACAGTCTGTGGAGACTGTTTGACACCCCATTGTCTTGACATGGAAAAGAACATCATGGGCCATGGCAGAAACCAAACTATGTGAATGGATTATCGTGACTCTCTCCCGAACAAATGCATAGCTGAGCAATGGCAGACTGTGAAAGACAGTCAGGCTGTTTATACATTACTTCCAGAGGCAAGTAAACTTTGAGGCCATTAGTGAGGTGGTGGATGCCTTTTCGATTTCCATAAGCATAGTGACAATTATAACCTTATGCCCTCTTTCAATCAGGCACTGAAAAAGCTGGCAAATGTGGCTTTCTACACCTCCCATATTTGGGTAGAAAAAATCAGATGCCATGCGTATATTATGGATACGGGTTCTACATGTGTAAAGACTTCCAGGGCGAACCTGAGAAAGTGCAGCTGAGGGAGGCTGGCCATGCCCACCTCCTCCTTTATACGCCATGCTGAGATGGTTTAGGTATCAGTTCTTAGAGCAATCCAGTTACGAGTTAAGAGTATTACCAGCGAGTTCCATGGTACCTGTGTCCGGACCTCCCATGGCTGCCACTAATACACATCTTAAGTGAAGAAAGGAAGATCTGCCAAGCATGTCAGGACATCTGACCTAGAGAAAGTAATATATATCCAAAATATGATATACAATTAGAAGATGCAGTGAACCTAGTCTGTTGCAGTAATGAAAAAAAGAGCACCAGCTATATAAAGCATGCAAAAGAAAAAAAAAAAAAACTGATAGGTTAAACCTACTGCAAATGCTGTATGTTTACTATCACCCTCCTAATCAAATGGTCCTGCCTTTGTACATCTATCATTCATCCATCCATTCATTCATTTATATGTTTACAGAGGCCATCTGTGTTTACCATCACAGGGAACACCATCAACATTCACTAAGTTACCAGGAATTCTTGATTCCCTCCTCTCTCACACCTCCACCTGCCCCTATCTTTCCTCAGCCAAAACAGTGACCATATCTTGTTGCTTCTACCTCTAAATTTTCTCAATACCTACAGCTCCTCCTCTAGTTCAAGCCGCCATCTTTCTCCAGGTTTACTTAAACAGTCACCATTTCTCCAGCCTTGCAACCCTGTTCTTCATGAACCGCAGCCAGAGTGATTTTTCACAACTCTGATTCAAGGGTATTGTATTACTACCCTGCTTAATACACTTAATGATTATCCAGTGTTTTCAGGATAAAGCCCAAACTCCTTAACCAAGCTAACAAATGTTTATAGGATCCCCACCAGCCCTGTTTCTTGACTCTTACACTTCAGCCTCAATGAACTTTTCAAAGATCCTTCTGAGCACAGTGCTTTCACCTCCAGGTCTTCGCACTTGTTGATCCACCTATGTGGAGTGCTCTTCTTGCACCTCTTTTCCAGACCCACCCTTACCTGTCCAGATTCTATTCCTCCAAAGTCTCCCTTGAATCATCTCCCCAGTTTAGGAATATAGCAATATTATATGCTTCTATTTTGCTGCACTCCATACTTTTAAAAATAAGGTGGTTAACAGTCTTCATTTCCTCTACGTCACTATAGAAATCAGTGTGAAAATTAGTACTAGAATTGCTCCTAAATGCGACAGATGCTTATATTGCAAATAAAGAGTTTTATGAGAAAAATAAGATTTCTGCAGTTTAATAAAACATTACATGTCATTCGGAAAAATACAGAGACTTTGTTGAGAATCTTTAATTTTATTTGAAATTTTCCTTTTGAAATGTTTGGCAGAGATTCAACCTGAATAACTTAATTTTATATTAGATATAATTTTTAGTTTGTCAAAAATTTTGTTGTACACAATTTTTTAAATGAACTTAAGTTCAGTTTACCTTTATAGATGATAGATTAAAAGACTGTACAGGAACATACATAAACACTAACATAAAAAATATAAGAACAATATCCAACTATCCATTAACAAGGAACTGCTCAAATAACTTATAGGACATTCATACAGTGAACTCATTTAACCACTTCAAAGAAAAAGACAGAGCTATATATCACTGATATGAAAAGATGTCTATCATGTTAACAAAAGCAACCTGTAGAACAGTATATATAATATTACTGGGATCACAATGCTTTTCTAAATTATGTGTGTGTGCAAAAAAGAAGAAATGCTGAACATAAAACAATTTTTTTCAACAGCTAACTATATAAAGTGGGCCCTTCACCATAGCTAATATACTTTCTTAGAGAAACGTTTATGTTGTATGATAAACTGTCTGCGAGTCAGCACTTCAGTAATATCCATCACATGATTGATAGTCATAATACTATAAATTCCTAGGATGCTTACAGAGGCAAAGATGACATTACATTTAGCAATCTGCTACATTTTATTACATTCTAGTTCTTTAGAAATTTGTAACACACTTATGAAATACATGGTAGCTTCTGTTAACCAAAACACCCTACCTACTCTGTAACAATCTAATCAAATGAAAACGCTTTTTGAGTTTATAGGAGAAACACTAAAGAAATACAGTTATAATTATGGCCTGTACCTCATAAACATTACTTCTGGAGCATTTCTCTATGATAACTAATTTGTAATTAAAAATGAAGAAACTCAGTGTGAGACAAATTGGCCAACAGACTCAAGTTTCCTATTCTCTCAAATTCTATGTCCACTGCATGGTTCATTAGGTATGTAGAGGTATATCTAGTATCAAAGTATGAAAAGCAACAAGTAAAATACATGCATGTTGCTGTAAGAACATAAAACATAATAATATCATTAATTTCTTATTTTCCTCACCATCGAGAGCAAGCTCTTTAGTAATCTAACTATCCAAATAACTGCACCTTTCCTATTATCTTCAAACTTAAATTGAGAAAGGAAAAAAAGATAGAAGAGTAACTTAGTAAAAACATAGTGAATAAACAAAAATTAAATGAGAAAATATAAATTAGGAGACATTACTTTTAAAATGACCAATTCTCCAAACATCATTTCTATTTATCAAAATGTAAATTAGAAAAAAATATATATGTATATAAATTAGAAACATCATTTCTGAACCGGCCATTCCTCCAAACATCAAAACTCCAAAATACCTTTTTTTTTTTTTTTTACTAATAGCATGCATTTTGTTGACACTATTCTTTTATCACACATTTTTATTTACCATAAGTTATTTCTCATTATTTTAAAATTCATAATGTATTCAAAATAAACCCATACTCACAGCAGAAATTAATCTGAGTCAGCCTGATGACCTAGTGCATGGAAGTTGCTTAATGTTAGGAATATACAGGTGTGCAACACAGAAAAAAAAAAGCCTGCACTGAATTCCGATGAACCCTACTAAGTCATTTCCCTTCTTTCAGCTTCAGTTTTGTCCTCTGCAAAATAGGGATAACATGAACTACAGCAGAATTACTAAAAGGTATAACAATAATATAAGTAAAAACACAACACCTGGTATAGTCAAGGTAATCATGTGTTTGATAATATTCCACGTGTTTATAATGTGTCAGATACTGTTTTAAGTGTTTTACATGTATAATTTAGTGAATGAACAATAATTATCGCCATCAGTGGTACTGCCTTCACCTTCTACCTCTCCCCACACTTTGGGGACAATCTCAAAACGTTTTAGCCAAGTTAAACAGCAGAGAAATAATAATAGCTATGTGTCAGGCACTGTGCTAAATTAGTTGCGTGCAATTTCATTTAATCCTTTACAACAACCCTCTCATTAATAAAGCAGGAACTATTATTAACCTTTCACAGACTAGGAAATTTAGGCTTAGAAAGATTAAATAATTTGTCTAAGGTTACACATATCCAATAAAGTCTGATTTCAGAGCCCCCATGCTTAGCAACTGTAACACACACACACAAACACACACACACACTCACGCACACACAATACTACTTCTAATTCAATAATGTCAAAATAGCAAACACCTACTGTTCAATGACAGTCGGTTTCTAACGTCATTTTGAAACAGATGAGTCAGACAACAGGTATCAGGATCTACACTAGATCACTGGCGTTTCCACTTCTGTCATTTGAAAAAATCCCAATCTCTTACCAAAGGGAATCTGGGGTGGTGAGAATATCAATTTCTAATCATTTAAGTGCCAAGACTGGTGATCAGACAGCAATTCACAATATATTTTTTGCTCTCCATACAAGCAAAGCAAAACCCAGGCTCTGACCTACACTGGGTCTGCAAAAAAAACTTCTCTTCACTTAGTAAAGACGGGGATCAGCTATTCCACCACGCCATGCCACAAAGCCCTCTTAATTTACAACATTCAATCCCTCGGTGTGAAACGATTAGGGAAGGAACCAGGGGTGACTGCATAGAGGAGCACGCCCTAGAAAACTTTCCTCTGACTTCCAAGGCAAATTGCAAGCCTTCCCCAGCCTCTTCCCCGCGCAGTCCTCCAAACTGAGGGGGGTGGGCGGAAGGCATTACGCAGGGTCTCCAGCTCTATTCCCTAGTTCCGCACATCCGAGAGTTCTAGACCCTGCATGGACTGGGGAGGAAAAATAGAGAAGAGCCTATAAACCTTGCTGGAGAGCAAGAATAACTGTCTCCTCTTTGCAGGGCCAGACACTTCAATTCTTTCTGCGGAGGATAAGCAGAAAAAAAGCGACCCCTCTAAGGCTAGGCGCTTAGGGATGAGGGCGCCCCTGTAGATCCTACAGTAGCTTCAGGCTCTGATATCTCTCTGGGGCGGGTAGCGGCTGGATTCCCCCCATCCAAGGCGAGCTGGTCCACACCTGCAGCCCCAACCGCCCAGCACACCGGTCGCCCCTCTCTCCGCACCTGGGTGGGCAGGTGAAGACAGGCGCAACGTCACCCTGACGGCCCCAGGGGCGAATCAGAGCATCAGACTGCCGCAGCCAGCCAATCGCAGGGCGTCCTGACTCGCAGCCCAGGGACCCAACCAAACCTCCGCTTCGGGGCCCTTAGAACTCTGGGGGCTCCTGGAGCCCTCAGCCTGAGGCGCGGAGGCCCTAAGACAGAGAGTAAAAGTTCGCGAGGAAAAGAGAAGGCAAACAGGGAAGTACTCACCAGGCGCAGGAGGGTCACTTCTCCTAGCGGGGAGACAACTCAGCTCAATCTGTGCAGTGACCAGCACGCCCCTGACCAACCGCCGCCGCCGCCACCGCCGCCGCCGCCGCCTGGGCCTCAGGGGCAGTAGCCTCTCGCCGCCGCCTGTTTCGAAGGGACCAATCATAAGGTGGGGGCGTGGTCTGGTGCCCCGCCCCCTAGCTCCCGGGACGCACGCCACCCGCGAGCTCGCGCCTGTCAGCGCGTCCCGTGCTGCGCCTCCGGGCGTCTCGGAGCTTAGGTGGCCAAGTCCCTCCTCTGCTCATTGAAAGGCGAAGTGGCTCAGTCACAGAGCAGGTCCTCAGATCTGGCCCCTCAGCGACAGCCAGAGCGAGAGCGAAAGCCCCTCCTGTTCCCACAGGCAGGAGGGGTGAATGAACCTCGCCTCTAAGAATTGCTTCTTGGCATATTGGAATGTTGCGGTGAAGCTGAAGGCGCTTCCCTGAGTTTTATCCTGATCTGTTAAGAGCACCTCCCAAACCCCACATCCACTCGGGAGCTGGCTGTCTTCAGGGCGCAACGGTTTCCAAAGACACAGCAGGGAATGGGGGTCCTCAGAAATCCTTAGAGAGAGGCCCCTTTTCTCATAGCTGCGTAGGGATGAGGAGGAATCCTGTAGCCCCAAGTCTCAAGAGGATGTTGGTTCTTCAGCAAACACTGGACCCTGGGGGAAAAAATGAACTTCAACATCAGGGATGCTTGTTAGCTCCCAGGGTTGAAATACATCAGTGTAACAATGTAACAATCCTAAGTCAGGTTACATCTGTAAATACGGCTTGTTATCACGCGCCTGGGGTCTACTTGGGAGGCTGAGGCAGGAAACTTGCTTGAACCCAGGAGGCAGAGGTTGCAGTGAGCCGAGGTCGCGCCACTGCCCTCCTGCCTGGCGCCTGGTGACGGAGTGACATTCTGCCTCAAAAAAAAAAAAAAAAAAAAAAAAAAAATAGCAAAAAAAAAAAAAAAAAAAAAAAATCACTGGCTTTGTCCAGGCACCTGTGTTGCAGCCCAGGCCCCCCTTTTTTTTCTCTTTTGAGACAGGGTCTTGTCCTGTCACCCAGGCTGGAGTGCAGTGGCACGATCTCGGCTCACTGCAGCCTCGGCCTCCCAGACTCAAATGATCCTCCCACCTCAGCCTCCAGAGTAGCTGGGATTACAGGCGTGTGCCAACACCAGTCTAATTTTTATGTGTGTGTGGTTTTTTGTTTTTTTGTTGTTGTTTTTTGTAGAGGTGGGTTTTCGCCATGTTGCCCAGGCTGGTCTTGAACTCCTGGGCTCTGATCCTCCCACCTTGGCCTCCCAAAGTGCTGGGATTATAGGCCTGAGCCACCACACTTGGCCCTACTAGCTCTTTTAATTTTCTCAAATCATGTCTCCTCTCTGGGCCTCAGTTCTCCATCTGTGAAGTATGGGCATTGAACTGCAATGACATCTCTCTCTAGGATTTATTCCTTCCTTCATTCACTCGACAAAAACAATGAGATGTATCGTTGCTTGCTAAAGAAACTGAAATGAAGAAAACAGTCTCAGACTTCAAAGTGCTCAGCAGCATGGCAAAGGCCAAATGGAAGTCTGTAGGGATCCGTGAAAGAAGGAACCCCTAACAGTCTTGGAGAGTGATGGCAGAGGTTTGAAAGGAGCTGAATTTTGAAGGATGAATTAAGACTACCAGGAGGGAGGGGTAACTAGGGGTAAGAATTTCTTTCCAGGCAGAAGGAGCAACAAAGACAAGGTTCTAGAGATGTGAGAGCACATGAAATGTTCTGGGAATACTCGTTTTGAATGACTAAAGTCTGCAGATTGGGAGACAGATCAGTCGGGAGAAGTCAGCACTGATGAAAGGCCTGGTAGATGCTGAGAAATTTAGTTTCTTTCCCACAGGCAATTGGGATGATTATAAAGAAGGACTGGTATGAACAGATTTGTGTTTTAGGGGAAAATATATTTTCAAAGATGTTGGAAAACAGTAGTAAGACAGGTGGCAATCCTTTAAATTAAAAGATGACAGTTACCTAAATTATCTCAGAAAGGATGGTGAGGAAGAGGTGTCTGGTGTTACCTAAGAAGCTGACTTATCTCATCTTAGTTATTATGTGATTGACGGTGGTGCCGACCTAAAGGATACAAGGAAAACAGGCTGTGGGGGGAAATATTGCATTTTGGTTTGGAGTACGTTCAGTTTGAAGTGTGAGAGGAATGTGCAGGTAGAGATGTTCATAAGATTGTTGGAAAATTAGACCTGAAGCTATTTAAACTGGTCCATGTAGGAGAGGCAGATTTGATGTAAATTCATCAAATATTATTGAACACATCTTCTGTGTCAGGCTCTATCCTAAGCCCAAGAAATCCTACTGTCATGGAGCTTACATTCCGGGGTGGGGTGGGTAAGTGAAGAGGATCAACTGTAAATTGACATTTAAGCGGTAAATGAACGTGAAGCCAGTTAGTGGTTGCTCCTTTGAAATTGACTCAATAGACCCAATCATAGAAATTGACCCTTCTGGTCTTAAAACTTACCTTTGTTTCATCTGAGTTCTTTCCTTAGAAAAGGCTCAGTAGACCTCTCAAAAAACATCTAAGAACTGAAACTCACCAGTTCATCTCAGCAAGACAATGAAAGCCTGGCCCCTCTTGCATCCTGATTGCTTCCTTGCCCCTCCCTAGTTCCTGTTTTCTTACACATTGTTGCATTTCTTCCCTGATACATAAACCCCTAATTTTAGCTATCAGGAAGATGGCTTTGAGACTGATATCCCATCTTTTCAGCTGCAGCAACTGTTTGAAACTTTCTGCCTTGGCAGTACTCGTGGTCTCAGTCATTGGCTTTCTGGGCTGCAAGCAGCAGGACCTAGACCAAACCCCTGGCGTTTCAATAACACTTTTAATATTACAATCAATCCCTGAACACTTTGCTGCTCACATCACCACAATAGATAGATACTCACCGGACCTATTGTTAAAATCTGTGTTTCATAGTGTTTCTGTTTAAAGGGCAGTTTGTATACCAGCTCATTTAGCCAAATTTTGAGTTGAATTAAAGCATTAAATTGGATTTGTTGAACCCTAACATCAAAATATGTGCATTTCTCTACAGAAAAGAATAAGTAAAATGCGTTATAAAGATCTTATTGAATGGGTCATTAGATGTCAACTTTTTATTTTTTATTATGTGCATACTATATGCCTAAACATTTGAATAGCATTTACTAAAACTTGAAACTATGCTAATGAGATATGTACACAAAAATTATCTGCCTCACACACAGAGACACACACAGAGACACACACATGAACACACACTACTTAATATTTCTAAACACTTTACTAAAATCTTGTCAGTGTATTTTTATGATAACTTTCTGCCTATTTTATAACTTTGTAACTTCTCTTAGTGACTTCTCTACCTTATTAAAGGCATAAGGACAGTGTAGTGGCAAGTGAATCCTGAGTCAGGAAATTTGTGCAAAACACTTTGCTCTAAGCCCACATCCTCCACTGATTAAATGTGGGGATTAGGTGAGGAGTTCTCCTCTAAATTATTTTAATTCTTCTTGCTTTTCTCCTCTGTATACTGTGTATATATGTGTGTCTGTCTATCTGTCTATCTATCTATCCACTTATCATCTATCTCCTCACTTTTACATTAATTCCCAGTTGGTACCCAACTATCTAAGTACACTTACTTTACCTATCTTGATTTTAAAACTGTAATTAGTAATTAAGGGTTTCATCTCATGAGCTGCAATCTACTTTCATGTGTAGGTTTTCTAATAGGTGGTTAGGTTAATAGCCACGTTTTAGAGATTGTATCTTTACATAAAATTGGCATAGTTATAAAATGCAAAACAAGACTCACCAGTTTGACTTTCCAATTGTGGAGATGTGTCCCACTTTCAAAGAAAGCACCATGATTGGAAATCTAAATTTTAAAAGTTATTATATTAGGAATAATCATTAATCTGCCTTAAAAGCTGTACAGAATACAGAAGTGTCTGTGACAATCAAATAACCATTGGGTTTGGACTATGATTTGGCCTTTCACAGCTATGCAAGGATGCTTCTATTGTTTAAAATACACTGTAATTATTATTAAGACTTTAAAAATTTTTGATTTGTTTATTAGTGCTTTTGTTCTACATTGTGTTGTTTTAGAAATGTTTTTAATTTTGACATTATTGAATGTCAATCTATGGATTGTGCCTTGTGTAAAGTACTGGATGAAATATTTGGGCAGTAGTGGTATATTGATTCATTCACAATTAATTAAACTATCTGTTAGCTGATAATCTGTTGAGAGCCAAGTATTCTAAAAATAATACTAAGTTCTATCTTAAAAGAATGCTACTGATTTGTATTAACAAACAATATGTACAAATAATTCAATGATATGAAATTTTATAACAAGTTATGGTTAATACTAAAATGCTGTGTTTAATTTATATAGTGGATTGAATAGTGCCCATCCAGAATTCATGTTCATCCAGAACCTCAGAATGTGATATTTGGAAATTGAGTCTTTGCAGGTATAATTAAGGATTGAAATGAGATCATACTGGACAAGAGTGGACCCTAATCCAATGAGACTGTTTTTACAAGAGACAGAAAAGGACACAGAAGGAGAAAGTCCATGTAAAGACAGAGGAAGAACTTTGCTGCCACAGTCAAGCAATGCTAGGAACCATCAGAGGCTGGAAGGGGCAAGGAAAGATTCTCTCCTAGAGCCTTAGGAGAGAGTTTGGTCTGCTGACACCTTGATTTTGGACTTCTGGCCTCCAGAAACATGAAAAAATATAAATGTCAATTGTTTTCAGCTGTCAAATTGGTTATAGTGCCCCTAAGAAACTAATACAATTTCTATCTGGAGAGAGAGATGTAAAAAGCTAACATCCTAGCAAGAATGATTATATTGAGCTACACTCCCTACCCCTCCAGTTCGTCCATAAGACGTCTTCACAAATATTAGCATTGTAGCCATGCCAGGCTCTCACAGAGCATGTGTTATTTCTAAATGGCTTACTGTCCAAGTATGATTAAGTTTCTATCACATTTAGTTATAGTTGATAGCAAAAAAAATCCTCAAACTCACTTAAGGAAAAAAAGGGCAGGTAATTGGCTCATGTAATGAAAATCCCAGGATAGAACTCTCTAACTTTAGGCTAACTTGATCTAAGATTTCAGATAATGTCACCAAAATCCAGTCTCTAATGGCTCTGATTTTCATGTTGACTTTATGCTCAGGTTCCTCCTGGTTATATGATGGTTTCCAGAAGCTCTAGTTCTTCATTCTCTTAGGTTTGAGTCTAACAACAACAACAACAAAAGTGAATCATTCTACATAGTTCTTAAAGTCAGAAAACACAAACCATTGTAGGTGCATCAAAAAGCAGGAACTTAACACAGACTTGGTTTTGCAAAGGAGTTGAGAAGGTAAACAGGAGCAGGTAAAACAACTCAGTGATTAGTAACAGTAGGAAGCTACTGCAATTCTAGGGCCTAGAGTTCAAAAGAGGAGTGTAGAAACCAGGGCCATCAGCACTGGCAGGGGTGGGAGGGGATGTTCCCAGTGGGACTGGGAGCCATGTAGGAGATGCAATCTTTAACAGAGATGCAATCTGAGGCAAAGAGAGTGAGGGAGAAATATCCTGGCTTTCCTCTTCTCCTCATCCTCCAATCTCCCATCAATACTTTCTATTGATTGAACCTGCCCAAAGCCAGTTAACAGAGAAACCTACAAAATTCAACCCGTCAGGATTAGCCCTCCCCGCCAGATGAATAGAGAAGGGAAAGAAGGGAACAGATCTCAACACAAATAGGATATATTAGCTAGGCTTCTGCGGTGATAATGCTATACAACAAACAACTCCAAACTTTCAATGACTTACAGTACTAAAAATTGATTTTTTTTTGTTTGTTGATCTGCATGTTAGCTCATGGTGGAGGAGAGGGATGCTGCTTCAAGCTGTAGGTTGGGTTTAGGTGTGCTCCTTCTGTCTGATTCTGAGACTTGCGACTATCCAGGGCATTCCCTTCTCATGGCAGATAGCAGAAGTGCAAGAAGAGCAGCAGCAGAAACATGTGATGTCTCTTCAGGCCATAGCTCGGAAGTGACACTCTCACTTCCACCCACATTCCATTGCCAAAGCAAGCCACAAGGACAAGCTCAACATCAGTGGATGGGGAAGTATGTTCTGCCTGCTCTTGTGAGAGGCACTGCAAATTCACGAGGCATTCTGATTAGCTATGCCTGAGTCACATTTACAACTGGAGGTTGGGGTGGAATCAACTCCACTTAAAACACGTGGACTAAGAGACGGGAAGACGGTGATTCCCCTAAGGAAATCCTAGTACTCTTACAGAAGAAAAGGCAGCAGATTCTGAGTGTCCAAAAATAAGTTAGCTAACACCCGAATGTGATATGTGATAGTGTACTGAATTTATTATTTCTTATGATAGGGAAACAAGAGTAAATTGTAATTTTTTAAAAATCTGAGGAAAAGTAAAATTCTGCTGCTATAGGATCAATAAGTGAAATCAGTTTCTCATTCTGAACAAAAAAGAAAACAAAATTTCAAAAACTGTTGCTCATATTCAGTATTTGGATTCACTAATAAAATGGTTGTCCACAATATTGGTTATGAACTAGAGAACCACCACCGCAAGACTTATGTTGAAGCTAGATGCTAGATCAGGTCAAGAGAGAGTACAGTGTAAGGGTATATTTTCTTTTAATATTTTCTTTTTATTATTTATTTATTTATTTTGAGACAGTCTCACTCTGTTGCCCAGCTGGAGTACAGTGGTGTGATCTCAGCTCACTGCAACCTCTGCCTCCTGGGTTCAAGCAATTCCCCTGCCTCAGCTGAGTAGCTGGGATTACAGGCACATGCCACCACATCCAGCGAATTTTTTTGTATTTAAGTAGAGACAGGGTTTCACCATGTTGGCCAGGATGGTCTCGATCTCCTGACCTCATGATCCACCCGCCTTGGACTCCCAAAGTGCTAGGATTACAGGCGTGAGCCACCGTGCCCAGCTGGGGTCATATTTTCTTGGGATATCCTATGATCTGAATATTTGTGTCCCCCCAAAATTCATATGTTGAAATCCTAACCCCTAAATCGATAGTATTAGGAGGTAGGGCCTTTGGGAAGTGATTAGGCCATGAAGGCAAAGCCTCATGACAGGGATTAGTGCCCTTATAAAAGAGACCCCAGAGAGCTAGCTAATGCCTTCCACCATGTAAGGGCGCATTTAGAAGGTGCCATCTAGGAATCAGGAAGCCCTCACCAGACACTGAATATTCCAGTGCCTTCATCTTGGACTTCCCAAAACTGTAAGGAGTCAATTCCTGTTGTTTATAAGCTACCTAGCTTATGGTATATTTTTACAGCAGCCTTAATGAACTAACACAGGATAGGAGAGAATGGGGTTTCTCAACCTCAGCACTGTTAACATTTAGGGCCAGATAATCCCTGGGTGGCGGGGGTGCTATTCTGTACATTGTAGGAAGCTTAGCAGCATCATTAGCTCCCATCCACTAGATTCCAGTAGCACCTCTACCTCCAGGTTATGAAAACCAAAACTGTCTCCAGACATTACCAATATCCCCCTGAGACACAAAATCACCCCTACTTGGGGCCTGGGGTGAAAGGGAAAAGGAAGAAAACAAGCAAACACCTTTATTTTCCCCTGTCTCTATCCTTTCTTTCTCATTTGGTGTAAGAGAAGATAAACCTCTGGGGAACGCAATTTATTTGGAAGCCTAGAGTATAGCTGAAGCAGGAGACAAAACCTGTAGGATCAGATAGTGGCGGCAGGTGCTGGGTGGGGAAGGGAGTCTCAATAGCCAATGGCTCTCCCAAGGAGCTCCGGGTCTCTGCTGAAGCCAATGGGAAATCATTAGGTGGGACGGGGAGCACGTAAGCAGATTTGCATTTTAGAACAAAAAATCACTCTACTAGCGTGGAAAATGACCCATAAAAGTGTACATCAGAGCAAGGGAGATACTCCTCTTACATTATTATTTTATTTCCACCAAGAGATGTTCTTATTACGCCTACCACTCAGGAAATCCCCAGGCTTTTAGAAGCTGTGTCAGAAACCAGGAACAGAAATACAATATGTATTTCTTATTTTTAGGTGCATCGCTCACATAAAGAGACCACTAGGCAGGCTTTGTATGGGCTAGGAGGCCATTTTATTTCGCATTTGGGTGCAAGCGGGCCAAGTCCAAGGAAGGAGTTAGGTGAGGGGCGTAAAAATGGGGACTGGTTATATGAGTTGGGGCAAATACTCAGTTAAAGGTGGTAATCTATTTTAGGGAGGGGGAGGGCATCACGGGATGCATGGTCACAAGGATAGGGGTTATCTATTACAAATAGGCATGGTCATGAGGGTGGGAGCTATCGGTTGCAAGTATAGGGAAGGGTGTGGTAAATTACATAGTTACAGGGGTGGGGGTCTTGAGAAACCCAATGTCTAGGGGGATATTTCGCAAGGCTGAGCAGGAACAATGTTCAAATGTTGCAGGGGGAGAGCAATTAGTTGAGGCAGGAACCAGTCGTTTCATGTGTCTTTGTGGCCACCCGGTTACTTCAGACTTTCTGGCTCCTGGAGACCATCAGGAGGTGTATGAGCAGATCACCAAGGCTATAATGGCCAGGATTGGACTTGGAGACCTGACACTAATAGTATCACTATGAGTTTTCCATGTGATGAGCATTATTGTTTGCTATTACAAGGTCTTAACCACTTGAATAAATCCAGACCTATATGATTAACCTTCTTGCTCTGCCTCGAGTGCCCCACCAGTCCTGGGCTCATTTCTCAGTGCTGTCTGCACAGATGTCATGAGATCTGGAGACACCAAACTGCACTCAGCTCCCATGAACTACAGCTACCTTTTCAGGCATTCAGAAATTTCCTTCTTTCTTCGGTGTCCTTTTCTCACCAACCCTCTCCCTGGTGGGCCTGCTACTTCCCACTTACTTTTGATTAATAAGCTAAATCCCCTTAAACAGTAAGCATTGATCTCTGCATTTTACAATGGTGAAATTGAAATTTAGAAAGAGACTATGCACCCTCCCTCCCTCCCTCCCCAGATTATGTATGGTCTTTTAATATCTGTACAATTCATCACCTTCTTCCTTTTGTTTCTGCCACCTCTTTCACCTTGAACCCCTTCCCTCCTACCTGCACCCACTGAATTTGGGGCTATCCCTTGAAGCCCAGCAGAAGTACCATCTCCTCTATGAAACTGTTCTGGGTTCCAGGGTAAACCTACAGCAAGTTCCACTTCAGCTTTTATAACTCCCTCCAGGCAGTTACTGGGTTTTTTCTTTTCTTTCTTTCTTTTTTTTTTTTTTGAAAACACGGTGTTGTTCTGTTGCCCAGACTGGAGTGCAGTGGTGCAATCATGTCTCAATGCAGCCTTCAACTCCTGGGATCAAGTAATCCTTTTGCTTCAGCCTCTCAAGTTGTTGGTACCACCACAGGTACAAGCCACTGCACCTGGCTGATTTTATTATTTTTATTTTTTGTAGAGATAGGGTTTCCCTATGTTGCCCAGGCGGGTCTCAAACTCCTGGGCTCAAGCAATCCTTCAGCCTCAAACTCCCAAAGTTCTGGGATTACAGGTGTGAGCCACTGGGCTCAGCCCTGTTACTGGGTCTTAATCATTTTTGTATCATCCATGGAATTTAGCAAATGAATCTTGTATTGGGAACTCAAGACATTTTTGTTGTATCAGAATCCAACTGATGCTAGCCATTAGTTGGATTCTGATACATCAGTTTTCCTTAGACTGGTTATTTTTAGAATTCCAGGATTGTCCTAGTATTTTGATACCAAAAAACAAACAAACAAACAAACTGCTTGCTAAACATGCTCCACTTTGGCTAATTTTAGGAGAAAGGGAGATATAAGCCCATTACTTATAGAAGGTGTTTTATTGTATTCACCAAAGGATAATGGGGAGAAAAATGCAACAGTGTAACAATGAAGGAAGGAAATAAACTAATTCCTGCTTTGGGGGAAGTATACAGCAGCCGTGCACCCAGCTATAGGAATGTTATCAAAAAGCAAAAGGAAATAGAAATATGAATAATTGGATACAATGAAGCCAATGGTGAGCATTTTTAAGACAGGAAAGGGAAAGTCCCATCACTGCAGTTATCTGCATACTCTGAATTTGTGAATCCTTTCTCAAGACTATGCGGAAAGGGATTGCTTTAGGGAATATTTTTTGTGAAAATTGTTAACTTTTCCGTATGCTATTCTCTTTGAACTTCAAAGAAAAGAAAATGATCAGAGGGCTGTTACAAATGAATGACTATTCACTTGGACTTTTCCAGGGATGAGAAAAGTGCCACTGATGTAATGAGAGACAGTATCTTTCTGTAAATTATCTCCTCAGATTCAATGGCCTGTCTTTCAACATAAAAAGAAATGAGTTTGTATATTTATCAAATTTTGTTCCCAAAGAAAAGCCTATTGCCAGTTTGTATATTTATCAAATTTTGTTCCCAAAGAAAAGCCTATTGCCATTATGTCTGCTTTATTGCCAAAACTGAATACAACTCTTTAATAAAATATATGCAGTATGGTAAGATGAAGAGCAAAATGAGATTTTCCCTAGTTCAACAGATAGAATTGAAGTAACAATCAATTTAATTAGGCAAACAGGGCTTGCCAATTAGGATGCAGGATTCCCTGGAGCCTTTTAAAACACAACATAGAGAAAGTTGTTCTATCTAGCCCGGTATTTACAGTTGTGGAAGTTATACATGTAATTACAACATAAATATGCATCAAGATTTCTTGAGTGAAACTGGGTACAAGTGAAATAAAGGAAAGTTATACATCAGATTAATATTATGAGAGAGAAAAAGGAGCTAGACCCCTCCCCTGTGATGCCCATCACTGCACATCCCAGATTTCACAGAGAAGCGGGGTAAACTTGTGATCGTTTACTCTCCATGACATCAGCATTTCAGCATGGTGATGATTGAATGTCCGTAATTCAGTCAGGCGACCCAGGAGACAGGCAAAGTGTTGAGGATTTTCAGGCTGGTGAATTTTACACAACTTTTGTAGCACATCAAGAAGGGGTTCCTGAAGCTTTTCTACTGCCTCTCTATCCTTTATGTATTGTCTATCTGTTTTGAAGTTTAAAATAAAATGACAAAATTAAAAAGTGGAAAAGCATGAATTTGACATAATTATAGCAATGTTAACTATTTTGAAGTGTATGTTTACAAATGTTGTACACAGAAGGTAAAATTTAAGTGTTCAGCCTGACGAATTTTTATGGACACACACATGTAATTATAACGAGATCAAGATACAACACGTGTAATGCTTCCCAGAAGGCCCCCTAGTTTCCCTTCCAGTCAAAACCCCTGTGGTGGATGTAAGCACCCTTTCTGGTGAGTATATTCTCAGACGTGAAATGACTAAGGCCATGCATAATTTTAGTAGGTTCTGCTGAGTAGTTTTTTTAATCACAAACCATCATTTTTATGGTAAATCAAAGTGACAACTAGCTTCTGCCTCAATATAGTATATAAAATGGTCTAAGGCTAACATTGTAATTATGTTTTAGGAATCATGAACATGGCATCATTCGACTCCCAAATTATTAAAGTAACTCAAAAATATAGAAGAAGTTATAGAGGTATTCATCTCAACATTTTTTAGGAAAAAAAACCCTGGAAATATCCTGAATATACAAACATTTGGTAAAGATTAAGTAAATGATTATATATTCATACAATGGAATAAGTTGTACATATTACAACAAACTTACCAATGTAATTTTTAATGACTTGGGAAATGACTTTTGAAGAAATATAAACTCTGAAAAAAGTTGCCTATTATGTTAAAAAGTATGTAATTTCATTTAGATCTTTGCTCCAATGCTACGCACTTAGAAAAGCCTTCTGTGACCATAGATTAAAATACCATTTTCCTGCCACTCTCTTTCTTTATATTGTCATTAGATTTTAGTAGCATTTACCACCTTCTGAACAAATATTTTTGTTTTTTCATTTATTATCTTTCTCATCCTACCAGAATGTCAGCTGCACAGAAGCTGTATCTTGTTGCATCCCCAGTGTTTCACACCATGTTTATTACATAATAGGTGTTCAATATGCATTTATTGAATGAATAAGTGTGATTTTTTAAAAAAGACTGAGAAGAAGTGCATTGAAAGGTTAATAATGGTTCTATTTGGATAGTAAAATTATAGGCCGCTTTACTTTATGTTTCTGTGTTTACCAGACTTTTTCCAATAAACATTATTACTAGTATGCTGAAAAAAATGGCATAAAAATTAAAATGTAACATTGAAATTACCTGGAGAGAGGATAACAATTGCTGTAAGCAGAGCATACTCCTCTTGAGTCATTTTCAGTTCCCCAATACTTTTATAAAAACTAAACATAGGTGTTATGTATTCATCAGAGATACCTATGGGGGAAAGTTGCAGAGTCATCATAACATTTTTGAGTGACTAAACAGTGTAAAACTAGAAGCACATTATACATATACACACATGCCAATTTTGCAACCAGATGCACACATTCAAATAACTACTGTATATTTATTATATTTATTATATGTCCAAAGGAAGGACATCCCAAAGACAGTCAGTTGACAAAATTCTCAAAATATAGCCAAAGCAATGAGTATATGTCTAATTTTGGCAGTATCGTTGTTTCAGACACTACTGAATAATCAATGATAATTGAATTGCCAAAAGAATCTCAAAAACATCTCCATTTTCCATTAACTAATTAACTAATGGGATTTAGTTAATCTTTTGAATATGACTATCGATAATTAAGGCAAAGATCACCCACATTATTGCCATTGGTTATATGATGGTTTCCAGAAGTTCTAGTTCTTCATTCTCTTAGGTTTGAGTCTAACCAAAAAAAAGTGACTCATTCTATATACTTCTTGAGTCAGAAAACACAAACCACTGTAGGTGCATCAAAAAGCAGGAACTTAACACAGACTTGGTTTTGCCAAAGAGTTGAGAAGGTAAACAGGAGCAGGTAAGTTGCTAAACAACTAACAAAAAATAGTTGTTCTCCAGTCCGGAAGTATAAACAGCTTCGTTTCTAAATGGGCCAGGTTTCTTATCAAAGGGTTCTGATCTCTTGCTGAAGCACAAGCCTACTTATCCATTGCCTACTAAGCATCAGTACTTGGCTGTTCTCTTCAAACCCAATATGTCCAAAACCAAAGACACCATGTACAGAACTAAGCTCACCCACATTTCTCCAAATCCATTTCTTTCCTGGCGTTCCCATTCTCGGTGAGTGGTATCCATACCACCCAACTACCGAGGCCTGACAACTGAGATTCAGGAACCCAGTCCTGTGGCTTCTCCTGCTCACTCTCACCTGATGCTCTCACTCCTCCTTACTGCACCTGGCATTGACTTAGTTTAAGTTTCCATTTCTCTTATCTGGATTACTACAGTTGCCTCCTCACTGGCCTTCCTGTCTTTAGTTTGATTTCCTTTGATCCATCTTCTGCTATCCAGGTACTGGAACAACCTTTCTAAAAATCAAATCACATACTTTCTCCTTACTTCTTACAAAAACCTTCCAAACCTCCCCATGGCTTTTGGCCTATAGTTTTAATTTTCTTCCTTTTAATGTAGGAGCCTCTGGGACCTGTCCCCTGCCTATCTCACCATTCACAATAACAATATTAATAGTAGGAGTACTCTGTATTGTGCAATATTTTAACCACTTAAGATACCATAATTCATTTAATAGTTCTAAACCCCATGAGGTAGATACAGAAAGGTTGTGTAACTGGCCCAAAGACACTTAGCTGAGACAGGTGGAACTAGGATTCAAACCAAAGCTGGCAGGCTCTAGAGTCCTGGCAGTGGCTATGGCTAAGCTGCACTACCTCTCTATCACACTGCCTTTCCTCTAGCCACCCCCAGCCACTTGTAGTTTCCCAAACAATTCACATTTTGTACGTGTTATGCTCTCTACTTGAAATGCCCTTTTTCTCTTTTATCTAGCTCACTCCTTTTTGTCATTTAAGACTTCTAACCAAGTGCAGTGGCTCACGCCCATAAGCCCAACACTTAGGGAGGTCAAGGCTGGAAGACTGCTTGAGCTCAGGAGTCTGAGACTAGCCTGGGCAACATAGCAAAACCCCATCTCTACAAAAGCTAAAAAAGTTAGCTGGGTGCAGTGGCATGCCTGTGGTCCCAGCTACTCAGGAGGCTGAGGTGGGAGGATCGCTTGAGCCTAGAGGTTGAGGCAGCAGTAAGCTGTGATTGTGCTACTACACATCAGTCTGTGTAACAAAGTCCCCCCCCCCAAAAAAAAAAAAGACCCGGCACAGTGGCTCACACCAGCAATCCCAGCACTTTGGGAGGCCGAGGTGGGTGGATTACCTGAGGTCAGAAGTTTGAGACCAGTCTGACCAATGTGGTAAAACCCCATCTCTACTAAAAATACAAAAAAAAAAAAAAAAAAAAAAAAAAAAAAAAAAAAAAAAAAAAAAAAAAAAAAAAAAAAAAAAAAAAAAAAAAAGCCAGGTGTGGTGGCATGCACCTGTAATCCCAGCTATTCAGGAGGCTGAGGCAAGGGAATTCCTTAGACCAGGGAGGTGGAGGTTGCAGTAAGCAGAGATTGCACCACTGCACTCCGATCTGGGTGACACAGAGAGAGAGAGAGAGAGAGAGAGAAAAAGACACTGTCTCAACAAAAACAACAACAACAACAACAAAAACCTATTGGTGCCACTTCCTGCATTCAATAAATATTACTTTGGTGCCTGTTCTGTACATTGCTTTCTTCCACAAGAGCCATTGGATGGGGAATCGTGGTGACAGAAAAACAAAACAGACAAAAAAACCTGTGATGTAACGTACGGGTTAATTGAGATGAGGATGTTTCCCAGGATTGGTCCAGATGAGAATAGACCGCTCTATTTCTTCCACACCAGATCCAGAGCTAAGAGCTTTGGCTGAGCAAACCAGAATAAACTTTGATTCCAGATGCTAAAGAGTACAATTATCATCTAATGGTATACCTATTAGGAAACCTAAGTTCTCCCTTTTAGAAGAGTATCAGAAGTGAAATAACTCAGAAGCAGAAAAATCACATACCGCATGTTCTCACTAAACAATGGGTACACATGGACATACAAATGGAAATAATAGACATTGGCAACTCTAAAAGGTGGGAGGGTGGGAGGAAGGTGAGGGTTGAAAGATTACCTATTGGGTATGATGTTCACTATTTGGATTATGGATGCTTTCACTGGAAGTCCAAACCACATCATTACACAATAAACCCATGTGAAATAGTTAGATGTTTGTCGCCTCTAAATTTCATGTTGAAATGTAATCCCGAGTGTTGGAAGTGGGGCCTAGTGGGGGATGCTTGGGTCATTGGGGCAGATCCCTCATGAATGACTTGGTGCCCTCCCCATGGTAATGAATGAGTTCTTACTCTATTAGTACTGTGAAATATGAACGTTTAAAAGAGCCTAGCATCTCTCTTTCTCCCTGTCTCACCATGTGACATGCCTGCTCCCCCTTCACCTTCCACCATGAATAAAAGCTCCCTGGAGCCTCCCCATAAGCTGAGCAGATGCTGGTGTCATGCTTGTACAGCCTGCAGAACCACGAACCAAATAAACCTCTTTTCTTTATGAGTTACCCAGTCTCAGGTATTCCTTTATAGCAATGCGAAACAGACCAACACACCATGTAACAAACCTGCATATGTACCTCCTGAATCTAAAACAACATTTTAAAAAATTAAAATGAATACAAAAAGGGAAAACATTACTTCTAACATGCATGGACACAGCTTTCATTTTCTCTACCTTAAAGTGATGCTAATGGTAGTAAAAGATCCCGAAGTACACTAGGATTTCTTCTTTTCAGTAATTACACCGATCCTTTCCTTGGATATAGGATTTCATATTTTTCAAATACATAAATGAATTTAATTCTGTATGAGAATCCTGTGCAGAGAGTACTGATAAGCCAGTATTACTATCCCCATTTCAGACTTGAGAAA
Source organism: Cebus imitator (assembly GCF_001604975.1). Classification (NCBI taxonomy): domain Eukaryota; kingdom Metazoa; phylum Chordata; class Mammalia; order Primates; family Cebidae; genus Cebus; species Cebus imitator. Next base: position 18,161,261 of record NW_016107333.1, on the reverse strand, counting down.
ATAAGGCTCAGAGAGGGTAAGTTGATTAAGTTTACTAGCATAATAAATGGAAAATCCAAATCTACATTTTCTGAATCTTGATCCAACACACATTCCCAAATTGCCTTCGGTGAAACACATATACATGCCACAAGACAGGTCTCTCAAGCAGCTGTAATCATGGGTAAACTGCTTTAAGAAAATCTTAGCTATAAACATTCAGATAAAATAAGGAGTAAATAATAAAGGAAGGTGATGAATTATTTTGTACTTTATAGAGTTACATGATTTATTTAATTTTTTGGATTTATTTAAATTTTGAGCACAATAAATGTTTAAATATACTTTTAAAAAAGAGTCTTCCCAAATTAAATCATTGGCCTTTTCCTCTCTGGTCAAAATACCACCCTCTTCTCCCCTTTGACTTTGATTCTTTAATTGACCCCAGTGGACTCTATTAACAACAATGTCTTTGTTGAATGATTTGGAGATTACATCATGTGGAAGATCCAGCTGATGCAGAATGAACTAAATACCCATAACCCAACTAGATACAACTTAAAGTTCAGAGGATTGGAGAATGTGAGCCTGTGGAATACCAGTCCTGACTTCCAGCAAACCTAGTGGTTAAGAGGTTGTGAGCCAATTCTGAGTTTGAAATCAAAGTCCACGACTTGGTCTTAGAACACTACTTAAACTCTTTAAGCCTTCCTTTTCTTATCTGTGAAATGTTGTCATGTGTAATATAATGTGTACTCCATATAACAATAGTGTTATATGAGCTGTATAGAGAGTGCTTAGCAAAATGCCAGGTTCACAGTAAGTCCTCGATAAATGTCAGAGCAGATAATTTTTATTATCATTATTCAGGAGAAATGAATCAACACATTAGCCTATCTTAATTTCAATTCGTCTTAGTCTTAGATTAAATGTGTGAATTTTTTTGTCTTTACAAAGCCATGTTGGTTTTTAAAAAACCAACAAATTCTGCAAATTACTGTGAATAAATACAAACTGGCTGATCAATGATTTTTCTGGATATTTTTCCAGGTATTAAAGCTAAACTAAGTTCCCTATTTTCTTGGTAGGGTTGTTCTTTTTCATCTTCAAAAAAATGTTAATATTTATGCTTTCCTCAGCATTAGAGACTATACTCATCAGTTACCTAAAATAATACTTTATGTCTATGACGCTAATTTAAATAGTACATGAAGATTTGGGGATGATATTCAACAAAGCAGATTTGAAAATATTAAAAATTTTAAAAAATTTCTTTGATTACCAAATTTCCTATTTCATTTGCCTTTCTAAATCCCCTCACACCCTCCAGAGATGTTACCTCCATTAGCTATCTGATCACAATTGGTAATATTTGGGGAAAATAAGGTTAAACTTTTAACTTTATTTTTCTAGAAATTTCATCTTGTGCATGTTGTAAAAGCCAAGAGTAAATATAGAGAAAATGTAGAAAACAAACAATAGGAGAGTTAAAAAATAATTTTCCTACAGGATAGGTAAAATATAAATCTACTCTTGGCATTAGAGTCAACCATCAGAATTAACCATGCCAACATAAACAAAGGGCTTGTGAACTGACAATTTCTAACAGAAGAGCTGTAACACTAACATCATCCTGAAGGGGACAGCCTTTTCCTATTTTCCTGCTTCCTTCTTCTTCCTGGAGACTCGCTTAAAATTTGCTTTGTTTTTGCTTGAATGACCAATTAGCTAATTTTTGGTCACAAGGGGGGGCTATTTTCTAACTTAACCACCAAAGACTGCCATGGAAAAGACTGAAAATGCAAAAATAATTTTGTTTCTGCTCCTGTTTCCTATTTGTTTTCTCTTTCTTAAAAGAAAGAGGTCTGTGATGAATAAAATTATATTAAATGATCAGAAATACTTTGAGAGAATAACCATTTGATAGAATTAACAATATACTATTTTAGGTGTTTTAAATGTTAAGTCTTTTATTTCCTAATTAGCTTTCTGGTCATAATTGGGAACAGAAACTAAGACAGGTGTGTGTGTCTGTGTGTGTGTGTGTGTGTGTGTGTGTGTGTGTGTGTGTGTGTGATTTAGAAGTATGCATATTACATAAGACATATTTCCTGGTATCTTAAGTACCTATATGTGACTTTTTATGATGGTGTCCTCAAGATGGACTGAGCATCTGGTTAAAAATGATACTATTTCCTTAAAACCATGTAACTTGAAACTTTTCTAGAAATGACATCACCTCATAGCACAGAGGTCAAGGTATAAGCCCCTAACATGACATACAAGGCTACATCTGCCTTCTGCTTTCCTTTCAAACTAAGTGCTCACCAGCCCAGTAGTTTCTCCTAAAGCTGATTCAGCTTGTTGCCTATACAGGCTCCCTCCCCACTCCCTGCTCCATGGCCATGCACTGTGATAGAGGCAAATCCCAGCTCCAGCCCAAGGTCCAGCCACTGTTGGTCTCATTTCCCACATCAGAGGTTGATGTAGTTAGGGGAAGCAGTGCAATTCAGGCCCACGTGACTAAAGGGAACTCTCCTAGGAAGTTCCCAAGAAAAATTTCCATATTCAGAAAGAGAGCATTTCTTTTTCCTTTGACCAATGTTTTGCCTAGACATAGTGCCTGAAATTGCTGTGGCCATTAGATGACCAGGAGGAGAACCAGTCTGCGGGAAAGGCCAATACATCAAGAATAGCAAAGCAGAAAGATGAGAAAGATGTGTGTTTCCAATGGTGGATTCTACCCCTAAATTAACCAATTTGCTGTCACCCTTCCTCTGGGTTTCTTGTTTCAGCTAATACATTTTCTTACTTTTTAAGGCCATGATGAGTTTATTTTCTGTAGCTATCAGCCAAGAGCATTCTGACAGCTCCCCTAACAAGTGAGACACACTTTTTATGTCTTCATGCTTTTTGAAATACAAGGCAGGATCCTTGTCAGAATAAGGCACTCCACCTATGTTTCAAGGCCAAGTTCAAACTTTGCTTCCTCTATGGAGCTTTCCTTGTCATAGAGAAGCAGAATCAGTTACTTCCTTTTCTAGACTCAATTATATTGCACCTATCACAATTCATTATCTCTCCTTCCCACTGGAAGGTGAAATACAATATACATTTTATAAGAGTGGGAATTAATTACTATTTCTCTAGTGCCTGCCCCATGCTGCCTGACCCATAAAGGGTACTCCATAGACTCTCTCTCTGTGTGTGTGTGTGTGTGTGTGACAGAATCTGGCTCTGTCACCCAGACTGGCACAATTATGGCTCACTGCAGCCTTGAACTCCTGTGGGGTGCTCAAGAAATTCTCCTGCCTCAGTCTCTTGAGTAGCTAGGACTACAAGTGTGCATCACCACATCCAGATATTTTTTTTTTTTTCATAGAGACGGGGACTTGCTATGTTTCCCAGGCTTGTCTTGAACTCCTGGTCTCAAGCAATCCTCCCACCTTGGCCTCCTTAAGTGTTGAGATTATGGGAGTCAGCCACTGTGACTAGCCAGATATTTCCTATACACCTCTGCATCTCTCTCTAATAACTAGCATTCTTCTGAAGACATGGTAGGAGATTAACAGATGCTTGTTAAATCCGGCAGTAGTATGTTGTGGTAGTTCCTTATGATGAAGGTGACATAGTAGTGAGAGGTGATGGGGACAAGGGTTGCCACTAAGAAATTGAAACGTTCTTGTGGTGCTAAGAGATTGGACTATGTCCTCTATTTCAACTGCTAAACTCTCCCCAGGGAGTCATTTGTGCCATACTCTTGGCCCTAAGTAAATAGCTGCCGTCAAACTAGCAATTCAATAAAGAACTACTTTAAATATAATATTATTTAATTTAAAATACATAATAAATAATATACTTCCCATTAGTCCTAGTGGCTAAAAACTATCTGGCCTACGTAGGTCTCACCAGGGCTTAGGAGTTATCAGAGTTTGGACTGGCAAGTTTCAGATTAAACTCTACAAAATTCACCAATATTTGTATTCCTGCTGTGTGTCAGGCACTATATTAGTGCTGGGAATCTGGGAATGCCAAGTCCTCATGCAGTTAACAGGTTAATGGAAGAAGCAGATACAGACAGCTCTCTGTGGGTTCTGTATCCATGGATTCAACCAACCACAGATCAAAAATATTTCAGAAAATTATTGCAACTGTAATGAACATGTACAGACTTTTTTCTTGTCATTATTACCTAAACAATACAGTGAAACAACAATTTACATACCATTTACATTGTATTAGGTATTACAAGTAATCTAGAGGTGATTTCGAGTATACAAGGGCATGTACATAGGTTATAGACAAAGGCTGTACCATTTTATATCAGGGACTTGAGCAGCCATTGATTTTGGTATCCAAGAGAGGTCTTGGAACCAATCCTCCATGGATACCAAGGGGCGACTTGACATAAATAAATACATAATATCTAAACCTGAGCAAATACAAAAAGCTTGGCAAATACGACTTAGGAACAATGGGTTCTGCCCAGGAGCAATGGAAAAATCCTCACTTGTATTTCTTTAATATTTCCTCTTAATTTGAGGAAGGTTTCTTCCTATAATTTGAGTCCCAAATTTGCCCATGCTGAAGTTATCATGTGACCACTTTCAAAAGCAAAAGTAGAGGTGTTAAGATTTCTAAATTTTAACTTAAGTATTTACCCTTCTTATAAATATTCTATCATTTGTTTCTTTACATTTCCAGCCCCTCTCAAAGACAGTATCTGAACTGATAATCATCTTAGATTTGCATCTTTGGAAAATGTAGCTCTGGTAACTATTTTCATTTTGTGCAAGCTGAAAAGGCTAAAGCAGTGAAATCATATAACAAAAATAAGCACAGTATACATATAGTATGGTACTACTAAAGGCTATAACTTCATCACTCTAGCAAGGTTTCTCTGACTTCATTGTCTCTATTCATTTGAACACTGACCTAAAAGCAATTTGAAATTGCTAACTGCTGCCTATACTTCATCTCTCAACTGAAGGGCAGGAACCATGTTTCACTTTATATTCCCTTCCTGTCAATAAATGCTTGTTAAATCAGACAGTACTGTTTTTGTAGTTCTTTATGATGAAGGTGACATAGTTGTGAGATGTGATGGGGACAAGGGATGCCATTAAGACAATGGAAATATTAATTGTCTTGATGACAATAGTTGGGCAGATAGTTGGACAAATACTAGACCTTGGTGAGTGACAGGTGCCACATATAGGAAGAATACTGGGTTCTGAGTTAGAATACCCACCTAATTTTCTAGCACTCTTTTGGTTAGCTGTAAGACCTTGGGCAGGTCATCTTGCCTCTCTAAGCCTATTTCTACATCTATAAAATAGAAGTGTAACACTCACCCAGTGAGGGCCATTGGGAGCTGCACTAACAAGATGATGCATGTGAAAAACAAAACACTGCAAAATCACAAGATATACTGTCATACTGGTAAATTATTACTGAATTGAATATTTTATTTATGTCTCGTGTGCAGATGGAAAAAGGTCCCAAACTACTATAAATGTCAGGGGTTATTTATATTTGAAATGAACAGAACAAGTTGCTTTGATTTCTGAGAAGTTATTGCTAATTTCCTTAATGTTAAAATGTAAACTTGGGCCAGATGCGGTGGCTCATGCCTGTAATCTCAGCGTTTTGGGAGGCCAAGGCGCTGGATGACCTGAGGTTAAGAGTTTGAGGCCAGCCTGGCTAACATGGTGAAACCCCATCTCTACAAAAACTTAGCCAGGCATGGTGGCAGGCACCTATAATCCCAGCTACTCGGGAGGCTGAAGCAGGATAATCGCTTGAACCTAGGAGGTGGAAGTTGCAGTGAGCTGAAATTGTGCCATTGCACTCCAGCCTGGGCGATAAGAGTGAAACTTCATCTCAAAAAAAAAAAAAGTAAACTCATTCAGTGTTACCAGACCTATTTTAGTCCTATAATATTTTATATCTTATGATTATTCCTGTTTTTATTAACAATTGCAACTTAAACCCCTAGTTTGTATATAATGCTACACTAGGAGTAAAATCAATGATACATTAGAATTGTATAGAAACAACTCAACCACAAATTATATCACGTATATGTTCTAAAGTCTCAATTAACATAAACACTCTCTCATTAAAATCATCTCAGAGAAAGTTATCTTTGTGTATGTGATTTGAATTTAATAATAGCAAACAAAAGAGTAGGAATTTGAATAAGAAAATAAATTTCACATCATATTCTTTAAAGAGTTCCATAGGCATAAACAAGGTAACTTTGAGACATTATGTTACTCTGGAATTAAATGTACAATAGGAATAAAAATGAATTGTATTAGCATAAGAATAAAAAGTTAGTCTGAAAGGTCATCTTGCAAGATCAGATTTTTATGTATTGTATGGAAGAGGCAATGCTCTGAAAATCCACTGGGAGAAGCAAATTCATAAATATTAATAAATGAAAGCATTATAGATAATAAAATACGCAGCAGCATGTGAGTTTAGAAGGTTTTTATTGTCACAATATGTGGCTGATATTTGGGGAAAGTATCTTATTATAAACGAAACATGCATATTTATTTGAACAGATCATATTCTGAAAAACTTCATTCTTGAACTTTTCTGAAACTTGAAATATCATAAGTTCTGAAACTTATGAAATTACAAGCAAGGTTTTTTTTCTTTTTGATTATATGTATTCTAACTGGCAAGACCATCATCATTTCTCACCTAGTTATTGCATTAGTAGTTCTCTTTAAAGATCTCTTATCTCAAGGTGCAATGAAGAAGTTATGTTCTTGCCAATGGAATGCCAGTAGAAGTTATGTGTACCACTTCAGGATTATTCACTTACAAGGAGGATGTGCCATTCTTTTTCCCCTTTGCCCTCCCTACTTTCTGGAATGTGCTTTTACCAAAATGGTGGGAGCCATACTGGGCCATGTGGATGAAGTCAACTCTCTGTGGATGGATGAGCATGACATCTATCCATATGGATAGAACTATGACACAGAGGAACACTATGAAGATTCCCTATTAGTCCCATTCTCCTCCTGCCCAGACTATCATAAGATAGAAATACATTTCCATCTTGTTTAAGGCCCCTTTATTTTTTGTTTCTGTTACAGCAGCCAAATCTATGACTTAACTTATGCATAAAATCTGTTGTGATTAATTCTTTTTCATGTATATTTCCCCTAGAAGATGAAGTCCTTGAGGATTATGACTTTATCTTATTCATCTTTGTACTGCCAGTATACTTATCCCATAGAAGTACTCAATAAAAGCTTGTTAAAAAAATAAGTGAACAGATAAATACAGGTCCCAGTGGAAATGATCTTCCATTGCTACTGGACAGTTACCCTAGTGGCAGAGTCAAATGAAAATGATAAGATTCAAAGCTGACTTAGGGTCTCATCAAGTGAGAGGAGTGGGGCTAATGAATCGCCATCCTGAGAAATATGAGGAGATATTCTAATGAGAGATAACATGAGTCAGAAAGTCTTGCCTGTTCTGAAGGTTTAGGGCATGTAAATTATCCCTACCTTACAACTGGTCATCAGAAGTAGTCTTTAGGCAAAAAACAAGTGTTTATAAAGTACTTAATTTAATGAAAAGAGAAATAGGACAATTGTTTCTGTTGGAGATAGCTGATTTGTGACAGAGAGGCTCTAGAAATATGTGGTAGCCAGAAATCATGGGAGCCCCAAGGTGTATCCTGCCTGACATTAGTTTTTGAAGCTTTTGTGTCTTCATGGCTAGAACCACACCACTTGCCTCAACAGGCTCAATTCTTGCCCAGACTCAGAAAACTCAGGGGAACTCTGTGCATACCACTTCAGGATTATTCCTTTAAAGGGAGGGTGTGTCACCCTTTTCCCTCCCCACTTGCTGGAATTTTACCAAAATGGTAGGGAGCCTTATTGGATTATGTGGATGAAGTAAACTCTCAGAAAACTGTGGGAGCTCTGTGTGCATCTAATTCTAGAAACTTGGCTTCAGCTTTGTTTCTTGTGACAATCCCTGTCTGACATATTGATTAAGTGTGAGGAGTTCATCTTCCTCTAAGCTTGATCACATTTCCTTGAAGCTGGGGTTTGACCACATATCCTTGAGCCCCAACTCCTATGCCATGTCCTTGAAATATATCTTTTCTCAACAAAGTTATCGTTGAGAATTAGTGGGAAGACGTGTTGGAAATTTGAAGAGAGAGAAGGTACAAGACAATTTTCCATAAGAGTAAGAGTGAATAGACTAGGGAAAAGGGATACATGGAAAGTACCGAGGTCCACTTGAAGTGTTTGATCATTAACTTTGGGTAAGCCAATCATGCTGTTTCAGGTCTCAGGTTCAAGCACACAGTAGTTAAAGAGTTGTATTCAGTCAGGCAGAGGGTTTTCTTAGGTGAAAGAAAGACAAAGAGTTGAAGATATCTGGTGAATGACCCAGGGAAATTATCATATTGATGAACCACGAATCCTAAGCCAAATACTGAGGAAAGTGTGGTGAGGCAAAAGGGAGTAGAGTCCATGGCTGGAGGGTTAGTGGATGGAAGGAAGGTCAACAAATGGAAGTTATTTTGGGACAAAGAATCCCTAGAGTCAGGGTACTGGATGGGGGCAAGCTGGAGAGTTAGAGGGTAATATCAGAGGGAACAGATGCTTGGGACTGATATTTTGTTATTGGGATTAACAGGGTCTAGGTCTGGCATAGAATAGATAATATCTACCTCAAAGTGCTGCAAAGAGCAGACAGCCTCCGGCTGCCACCCTATGAGTGCTGAAGACACACTTTCACCCGTCTTCTCTTAACTGGTGACTGAGGATAGTGGGTATGTTAGTGCTGGCTCATTCAGTGGGCAATGTGGACTAAGTCCCTCTCCAGTGGCCTATGTGAGACTTTCTTAGGACTGTGCTGTGATCCAATCCTCTTCATGCCCAATCATGCCTTCCTGCTCCCCTTTCACAGGTGTCAGATCAGCATGGTGGTATGGAGTCTCCTGGATTCCACCTACCTCCTCTCCCTGTATTCTTCAGAGGCATTTCCCCCAATTAACTTACAATGCATTTAGTCCTATAGTGATATCAGCTTCTTGTAGGACCCAAAGCTTACACAAACACTGAGAATACAGCCTGACACATAGTAGGTGCCAAATAATTGTCACCTTTCTGGTGCTATAATTAATAGATCCAGACATTACTCAAATATGCCCCTTTTTTTGAGACAGGGTCTCATTCTGTCACCCAGGCTGGAGTGCAGTGGCAGTCTCAGCTCACTGCAACCTCCATCTCCTGGACTCCAGCTACCCACCAACCTTAGCCTCCAAAGTAGCTGAGATTACAGATCTGTGCCACCATGCCAAGCTAATTTTTTAAACTTTTTTGTAGAGATGGGGTCCTGCTATGGTGCCTAAGCCATCTCAAATTCCTGGGCTCAAGCAGTCTTCCTGCCTTGGCATCCCAAACTGCTGGGATTATAGGTGTGAGCCACCAAGCTCAGCCTTATATACGCCTTTCTATAAATATAATTTTCCTCTTAGTAGTCTTGTAAAATATTGGAAAACCATTTTCCCCCTTTCAGCTGAACCAGGGTGGAAAGGATTTTCCCTACCTCAACCAGGCTTGGAAGGAATCTGGTTCTAACCCAGTGGTCATTATGCAAATGACAGCATCTGACTTAGCTCAGGACCCAGGAGATCTGATGGAGCCAGGGAAAGGTTTTTTTTTTTTTTTTTTTTTTTTT
>NW_016107333.1:18105516-18151222 GCF_001604975.1 Cebus imitator | reverse complement strand
AAAGATAAAACAACCATTGGATAATTCTCTTTCAGATGTCCTCTCATCAAAATATTTCAATTCATATGGCAGACATTGTGCCCCTCTTTTTCGTCTGGCACCTGAATCAACTTTAAATGACTCATCTTTGAGTAGGAGAAGGAGGAAAGAGAACACAACAGAAACTTCCATATCCAAACTGTCCTTTTCCTTTTCTTACACTCAAATGTAAAAGAGAGATCTGTTCCCTAAATTGACTACTATAAGCCAGGTCTAGAAGAATGTTTAACCAACCTTTTGTTGGTTTCTTGTCAGTTTTGGACATAAATAACTCTGATATTCAGGGAAAAACCATCTGAAAAGTAAATAAACAGACCAGTTTTACAGCTCCAGACAAACCTCCATTCATTTTTCCCTTTGTTCCACAGAATTTTGCTGAGCACCCTGTCCAAGCCAGGCATGTGCTAGGTGCCTGGGATAATTTACTGACTCAAAAAGGGAAATACCCTGTCGTATTAAGTTTTTATTATCAAACTTCAGGCAAGACTACAGAATAAATGCTAAAGTTAAACATGATTTCAAAGAGATCAAATTGGTTATGGGTCTATTTCAACAGCTTTAAAAAACTGGACATGCAGCTAATAAGTAATGGAGCCTATAGTCAAGCCAGATTCCACAGTCAGTAGTATCCTTAATCACCACTGTATCTTGATGAATAAACCAAACACATATTGGGTAGAGTAGAGACCTGTCTGTAAAATGAATAAACTTTGGCATGAGTCATCATTCCTTTTTATTTTATTAGCTTTGTAAGGATTAGATTAGACTGATGGATTTTCTTTAAGAGCGCACCGCCACAGTCCATGGAAGCCAGAATCAAATATACAACAAAGTTAAGCTGCTGAGGCCTTGTCCATCGCAGGTTAAAGCCGCTATAATTTTCTGCATAAAGACAGAACCACCAGTGTGTGTTCAATAGCCTAAACCAACAATTATATCCATACATGTGAAAATTCAGCCTGTCCTTTAATTCTTTCCTAAGCTGAACTGTCAATTATTGACTGTGGCTTTAAAATCAGGATAGTTCAGTAGCTGGTTGAGTGACTAGCTAAACCACCCTTCAGGAAAATTGAATTAGTTAAGAGAAGAAAAGCAGTAAGACTTGCAGAACTGAATAGTGCCTTGGAGGTTACCTGATTCGACCTTTTCCCCTTAGCCTGGACACACACACACACACACACACACACACACACAGACACAGACACATAACACCTGTCCAGGACGAAAATCCAAATGTCTTGACAATATAATGTCTTTTGAAGGTTGATAAGCCACTATATATCTTCCAAATCCTTTCTTTTCTTTCCATTTCTCCTGGCAGCAAGCATCACACCTTTGAGACTTCTTGCCTGCTAAGAGGTGACTTGCATCCTGGCTTACCCTAACACTGCTAGAATATTTGTAAAGCTTGATTTTGATATTTTACCTCCTCTGTTCAAAAAATCTTCCATGTCTCCTATTACTTGGGAAATAACAAAATCATTAGCCCAGCATCCAAAGCCCTCAATCATCCGATTCTCTTTCTTTCCTTTCCATTTCCCTTTAATGTAATCCTTAATCCAATCAACTCAGCTACTCACCCTTCTTTGTGTGCATTCCCTGAGTTTTCTTGCCTCTTTCCCTTTGCTCCTGCTGGTCCTTCTCTCCTGCATCTCCGCCCTGGGTATCCAAATCAAATCTCATTCAAGTCCCAACTCAAATGCCAATAAAACTTTTTCAGAGCCCTCTCAACTAGGAGTCATCATCTCTCTGTTTTTCTCTTCCATATTTTATCATAATCATGGACAGTTAATCTCTTCCCACCAGACTGTAAGCTTCTTAGGGGAAGGAACATGCTTAATTTCTCTCTTCACTGCCACCATAGTACCTTGCCCTTAAATATTTGTTAGAATGGTAAATTAATGAATATATTAAGAATAATGCATCTTTTAACGTATGTGTGTGTGTGTGTTTTGGTTTTGTTTTTGTTTTTTGACACGGAGTCTCGCTCTGTCGCCAGGCTGGACTGCAGTGGCGGGATCTCAGCTCACTGCAACCTCCGTCTCCCAGGTTCAGGCAATTCTCCTGCCTCAGCCTCTCAAGTAGCTGGGACTACAGATGTGTACCACCACGCCCAGCTAATTTTATTTTTTGTATTTTCTTAGTAGAGATGGGATTTCACCATGTTGGCCAGGATGGTTTCCATCTCTTGACCTCGTGATGTTTTTTAAATCTACCAATGATGCTAATTATACCTTTTGTTTTTAACTAGGAAGAAAAAAAACATAAATGATTGTGAAAAGACTGCCTTTAAAATAATTTTCAGTTTTTAAAATTATTTCACTTATATCACAGATACAGAACGGCCTGAAAATGTTCCCTCTAATCTCTATTCTAAAATATATATATACACACACGTGTGTGTATGTATATGTATATGTATATATATGTATATGTGTGCGTACATATATACACATATATGTGTGTGTGTGCATACATATATATATATTTGAGATGGAGTCTCGCTCTGTAGCCCAGGCTGGATTGCAGTGACACAATCTCAACTCACTTCAACCTCCATCTACCAGGTCCCAGTTAAAGCAATTCTCCTACCTCAACCTCTGAAGTAGCTGGGATTGCAGGCACTAGCCACCATGCCCAGCTAATTTTTGTATTTTTTAGTAGATACAGGGTTTCACCATGTTGGCCAGTCTGGTCTTGAACTCCTGACATCATGATCCGCCTGCCTCAGCCTCCCAAAGTGCTGGGATTACAGGGGTGAGCCATGACTCCCGGCCCTAAAATATTGGTTATAAAAGTCTTTAAATTTGGCTGGGCATGGTGGCTCACACCTATAATCCCAGCACTTTGAGGGGCTGAGGCAGGCGGATCACAAGGTTAGGAGATTGAGGCCATCTTGGCCAACATGGTGAAACCCCATCTCTACTAAAAATACAAAAATTAGCTGGGCACAGTGGTTCATGCCTGCAATCCCAGCTACTTGGGAGGCTGAGGCAGGAGAATCACTTGAACCCAGGAGGCGGAGGTGGCAGTGAGCCGAGATCGCACCACTGCACTCCAGCCTGGCAACAAAGCGAGACTCTGCTTCAAAAAAAATCTCTTTAAATTTGCTTCAGTTAATCATAAGACAATAATACTTTAGAAAGAAAAGATCTTGAGAAGTCAACTCATTCAATCCCCACTCCCAACCCATATATAAAATCTCTCAGGAAAATAAGAATTCATCCTATCTTAAGGATCTCGTAAGACAAATTGCACAGAATTTTTGGTATTTCATCTCAATGTCTCTTAAGCTTCCCTGTCACAGTATTACTCCATAATAAGTGAAATACTGAGTAACTTGTGCTATTATTTCGTCTCTTGAGAGGTGGTATCACATAGTGGTTAAGACACAATTCTGGAATTACAGGTATGAGCCACTGCGCCCAGCTGACACAAAGTTTCTGAAGTCAGACATTCCTCTCTGCTATTTAACCTTTCTTTGTCTCAGCTTCTTCATCTGCAAAAGGGAATGATAATAGTACATATTCATAGAATATTTGAGAAAATTAGATGAAATCATATATGTATTTAGAAAAGTGTCCGAAACCAGCTGGGTGTGGTGGCTCATGCCTGTAATCCTAGCAGTTTGGGAGGCTGACGTGGATGGATCACTTGAGGCCAGTAGTCCAAGACCAGCCTGGCCCACATGGTGAAACCCTGTCTCTACTAAAAATACAAAAATTAGCTGGGTGTGGTGGCATGTGCCTGTAGTCTCAGCTACTCGAGAAGCTGAGGCACAAAAAAATCACTTAAACCCAGAAAGCAGAGGTTGTGGTGAGCCAAGATCACACCACTGCACTCCAGCTTGAGAAACAGAGCAAGATTCTGTCTCCAAAAGAGAAAAAAAGAGTTAACTTTGGTTGGGCATGGTGGTTCAAGCCTATAATCCAGTACTTTGGAAGGCGAGGCAGGCAGATTGCTTGAGACCAGGAGTTTGAGACCAGCCTGGGCAACATGGAGAAACCCTGTCTCTACTAAAAATACAAAAATTAGCTGGGTGTGGTGATGCATACCTGTAATCCCAGCTACTCGGGGGGCTGAGGCACAAGAATTGCTTGTACCCAGAAGACGGAGGCTGCAGTGAGCTGAGATCACACCACTACACTCCAGCCTAGGCAACAAAACAAGACTCTGTTGCAAAAAAAAAAAAAAAAAAAAAAAAAAAAAAAAAAAAAAAAAAAAAAAAAAAAAGAAAGAAAAGAAAGGAAGGAAGAAAAGGAAAGAAAAGTGTCTGAAACCTAGTAAATGACATATAAATGTTGCTATTAAAATGTTTTCTTATTTTACTTTGATACAGATAGATAATAGCTGGATACTTGGTCTTTCATACATGAAAATTTTAAATAGTCTTTTTCTTGGCTGAAGAATCAAGTACCTTTATCCTATTATTTAATAATCAGATGAATTTTCTAATCTTTACAAAAGTCTTTTGGCTCTTCATCTTAGTACAGTAAAGAGGGTTGTTTTGGTATTTTGCTATTACAACAGAAATCTTTGAACCAAGCCCCTAGAAGTCTTATCTATTTAATAGCTATCTTCATACTAGGCACAACAGGCATATAACGTTGCATAAGATTGGCAAGGGCCCTGCCTTCATGGAGCACACCAGTTTTGCTCATAGAAACAAACTCTTTACCATTAACCAAATCACTTACCACTATTTCGAATTCTTTCTTCCAACAGGTCAGAATGCCCAGATGGAAGTTTCTTATTGAAAATCTCAGCTGAACGAAGGAACATAGCTTCAACTGCAGACCCTTTCAGCAAAGCAATCTGGTCTTCATGGTCCAAAGTTTGAAATCCTAGGTAGTGGTGATAATCAAATTGGTATCAAGAAGTAACAATATTTTATGATCACCATCATTGCCATTGATAAAACATTTTCATCAAGTGATTTTGTGGTTGTTTTACAATTGGGTAGTCTAGTTGAGTCCATTTGTACTCGTCGACAAAATAGAGGCTTTGTCTTCGTTGGGCAGAATTTATTAAACAAACTGGGAAAAGGGAAATGTCAAGTCCAAGCAGATGTTATATTGTGGCATAGACAGACTTATTCAGATGGAGAAACCCTCAGAAACTAGACACAGGCAGATTTTCTTAGAGCCATTATGTTAGTCACATCTGATGTGACAGGGTCAATTCTGCAGATTAGAAGCATCTACAAGCCAGGAAAAAAAACTTTATATGCACCCAGATTATTTGGCTAGCTCATGAGTCTTTAGTCAATCTAAAGAATGGGTAGTATACCCGCCCCCCCCCCCAAAAAAAAAAGCCAGTCAAAGTCATGTTGATATGCCTGCTCTGAACTCAGTACTGCAAAACACAGTGGAGGAAAATCAGAAAAATATGGGAAGAATTGCCAACCTGATGGAATATAACACTGCCTGGAAAATTCAAAGTCCTTATATAGGCTTATATGGTACAGTCCCATCAGCCTTTATGAACTCATTTTCTACTCCTCATTCCCTCTACTCTTTGTGTTCTAGCCACACTGACCCCCTGGCCCTGCTGTGAGCACACAAGCCTGTTTTTGCCTCAGAGATGAATGTTCTTCCCAGATATTCCCATGCCCCATGCCCCACTCAATCCTGCAATCAAGCCTCTGTTCCAGCATTCCCCAATCTAAAATACACTTCCCAGCACTACTAGTCCCTACCTGCTTTATTTTAGTTTATAGAACTTATCACCACCTGAGATGATATTATAAATTTATTTGCTTATTTGTTAATTGTCTGCCACCTCTACTGGAGTGTACAGTTCTTGTGGGGCAGAGGCTTTGTTTTGTTTTGTTTACTTTTGTATCCCCAGTTCTGATACATAATAGGTACCTAGGAATTATGTGTTGGATAATTGACAGATTGAATGAATGAATGGGAAACAAAATACAGGCTCATGTGCATGCTGGCACACACACTCACATGAATAGAGATAACACTATCAGGGCCTAAATGGCTTAGAAAAGAACTAAATAGCAAAGAGTGTATAGAGAAGAGAGCAACGCTAAGGATTGAGCCACCATCGTAGAGAATCTAAGAGCTTCTTTGAGGAAAGGGGCCCTGCCTTATTCCCCTTAGCACCCTGGACAGTGCCTGGTACACGCTGTGCTCAAAGAACACTGAATGGAATGACTCAATTCAGTTTTTCACAAAATATCCCTTCAGTATTGGTATTATATCACTAATATTACTACTTATAATAATGCTATCTCTGTAATTACTATCATTTTTTCCTTCTCAAGGGTTTTTTGCCTTGTATTTCCTTCCATATTTTAAATTTTTTCCTTCTGCTTTACTCATTGAATACACTAATTGTACTCTCTCCCTCAGGAACTAGGCTAGGCACTGAGAATTAAGAGATGCTAAGATATTGTTATTGCTTTCAGATAACCTACCTTTTTATGAATAAGGTTTTTATTTGTCTTCAATTATTTCTTGATTCAAGACCAACTGACCATTAGAACTTAAAAAATATTTTCCCATAAATAACCAAAACATCTCCCTTTTCCAGTTCTTTCCCCTGCAGTTTTTATGCTGATGTAATCCAATTTTTTAATTGAGATTGCCTTCAGCTTAATTAGCATACAGTAAATTAAATTCCTCTTTCATTTTTAATAAAGCAGTGACAGCATATTAGTGTTTCAATGATAGAACTTTCTCCTCATACTTTATGAGTTTTATGCAGGCCTATGCCTATCTGTGACACATTTAATAAAATAATAGCATAATGCTGGCAAAAAGAAGGCAAATTAACATGTTTAATTAAAATCCTATATCAGAAGTTATCCTTTGTAATTTAATATAATAGTATTATGCTGCTATACAAGGTATTGATTATACTTTTCTAGACCATGGGATTTCAATACACCAACACTTTTATAAACACTAAAACAACTGAAACACATTAGCTTAGATAGCATTAATAATGTGGCAAAAGGAATATGAGGCTGAGATATAAGAAGACGCCCACATTCTAGTTTCTATACTGACACCATCAGAATGACTGTGGACAAGTAAGTCCCTCTCTCTCAACTTACATATATAGTTGTTCCTCAAGCCCTATCATTTTTTGAATCTTTCTTCCTTTTGTTTCCTCTTCTCTTCCCCATTGCTATTACTTTATTTCAAGCCCTATTGCCTGGACTTGTGCAGTAGCATACTACCTGATCTTCCCTGCCCCAGGCCATTTCCATTCAAATTCATCTTATATAAACCTGATTAAGTCATTTCTGTATACAAAAATTTCATCATTTCCCTATGTTAAAAAAAAAAAAAAAAACCCACCAAAATCTCTATACTGTCCAGGGGCACAGATTAAATTCCTTAGTTAGGCCTTTATCAGTCTGGTACCAACTTTACCTTATTGTCTAATCTAGGAGCCCACCACAGACACTATGCTACAACCATACTGAATTTTCTCTTCCATCTCAAATAATCCTATTCTTGTTCATGCCTCAGTGCATTTTAACAAACAGATCTCTCGGCCAGGCATGGTGGCTCAGGCCTGTAATCCTAACACTTAGGGAGGTCAAGGCAGGCAGATCACCTGAAGTCAGGAGTTAGAGACCAGCCTGGCCAATATGGTGAAACCCTGTCTCTACTAAAAATACAAAAATTAGCTGGGCATGATGGCATGTTCCTGTAGTCCCGGCTACTCGGCAGACTGAGACAGGAGAATTGCTTGAACCTGGGAAGTGGAGGTTGCAATGAGCAGAGATCATGCCATTGCACTTCAGCCTGGGCAACAGAGTGAGACTCCAGCTCAAAAAACCAAATCAAAACAAAAACAAAAATACAAGCAGGTCTCTCAACTTGGAATGCCCCTTCTCCATGCCAACTGGAAAACTTCTTTTTCTTTTAGACTCAACTCAAATATGACTCTCCCTGAAGTCACTCCATCTTTCATAGACACAATTAGCAACCAGTTCCTCTCTGTTCATACAGCACTTCATGTGTATGTGTATGTATGTGTATTTACTACTATTATTATTATTATCACCTTTAACCACTCTCCCTGGAGGTAATAGCTAGGCCCTTAGTATAGAGTAGGTATCAACAACTGCTTATTGAAGGAATAAATGAGTGAATGATGACTTTGCAAAGTTTCAATTTTTAATCTATTGATTTGGAAGAACTATTATAAATTATCTTAAGTAACCTTTCCAGTTCTAACATCTTATGTCTATAGTAATTAGACACGTTAATTTAAATCAGATATGAGACGGTTTTCATCTTACAAAGAAGAGACCTGCCTGTCTCAATGTCACAAGACTATTGCAGAGTATAGCAGCGAAATAAGTACATGTGAAAATACTTGGCAAAATAATCCTGAAAAGAGATCTGATCTCACAGGCATGTTTTGAAAATTCAACAAAACACTGTATGTAAAATAGATAATCTAATCTGTGACAAATATTTAAACTCTTGATAAATATTAACTTTTATTATAAAATACCTGGCAGCTTTTTTGTGAATTCTACAAGAACTTGTACATGATTGGTTGCCATTTCCGTTAAAATGAGAAAATTTTCTTCTGCATTGAATTCTTCTTTTAACTAAATTTTAAGGGAAAAAACACAAACGATTAATAAGTAGATAAGAAAACAATAATTAATATAAAACCATTAGACTAAAGAAAAACAAAGTTTAGATGCTAAAATTTGAAAACCCATCTTACGATTTCTCAGATCTTTGGAGAGCAATTACCATTATCAAGATAGATAGGAGACTTACTCTTGAATTGTTTAATATTCCTAAGAGTTTAAAAGAATTCTCAGCTCTAATCATTTCAAAGTTACATATTCACATATAAATTGTATCTCCAAGGCAATAAGAGCTCCAGAAAATATTAACTTTAAACCCACATATTTTCAGATATTATACATACAATTTTATTTGTTATTTCCTGAGGCATCCTCTGTTTGCTATATGAATCCATAATATAATGTAGAAGATTCTGTTGATCTGGGGTGAGTTCAGTTTTCTCCTACACTGGCAAGAAAATAAAAGGTGTTAGGGAAGGTGTGAATAAAGCCTTCTTTCTATGTGTGCATTCATCAGGAGGGACCTAATAGCATAAATTACTGAAAAAAAATCCATAAATACAGCAGCAAATATGAGCTCTAATATGGTGTATAATTTCTTTCTCAGAATCCTTGGGCATGCCATCTCACATTTCACTAAATTTTCCTATATGTAAAATAGTGATAATAAAATATTCCACTTGTATATTTCTCAGGAGTAAATAATAGTCTGGATATAAAGACTATTGAGCTCATTTATGTTGAAAGTCACTTAAAGTTCAAGCTTTAATTATAACCAATGAAAAGTTCTCATATAGTATGACTACTATAGATACTACATTCATATAGTATTGTACATGAATTCCACCTGGAGAAGTCATCCAAGAGTATTCATGTAGAGAAGGGATCAACAAACTACAGCCCATGGACCAAATCTATTGGATTTTATAAAGTTTTATTGAAACACAGTTACACTTATTTGTTTGTATATTGTCTATGCTACTTTTGCACTAAAGGGGCAGAGTTGAGTAGTTGTTGTAGAGACCATGTGGCCAAAACCCTTTAAAGAAAAAAGTTTGTCAACCTCTAAAATAGAGAGTCAACAATCTGGACAATTCAGACCCCAAACATCTCTTTCTCCCTCTACAGCATCTTTTGAAGAATGTGAATAATTTTGTCAACTCTTTGCTTTCTTATACCAAAGTGCTGATAAATCACTATAGCAAAATAATGCTTTTATATAAAATATTTTTCTTAAATAAATACAAAATTACATATTCGTAAAACTAAATATGGATAAAGTTTTCTTTGTCAATAATGTAATAAATATTGAGAAGGGTATGGTTTGAACAATCATATCTTATTAGTTTTTCAGCTAATAACAGAATAAAATTCCATCAAATGTTCTGTGCATTATCACAATGTGTTTGACTAAACATCTTGGAGGCTGTTCCCTATTTTGTCCTAAGTTGCTCAATGGATTTCTTGAAAAAATTGTGACCTCAGTGGGTAGGACTTTTCTCTACTGGTCCACAGATGTGTATTGTAATCATTCTGTTTTATACATTTATAAGGATTAATCCACAACCTCTACTGAGACCACATCCTTCCCAGTTTGAGCCTTTCTTCTCAAAGAGAGGGAAACAATGGTCATCCAAACTCGGTTGGAAAAAATCCATTTGATACACCAAATCATTCCTGCTGGAAAACAGTAGGTATTAGGACTGGAATGAAGTCAAAGAGAAGGAAAACTTTCACTTTTTAGTTTATGCACTGCTATTATTTGAACATTTACATCAAAGCATGTATTAGGAATCCATTTTAATGAACAATTGGACTAGAAGTTTTGCTGTGCCTGTGGCTTTAATTTGAAAGTCTCCTGGTCAGCTCACTATGTACCTAGAAACTCACTTCCTGCCAGTCTTGGCAAACACCATTGCATATTATTACCCTGCATGACTTTGTTGTTGAGGTCACTTGTCGTAAGTCACGACCTTCACCGTCTTCATTCGTGGTCTGATCTGCATGCTGCTTCACGTTTTTTCTCAGTCGTTTAGATTTACACTGAATTTCAGTTAACAAGCCTAAAAAAATAAACACAGAGACTTCATCAATCACAGAAAGTACTATTGGGTGTGTGGCCATAAAACCACTGATATTACCTGGCCCAGAAGATCCCCTATACAATGGCATAAAATCAATTCTAGCCCTTTATGCATTTTAAAAAGAGAAGGTCAAGGTTTGAAACTTAACCTTGAACATGTAGTTTAACATCCGTGAGTCTCAGTTTCCTCGTGTAAAATGAGAATAATATCTACCTCATAGAGTTTTGTGTAGATTAAATGCAATCAGGTCATGTTTTTAAATGGGCTTTATATAAAGAACTTGTGATATGAAAGCATTGTACAAATGCAAGGTATTCAGTCAATGAAAAGGTGAATGACACTCTCCCTGTTCCTGCCCTAGGGGACCTTGAAAGTTTGTGTTTTAAAACATCCCATTAATATTATTTTCAGCCATGTTTACATACTGTACCACAAGAAGGATATTGAATTTCACATTAAGCACACATAAACTTATTGAGAAAACAAATGTTAACATCCTTTAGGGAAAATTGTTTAATCCTGTTAATGTTCAGAACAGTGCCAATTCTTGAGAATATAGTTAAAAATAAAAATAACCCAAGTTGACTTTAAAAACTGTCTGAATGATCATACAATCAACCTCATTGATTTACACTTAAAGAGAGCTATAAAAAATAATGTAAAACAATCTTCCCTTCATCCCATTTAACGTCCTTACTCTTCTCTCAATGCCAATAAAACTAAGTTCCAGGAATTTCTTTGTACAGGGAATTTATTTTATAGAACCATAAAATATCTGCATCAGTTACTGTACAAGCTTGTGTCTGTAAATATAGACTGCTACATGTGGCTTCATGCAGAATGTCCTCAAAGCTCCAGTTGGAACAAGTTCATATTCAAGTGATAAGCAATATGAGCTGTGTAGGGTCAGAGTAAGTGTTTCCATTGCAAGATTGGATTCCAGCAGCAGCCCCTATTGCAGGCTTTTGTTTCATGTATGCCAAGATGAGATTGTGATCAGCTACTATAAAACTTTCATCCACCCAGAACTGGATTATTTACACAGACCTATTTTCCCCCCACCTGGACGCATTATTTCCCTGGGTCCATCCCAGTTGCCCGTACAATTTGGTAACAATAGAATTGGAGTCACCTTCTAAAGGCTTTTATTTCATGTGGCATTCCCTGCCTGAATGCTATCATCCCCTTGGTGACATTTGTTTGTCTATTTGTGTTTTGAGGAGAAACAGGACATATCTCAGAATCTGAGTGGTCTGTAGAATTTTTGCAGAATGAAAAATTAATTGTGTTATATACTCGCATGCATTCCAATTTTTTATGAAGATTACAGTTCCTCACAAAGCCAGCAGTTAATACAGTGTCTCGTTATCAGATAGAAGGACAAAATTATATTAAAACTGGGAGTAGTTAATTTCCGGTGTAAACCTATACAAATTGGTTCAAAACTGCACTAAGAGAAGACAGATTCTTAATAAAATGACTTGGTTTAAAACTCTATTTAGACAATTCAGATGCAGTTATGCCTTATAAAGCATTCTTATTTCTTTCCACAACAGTGAATCTGTATGTTAATTAAGCAATAAATAAAAAGTATATTAAAATCAAATTTAGAGGAAATATTTAGACTGTCATTCTTTGTAGCTCATTAAAGCATGTTATTTTAACAGAATGTTAATGCCACCAGGGTCCAAGTATAGTTCACTGCAACAAAGAACAACAGCAACAAAGAAAACAGGCGTTTCTTTTGCGTGACTAAAATGCTCTTTAGTTGACAGTTCAGACAATTTCAGTGGTTCATTACCCTTTTCAAGAACTTGGATGGCTTAGTAGATTCCTTCTTTAATATGTGAAGTAGCACTCTCGTGATGAGTTACCCGACATCTGTCTCCTTAAGAGATTTTTAGTGAAATGTAATTGCTTGAAGTGGATACCTGTATACATACATTCAGCCAACATTCCCATCTCTTTGCATTTCCTTAGTCGACACTCTTGACACTTTCTTCGCATGTACATATCCATCACACAGTTGCCCCCGTTTTTACACTTGTACACAGCGTTTTTGGTAATGCTTCTCCTGAAGAAACCTGTGGGGAAAACACTGAAAAGTATAAAAAGTCCTCTCACAGCTTCTCAGGAAAAAAAGCACGTTTGGATTGGGAGATGCCAGGACATTTTCTCACAAACTGCTAGGGAGCACCCAGGTCATCTTTGAGCATACCAGTGACAAATACTTTATATGACACTGTGTTGTCGAGGAGGCTGCTGTTTTTAATTTATCTCTCAGAAATAAAGACAAGTTTGAATTATAGCCTCTCTTAAAAAATGTGAATTTGTTTTCTAAGATAAATTGCTTTCATAGATCTTTACTGGGGGGCCAATTCTATGCCAACGAGTGCTAAGTGTTGACGGTACAAAGTCAAACAAGAGTTTTAAGCCTGGCTGAGGACAAAGACATACAAACAGCTAAACAAGTGAAATTACATGTTGCATGGGCTCTAAAAGCTGCACTGTGGCAAAGCAAACATACAGACTCCTCAGTTTGGGGTGAAGAGGTCAGGACAGGAAGTGAGCATTGAGCTAAGTTTTGGAAAGTGAGTTGCTGTTAACCAGGCATTCAAGGAGAAAATTGCACTGAAGGTTTCAATTCAGTACTTAATATGCCATCCTGGCCTAATAATAAAAATGCCAACCTTGAGCTAAAAGCACACATCTCCCCCGAGAAGGCATAGCAGGCTGTTAACAGGTAAGATGCCTAGAGTGAAGAAGGGAGGTAACTGGCTTCAGCCCTGCTTCTGCATTTCCCCAATTTCTGCTTTTTCCTCCATCTGACTAACCAGAGTTCCTGACACTCAGAGTTGAGGAGAAAGTGTTGCATATTGAGAGGACTATGAGAGATAAGAGAAAAAATGACAGGAAGGCGCTTACTTGCGTAGTATTGCCATCAACTGGTTTGTGCATAGCAAGTTTTCAAAGTTGACTCTTTCACCATTGGGTTGGGTCCTTTAGAACATTTTTTTTTTTTTGAGACAGAGTCTTGCTCTGTCGCCCATGCTGGAGTGCAGTGGCACAATCTTGGCTCATGCAGCCTCCACCTCCCAGGTTCAAGTGATATTCTTGCCTCAGCCTCTGGAGCAGCTGGGATAACAGGCGCCACCTACCATGCCCAGCTAATTTTTGTATTTTTAGTGGAGATGGGGTTTCACCATGTTGGCCAGGTTCATCTCAAAGATCTGCCCACCTCAGCCTCCCACAGTACTGGGATTACAGGCATGAGCCACCGCACCTGGCCTCATCTGAACTTTTTTGATAAGGGCAAATACGTCTCTAGTCTAGCCTATGGTATGTGGTCCCCTTCAGCATCTAGTAATTTGGCAATTCACTCCACAGTTTTTACACGGAGGTCACTCCATGTGGTTCTTTTGACATGGACTTATGATAACCCCATAATGGCTTTCTCTGATCTAACAATCTCTGTGGAGCAGAGAAATCTCTCCCACTTATCCATTAGCAGTCAGCCACCTGGCTTTCTGCCTTTCAACTTCTCAGGTGAAAATCAGACACAAAGTCCCCATGTCTGTCAGCTTCAGGGGATACATGCCAACCTACTCAAGTGATCGTCTTGAAGACTCTTTCTTTGGGCTTGGGGCAACAGGACCTCCTTTAGTATATATTTTGGAAGCAAGAGGAGAAACCATTTTCCAATTCTCACAAAGTTACTACACGTTCCAGTGGTGGCCTGAGGGATAGACACTCCCAGTTCCAATACTCTCCTTTGCAGTAGGGATGTAAGATTCACACAATACACTAGTCATATGCTCCAAAATCTTTACAAGACCTCTTACAATTTCCAACTCCTGATCTCTTCATTTCCTCAAGATAAGTGAAATGTTTAACTGGTTCTTGAATATTGAACATCCACTGTGAAATTTCTGCCAGATGGGCTCACCTTGGAATGTAACCTCTAGTGTCTTCCTGCCTCTGTCAAAATTGAGACAAGTCCTTCCGATTTTAACAGACTGTTGGAATAATATCTAATATTTATTAAGCACTTAGTTGCTATTGTTTGAACTACTTTACCTTCATTTACTGATTTAATTCTCACATCAATTTTATGATGAAGATAGCATTATTTGTCCCCATATTATAGATGAAGAAAAAAAGGTACAGAGAGTTTAAGTACCTTGGCCATGATCACATGGTTAGTTGTCGGCCAGGAAGGTTCAAACGCAGGCAGTCGTGCACTAAAGCCTGTACTCTTAACTACTACATTACAAATGCCACCCTTGGATCACAAAAGAGTAAAATAATTTACTGTTAAGTACCAACTATCTGAAAGCTGCATTCTCTGACCTGGGAAATACCAAGATGAATAAGACATTCCTTGTCTTTAGAGTTGCATACTTAATTGGAATAAACAGAAGTAAATTTACAGCATAATACATAATATGAGTGGTAATATAGTCAACAAATAATAAATTAGTGGAATATAGAAGCAGGTCCACACCATATCCTTGTAAAGGTTGTGCCACATTTGAGGAAGAGAGGCAGCAATTGCATCGCACCCATGTAGAGCTGCATATTTGTTATGACAATTTTCCAACAGAGGACACTTAAAAATTGTTCTAACAAGGTAAGTATAATATGATGATTTCCCAACTGCTAGAAGTCAAGCACATTGTGTAGAACTGGGAGTGATCCTGATTAATTCAGAGTAGCCAGACAGAATCAGGGAAGGGTCTGTGAAGGAAATAGAATTTGATCTGGGCCTTAAAGAATAAGTAAGGCTTTAGAAACATAGCCCATGAGAGAGGAAAGACATTCAGAAAAATGAGCAAACACGGGTGTTATGAAAATTCCAAAAAAGGGTAGATACTCCATCTTGGTGGTGGTAGGGTAGAGTGCAGAGAGAACTAGTGGGAGATGGTAAGCAGTGGTAGTAGGAGCAGAATGTGAGTACGTGTCCTTGAATGCAAGGCACAGAAGTTGAGTCTTTACCATATTGAAAGAGAGACACCATTAACGGCTTTGACAGGGGAGAGTATGACCTAACCTGTATGTTGGGAAGCTCCTCAGAGCAAGGTGAAGAAACGTGGAATGGGTATTAGAGACTAGAGACAGGAGACTATTGCCATAATACAACTGAGAGGCAACCAATGCCTGAACTGAAGTGGGATAGAATAGAAAGGAGGAAACAGAGACAACATCAGGTTGGTAACTCATGAAATATAAAAACAGAGGCTTAAGGAAAAGTTAGAGCTGTCAAGGTTAAGAAAGTCATGGACTTGCTTGTGAATTTGTCAGCTGGTGTAAATTTCAGTAGGAAAGATCTTAACATTTTCCTAAATGTCAAATCCAACCAAATAAAGTCTAAAAAAAGACTTTGTGCTACAGATAAGTGTTGATATTGAGAGAGCAAATACCAAAGCGTGCATTTTAAAAGACTAAAAGCAAAAAGAGGACTTTTTTTCCTGATGCCAAATCATGACCTCAATGTCCACTTGAGCCTACATGAGTCAGTCCTCCTACTAATAATCTTCTGCCCCTCCCAGGAATGATTTCCTTTAAAACTGTCATAGATACTGACAGACAGCTTAATAGTTAACAGATCTTTCTTCCAAGATGAGTCAAAGGAATGGTGCCATGCATAGAACCATTCTGCAGGGTTTTTTGACTCTGGTATTAACTGAAAAAGAAATCATTATCATCTCAATAGCTGAATTAATTAGCTTTCACTCTGAGATAGCAACACAATATTATCATTATATCATTTAAATATGGGTACATATACTGTATTTGTGCTTCTGCAAATCTATCCATACACATACCTCTGCCTCTGTCTTGCTCTTTCTTGTGCATATTCAACAATGCTCATATCAGAAAAGTCATTTGAAAATGAATGGAAAGGAAATTCACTGAGGAACAGAGACTTGCTGGTAATACAGGATGAGTAGACAGGGTTGGCATTGCCATCTGGGGAATGTGTAGCACCAGTGGGATCCCTGGGGTAGCAAGCAAATAGCTAGAGGATGGTATTTCTACATGCATTACTCAATTCTGCAGAATATTGCACACTCTGCTTTTCTCTTCTTTTTTTTTTCTGAGATGAAGTCTCACTCTGTCACCCAGGCTGAAGTGCAGTGGTACAATCTCAGCTCACTGGGTTCAAGCAATTCTCATGATTCTTTATACAGGTGGAAGCCACATACCACACCCTATTCTCAAGTCATACACGCGTGTACATACACATCCACACACCAGACTCCAGTGGCTGATACTGGTAGCCACTGATACTAGGCTACCCATTACTTTGCAATCAATAAAATATTCAGTGATGTTGTCAAACTTTAAGGGTCTGCAAGCTTTTAAAATAGCAGCAAACCCACAGAGGTGAGTAGCTAGAGATATTTCCATATAAGATGACCTAAAGAGAAATCATTTCTAGGTCTGTCTCCACTTATATAGAACTTATTTTGTGCCAGACACTGTTCTAAAATGGTAAATGGTAGTTCATTTCCTATTCATAACAATCCAGTGAGGCAGATGCTTTTATTATCTCTTTCTTACCAAAGAGGAGACTGAGTTACAAAGAAGTTAATTTGCTCAAGGTCCAGCAGAAAGCAAATGGTAGAGTTCAGATTTAAACCTTGATGGGCTCACATTCTGTGCTCTTTTTATTTTTTATTTTTTTAGACAAGGTCTTGCTCTGTCGCCCAGGGTGAAATGCATAGTGCAATCATAGCTCACTGCAGCCTGAAACTCCTGGGCTCAAGCGATCTTCTCATCTCAGCCTCCTGAGTAGCTGGGACTACGGGTATGCACCACTATGCCCAGCTATTAATAATTTTTAAATTTTTTGTAGAGACTGGGTCTCACTCTGTTGCCCAGACTCATCTCAAACTCCTGGTCTCAAGCAATCTTCCTGTCTCAGCCTCCCAAAGTGCTGGGATTACAGGCATGAGCCACCATGTCCAGCTTACTTTGTGCTCTTAACCACTATCTTATCCTGTCTTTTTAGTAGGAAGTTTACATTTTAAAAAAATTTTCTTGAGACATAAATCTCCCCATGTTTCACACAGCATGGCAAGTGCCCAGCTCACAACAGAATTGTTACCTTCCCCAATTTGAGTTCATAAATGAGTGTTTTGCAATAATTGTAGGAGCATTAAGATGAAATAATAACTGATAAAGGTATTTATGTGTGCTTTGTTCCTGTTCCTAATGCTTTTTCATTTTCTTTTCCATCCCAAGAGGGCAGAAACTCTTGTTCACATGCTGGGACAAAAGCTGCAATCTTTCTCTCTAAATAAAGATAGCTCTCACATAGGATTTTTTTTTTCAACCTCTAATTTAAAATGTTGTATTGGATCATCTCAAAGATACTGGAGGTGGAGATCAATGCTTGTAGAATTGGGGGAACCGGAAGCTTAACTAGAAAGGGGTTTGGAGAACTTTCCCAGAGCCTGGGAATGGGATGCGTCTGATAGATTCTGTGAATACTGAACCAGCACTAATAAAGAGCCCTTAGAGGGGTGACGGATACAGCTCTGAGATGAGGACCAGGAAGATACTGAGAATCATGGCCTGAAAACCCTGGGATGAGATGTCCATGCTGGACTGTGGCTAATTTCACTTTCAAGGGATCAATTCCAAGTTGATCCACTATTATCATTATATCATTTAAATATGGGTACATATGCTGTATTTATACTTAGGCAACTTAAGTTGTTCACTTTCAAGGGTTCAGTTCAAAGTTGGACACAATCCTGAGGTGTGTGAATGATCCTGGAGGAAGGAGTATTCTCAAATATAGACCAAATGAATTTCACATTAGCAGGGAGAGTTATGAGCTTAGAAGAGATTAAATCTGACTTAGAGAAATATAGTAATATAACATGTCTTACACCTAGTCCTACCAGTTCAAATCACAGAGGATTTCTGAAGGGTTATGCATAACGCAAATAGAAGACATAGAGGTGACTACCTAAAGAACTAACTGAAAATGAACTAAATGGAAATGAAACTACAATTTATCAAAATTTATGGGATGTGTCAAAAGCAGTGTTTACAGAGAAATTTATGGCATTAAAGTGCATATATTGATTAAGATCTAAAATCAATAATCTAGGCTTTCACTTTAGGAAACTAGAAAAGAAAAAATTAAATCCAAAATGAGAAAAAAAAAAAAAGAAAAAAAAAATAAAAAAAAAAAAAAAAAAAAAAAAAAAGGTAAAAGTTACAGCAGAGATCAATGAAATTGAAAGCAGGAAAATGACAAAGAAAAGTCAAAAGCCTGTTTTTTAAAATAGATCAATAAAAATTAATAGATTCAATAAAATATATCTATAAAAGTAATAAATCTCCAGCAAGACTAACCAAGAAAAAAGAGAGAGAGAAGGCACAAATTGCCAATATCAGAAATGAAGGAGAGGCCCATTATTACTAATCCCATGGACATTAAAAGGGAAATAGGGCCAGACGCGGTGACTCACACCTCTAATCCCAGCACTTTGGGAAGCTGAGGTGGGTAAATCATGAGGTCAGGAGATCAAGACATATTGGTCAACATGGTGAAACCCCATCTCTACTAAAATACAAAAAATTAGCCGTATGCGGTGGCATGCACCTACAGTTCCAGCTACTCAGGAGGCTGAGGCAGGGGAATTGCTTAAACCTGGTAGGTGGAGGAGGTTGCAATGAGCCGAGATTGCACCACTGCACTCCAGCCTGGGCAACAAAGTGAGACTGCATCTCAAACAAACAAACAAACAAACAAACAAAAATGAACAACTCTAAGCCTGCAAAGTTGATAACTTAGATGAAATTCCAGGAAAGATATACCCTACCAAAACTCAACAAGGAGAAATTAATCATCAAAATAGGACTATACTTAAAGAAGTTGAATCAATAATTAATAACCTAAAACAGAAAGCAAAAGGCCCAGATGGTTTCACTGGTTTATTCTGTCCAACATTTAAAAAAGAAATGATATCAATTCTGTACAATCTCTTTCAGAAAATAGAAGCAGAGGGAACACTTTCTAACTTATTTTATGAGGCCAGCATTACCCTAATACCAAAACTACACAAAGACATTATGAGAAAGGAAACTTACATATTCATATCTCTTTTTCTCGTTTTTCTTTTTAAATTTAGTGTGTTAGCATTTGTTTTTGTTTATTTTTATTTTTTCTCTGGCATTGTGTTTTGATTCGATTGTAAAAATTAGGTCATCAGGTGGACTTTGAAAGTTATATTCTTTTTTCTTTCTTTTTTTTTTTTGACAGAGTCTCGCTCTGTCACCAGGCTTGAGGGTAGAGGCATGATCTTAGCTCATTACAACGTCCACCTCCTAGGTGCAAACGATTCTCCTGCCTCAGCCTCCTGAGTAGTTGGGGTTACAGGCACACACCACCACGTTCAGCTAATTTTTTTTATTTTAGTAAACACAGATGATCTCGATCTCCTGACCGTGTGATCTGCCTGTCTCAGCCTGCCAAAGTGCTGGGATTACAGGCGTGAGCCACTGTGCCTGGTCAATTTTCAATAAATTACATGAGATATATGAAGTTTATCTCTTGTAATTTCCAGAATATAACTTCCAGCCAGAAGTTATATTCTTTTAAGATGATTTGGACAAGCTTTTCATCAACTTTTCCCAAATTTGAGTCTACCTTGGAACACCTCGACTCTAAGCCCTATCATCCAAAATACTGCAGGACCTCTCAGGCATCTCTGCTGAGGATACCCATATGGACAACTACTGGTTCATCAAGACCATCGACAAGGGTAACTGGGCTACCATGAAGTTGGCCTGACACATCCTAACCAGGAAAGAGGTAGCTGTGCAGATAATTGATAAGACCAAATGGAATGCCTCCAGACTCCAGAGACTGTACAAGAACTGCATATTGCTATGCGTGCAGCCATGGCAGGGCTGAGAGAACACTATGCAGTAGAAGTTGGAGGTGTGCAAATTGCTTTAGAGATAGCTCAATCCGTTTCCATTTAAGCATATTTCCCGCACCTCCAAGTCTTTTAAAAGCACTGTCTCCAAAAAACTTATGAGTTTAAGCTTTGAAAGGCTGCCAGGAGCCACAAGGGAGACAAGAGGAGGGGCAGCCATTCTCCCCATATCTCCAAGCCTTCCACCTCAACATTCCCTCTTCAAAACTGCAGAGATTGGAGCGGTGTGTCCCCCGGGGCATTTTTTCTCACCAGGCGCTTCTTTTTTTTCTTCCATGTTTGTTGGGAGGGAAGATGGTACTACAGAAGTAAATAAAGACTATCCACACAACAAAAAAAGAAACAACAAAATACGAAAAGCAAAGAAAACTGAAGTGGTTCTTAGGGGTTGCCTCTAGGAGCAGGTGGAGAGGGTAGGGGTGGGCCCTTTTCCTAATGACATACCCTTCTTACCATTTGACTTTGGAATCATGTACACTCATTGCTTTGACAAAATGCTTATTAAGTGATGAAGCAGTCTAAAGGAGCAGAAAACAAAAACCCACTGACACCATCAGACCTACTGGGTGTCTGCTGAGAGGATGAGGACAGGGGTTACGATCCTCTGCTGGAGCTTGGCTTTGCATATCGTCAACGACCATTTAAAGTGCCAGGTAGACAAACCCCCAGAAGCTGGTGGCTCACAGTGACCAGCACCTGCTCCCCAGCATCTTCCCTGGGGTTCCTTGGGGTGTGCCGGGTTCCTAACAGGTGAATTCCAGCACTGGGAAGTGCCTCCTGCTGCTTGTAGCTGCCTGAGCCCATGTGGATTCCTTTGCTCTGTGGGGCAAAACCCTTCACCTCCAAACTGCTGCTTAAATGACTATTTCCATTTTTGCTTGGGTGTAGATTTGTAACTTTTCTCATTTAGTAATTTATGCTTTAGGAACTTTCTTTTAATCATTACTTATACATATTGCTTATATGTTTACTTTAAACATTTTTTCTTGTTTCAATCTAGTTTTTATTGTCTTAGTTTGTCTTGCCTCATCACCTATGTGTTTACCTGAAATATCAGTTAATATCTACCAAAATCATCTTGTTACCACTGCATTTTTCTATATATTCTTTTGGATACTCTTTTATTGACTTTATATTTCTTAATATTTTTGTTTGTTTGACTGTTTTCTCTTTTTATCTATTTTAGCTCGGTTACAGGGATTGTTTTCCTGCTTTTGCTTCAAATGGTGGCTACGAAGGCAAGAATTTGGTCTGGTTTGCTCACCAAGGCATCTCCTAAGCTTAGAATAGAGTCCGGCATACAAGTTGGTATTTAATAATATTTGCCGAATAAAGAATTGGCCTAATTAATAGGAAGAGGGAGAGTTTTGAAAACAGTGTATGACCCAAACTGGGGAGGCTGGATGAACAGAGGAATCACACGTAAGAATTCATCAACAAAATAATAACATCTAATGATTACTGGGCACATAAGAGTGCCAGGTACATCATGACTAAAACCCCAAAAGTGAATGCAACAAAAACAAAAATAAATAAATAAGTGGGACCTGATTGATTTAAAAAGCTTCTGCACAGCAAAAGAAATAATCATCACAGTAAACAGACAATCCACAGAATGGGAGAAAATATTTGCAAACTATGTATCCGACAAAGTACTGGTATCCAGAATCTATGAGGAACTCAAATAAATCAACAGGGAAAAAAAACAAGTAATCTCATCAATAAGTGGGCAAATGACACAAACAGACATTTCTTAAGGGAAGATATACAAATGGCCAACAAACACATGGAAACATGCTCAGTATCACTAATCATCGGGGAAATGCAAATTAAAATCACAATGAGACACTACCTTCTGCAATAATGTCCATTTTTTAAAAAATCAAAAAATAATAGATGTTGGTATGGATGTAGTGAAAGGGGGATGCTTAAACACTGTTGGTGGGAATGTAAATTAGTACAACCTCTATGGAAAACATAGGGAGATTTCTTCAAGAACTAAAAGTAGCTCTACCCTTCGATCCAGCAATCCCATTACTGAATATCTACCCAAAGGAAAAAAAAAAGTCATCATATGAAAAAGACATATGCACATGTATGTTTATTGCAGCCCAATTCACAATTGCAAAGATATGTTACCAACCTAAGTGCCCATCAACCAATGAGTGGATAAAGAAATATATATATATATATATATATATATATATATATATATACCATGGAATGCTATTCAGCCATAAAAAAGAATAAAATAATATCTTTTGCACTAACTTGGGTGAAGCAGAAGGCCATTATTCTGAGTGAAGTAACTCAAGAATGGGAAACCAAATGTCACATGTTATTACTGGGAGCTAAGCTATGAGTAGGCAAAGGTATACAGAATGTATAATGGACTTTGGAGACTCAGAAGCAGGGAGGGGAGAGAAGTGTTGAATAAAAAGCTACATATTGGATAAAATGTATACTACTTCAGTGACAGGTACACCAAAATCTCAGAATTCATCACTATACAATTCATTCACGTAACAAGAAACTGCTTGTACACCTGTACCCCAAAAGCTATTGAAATTTTTTAAAAATACTTTTAAAAAGAGTGCCAGGTACAGAGCTAGACATTTTAAAAACAATATCCCATTTTTTAAAATTCACAACAACCCAATGATCACAGTAAGAATATCAGGGAATTATTGAGGATTTACCATTGGGATGAACCATGTTAAGTCCTTTATACACATCAATTTGTGTAACCCTCATGAGAGCCTATAGATACATGCTTCAAAAGACTGTCCTGAAAATTAAACAAATTAGTACATATGAAGACCCCCAGAACTGTCCCTCACATAGTAATCACTTGATATAGGTTATCTATCAACATGATTATTACTATCATCATCACCACATCACCAACATTACCATCATCACCATCACCATGACCATCACCATCATCATCACCATCATCATCATCACCATCATCTCCTCATCCTTATTATCATCTTCATTGTTGTCCTTATCTTACAGGTGAGGAGTCTAAAGCTCGGAAAGGTTAAGTAGTTTAGGACACGTGGGAAGAGAATCAGCTGGGATTGGAATCCATGTTGCTTGCCTTAAGGGTCCGTCTCTTCCCACGATTTTCATAACACTTACTGCAAAAGGCTTCCAATGGAGTGAAATAGTTTGGATCCCCATCTTACATCATACTCCAAGATAATTTGACCTCTAGAGTTCATTAGGATCATTATTAAATTGTATAAAATCAGACCTCACTTGATCTTAGTTTATGTAAAGATCAGGGCTCTTCAGCTTTCACAAATGTCCATAAACACAGGATCCTTTGGAAACACTACATCTATTCTATACTGGAATAGTCTCAATAATTTTGGAAGCTTTTTTAAAACTTCAGAGCCAAGTCTAATGCTGGTTCATGATCTTATACAAAAATATATTCAGAAAGGCAGTAGGGTCACTCATTTACGCAGACTGTATCTTTTAAGAATTCTACTATTCTCTCTCTGATATGTGTAGATTCTCTTGGCATTGAAATGTATGTGACAGACACTGACCTATTTGGAAATGCAGCCATTTGAATTTCAGTCAGATGTTGACTGGTTTTGTTAGCTGAGGTTTGAGGTTTGAATAAAAGTTCATTCAGACATTAGCACACTTCCATATGCTGCATTGATAACTGAGGGTGAAAGAAAGCTCTTGATTTAATCTAGTGCTGAGAAAGTGGCAGTCATTGTCACTCTATGTGATGCTTGCGTTCCTGAGTTATTACTTAAAAAAATTGAAAAACATAATTTCTCTCATTGATGCCATAAATACTAATGACAAATAAAAACACAGAGACAAGTTAAAATATTTTTAATGGAACCAGATAAAAAGACCAATGAAATGAGGAAATTGAACCCTAATCTTTGTTTTGTTTCTAAGATTTTTTTTTAACTTCTCTTGTGTTGTATTTGTTTTAAATATCACAGGTCTGACAGAGCATCAGTGAAATCCTAAAGAAGGAGATCTGGTAAATTCTAAAATATAATGTAAATCTTGTACAATCCACACAAATGCCCTGCAAAATAGATCATATCCCATTTTGCAGATTTCAGGCTCAGAGAAAGTATGTGTTGCGTAGTCTTAAGGATTAGCTAGCTTTATATCTACTGCACCTCCCTTCTAGTCTAGTGCACATCCTATTAACAAAGAGGCAGGAAAATAGAATATAACCTTGCCCAGGCTCTGTTTGCAGCTAACATGGTGGATATGATTTAAGCTCTGCCATAGAGATGCCCTTGTAAGACATTTGGAAAGGGGAAGCAAGCTGTTCTGCTGTTTCTACTGGTAAGCGGGATCGTGGAGTTTTGCTGTGGCAGCATCCTGGCTTCCAGTTGCTAGCTTTGAGGGTATTGAAAGGCAGGGTGCAGGACATTCATTGTTTGTAGGTGCAAATATGGCAGGCAAGCCCCGGCTCTGGAGCGACTACAGTAAAGGCAACTTCTGATCCCTAAATGGCAGCTGAGGTGGTGTCTTCCTGAAGCCAGCAGTGCTGAGGTGGCTTCCTGAGTCCCCAACTTCTTGATTGTGTCAGAAGAGCAACCGGCAGGCCAGTTCTGCAGTGTGGCTCTGAGCATCTCCTGGAAACTTAGCATAGATCCTGCTACTCTGACTCTTCCAACTTCTGTATTAATTTCTTTCTGCTTGAAATGTTGGTTTCTTTTATTTCATTGAATGGTAACCAGTAAATATTAAGTAACTTGTTTATTCAGCCAAGAAGTCCAGAGCCTAGATTCAATGTGAGCTTGTCTGCCCCCAAATCCCATACTCCCTTTGATGGAAAGTTACAGAGTAAAATTCACTTTGCATCTTTTGAGTGCAGACATCCAAGAGATATGCACAGGGGAAGTGGGTGGCGGGGCGGTTGGGGGAAACCAGGTTGGTGGAGTAGCTCTCACAAGACCTGCAGGCATGAGACATTGGTCCTCTCAGTGGCACTCCGCCCTATTCTGTCCTTCCCCTCTGGTTTTCCTCACATCCCTTCCTCATTCCTCCATTCACTAAGCTAGGATAATTTCCATTTGTTTTCACAAGAGAACACATAAAGAACATAAAGGAGCCTATTTTTGGTTTTTCAGTCACCAGAACTTAAGCCTCCAATTCCTAAAGACTAGATACAATTTATTCAAGTTGGGAGGAAGCAGATAACAAAAGAGGAAGTCAAAGAGGTAAGACATATTAGGTACCTGAGAAGATCCTGAGCTCTGTCCCTCCCACCTCCCTATCCTCAGACAGAATGCTAGGATGGGTGGATTGAGAGATGATAGAAACTCCATGTCATTTGGCATCCTAGAAGATGGGGATTCTTGTGCCTTGTCCTGGGTAGAGCTGGAGAAATCCCCAGGGTTCCCTGCAGCCAGCACGACACAGAGCAGATGAAATGGCTACATGGTTCTCTGGGCAGCCAGGCATCCCAACACAGCACTGAAGCCACATCAGAACCCACCTGCCTGAGTTGAATGAAGGAGACAGACAGGACCAGATGTAATGGAGGAGTGTGCTCAGGACCCAAGGATGGTACCACAGAGACCTTTCCTACTGGTGACTGAAGACCAAATAGAAGAGCACTCCAACAGATTTCAGACTGTGTCAACTGCTGTGGCACCATGCCCCACCCAGCCCCACAGCTGTGGGACCAGAGCACCACTCCCCAGAGCCCAATCCCTCCACAACCCTACCTTAATCTTGGGACTTAGACGAACCCCCAGAAGAATTTTGGTGGGGGTGAATGGAATGATCCTGAATAAAAAAGTAAAGGTTCCACCAGAGCTTGAGACTGAATTAAATATAATTTTACAAAATAAGATTACATTTCTCGCATCTAAGAGCTGTGAGTTGAGTCTTGTGCTCACTCACTATACAACTTCCAGTTAATTTGTACACTGATTCTTTAGAGTCATTGGTCAAGGCCAGGTGCGGTGGCTCATGCTTCCAGTCGCAGCACTTTAGAAGGTCAAGACAAGGGATCACTTGATGTCAGGAGTTTGAGACCAGCCTAGCCAACATGGTGAAACCTTATCTTGACTAAAAATATACAAATTAGCTGGGCATGATGGCAGGTGCCTGTAATTACAGCTACTTGGGAGGCTAAGGCAGGAGAATTGCTTGAACCTAGGAGGCAGAGGTTGCTGTGAGCCGAAATCACGCCGCTGCATTCCAACCTGAGTAACAGAGCGAGAGTCCGTCTCAAAAAACAAAACAAAACAAAAAAAGTCATTGGCAGCAAACTGCATTCAGCCCACTGCCTGTTTATTTTATTTTATTTTATTTTCCTGCCTATTTTTTTAAGAAAAACTTATTGAAACATAGCTAAGCTCATTTCTATGTGGCTGCTTTTGCCCTCTGGTAGCAGAGTTGATTAGTTGCAGCAGAGGCTGCTGTGGTGTGAAGCCTTAACTTGTTACTGTCAGGATGTTTACAGAAAAAATGTGCCAACCCCTGGTGTAGAACATGGGCCCTGCCTGGCTCCAACCCGTCCTCTCCCTTGCCTACTTGTCCTTTTCCTGACACCATGAGACAAAGTCTCAAATGAAAATCAATGGAAAAATTCTTTCTCCTTCCTAAACCTCCCCAAAGGTTTGCTCTCCTCTGACTACTTTCTCCGTCTCCTTGCCTTCTGTGATCCTGTACTTCCTTGTAGACTTCTGTCTCTGGCTTCTTCTATTCTATATCCTTTGTGGGCTTCTCTTCCCCTGACCACCTTTAAGATAAGTGTATTGTAGGGTTGTCCTTGGACCACTAGTCTCAGTATATTTACCCTGCCATGCCACAAAACTCTTCTCAGGTGGGCCAAGTATCACTTGGCCATAAGCACAGTTCATAAGACAGAAAGACAAATTCACCTCTAAGGAGGCAAGCCATCCAAGGTTAATGACTTTAGGGGTTCATTCCCTTGGCTGAAACAATACTGATACCTTAACATCTAAATGGACTGCTTGTCTTTCTTCCTCTGGCCACTGAATTAGTCAATATCACCCTTGAGCAAACAACTGAAGGGTAGAATGATCACTTAGTAAACAGCCAATAAAAGGCATCATAGCCTAGTGGTCAATCATGCAGGCTCTGGAGTTAGATTACAAGGTATAGTTTTTTTTTTCCATTTATTTATTTTATTGCATTTTAGGTTTTGGGGTACATGTGACGAACATGCAAGATTGTTGCATAGGTACACACATGGCAGTGTGATTTGCTGCCTTCCTCCCCATCACCTACTTCTGGCATCTCTCCCCTTGCTATCTCTCCCCAACTCCCCCCCCCCCCCGTCTCCCCCAACTGACCCCAGTGTGTAGTGCTCCCCTCCCTGTGTCCACATGTTCTCATTGTTCAACACCCGCCTATGAGTGAGAACATGCGGTGTTTGATCCTCTGCTCTTCTGTCAGTTTGCTGAGAATGATGGTTTCCAGGTTCATCCATGTCCCTACAAAGGACACGAACTCATCGTTTTTGATGGCTGCATAATATTCCATGGTGTATAGTTTTAAAGCTCTTATTAGTTATGAAAACTTGGGTAAGTAGATTAACTTATGCTTCAGCTTCTACTTCCATAAAATGGGCATAAGGAGCTCAACACTGCTAATCATCAGGGAAATGCAAATCAAAACTATACTGAGAGTGGCCAGGCACAATGGTCACAGCTGTAATCTTAGCACTTTGGGAGGCCAAGGCGGGCTGATCACCTGAGGTCGGGAATTTGAGACCAACCTAACCAACATGGAGAAACCCCATCTCTACTAAAAATACAAAATTACCTGGGCGTGGTAGCACACGCCTGTAATCCTAGCTACTTGGGAGGCTGAAGCAGGAGAATCACTTGAACCAGGGAGGTGGAGCTTGCAGTGAGCAGAAATCCCACCACTATGCTCCAGACTGGGTAACAAGAGCCAGACTCCATTTCAAAAGAAAAGAAAACTACTATGAGATATCATCTCACTCCATTTAGAATGACTATCAAGAAATCAAAAGAAAACAAGTTTTGGGAAGCATGTAGAGAAAAATAAACCCTTACTGCTGGTGGGAGTGTAAATTTGTATAGTCATAATGGAAAACGTATGAAGTTTCCTCACGAAGTTAAAAATGAAACTACCATATAATCCAGGAATCCTACCACACAGTATACCTCCAAAGGAAATGAAATCAGTATGTCAAAGAGATATCTGCACTCCTATATTTATTGCAGCACCATTCACAATCACCAAGACAGGGATCAACTTAAATGTTCATCAGTGAATGAATGAATCAAGAAAATGTGTTATGTATACATAATGAAATACTATTGAGACATAAAAAAAGAATGAAACCCTGCCATTTGTGATAACATGGTGAGTCCAGAGGAATTACATTAAGTGAAATAAGGCAAGCACAGAAAGACAAATACCACATGATCTCACTTACATGTAGACTAAAACATTGTTCTCATGGAAATAGAGAATAGAATAGAGACTATGAGAGGATGAGGAGGATGGAGGGAGAAGAGGACCGTGAGATTAGTCAATGGCTGCAAGGGTACAGTTAAATAGAAGGAATATGTCTGATGTTCTATTGCATAACAGCATGACTAGAGTTAACAATAATATACTGTGTATTTCTAAATAAGTAGAAGAGAGGTTCTTTAATATTCTCATAATGAAAAATAATAAATTAAGCTGTTAGATGTGCTAATTACCCTGATTTCATCTTTACGCATCTATACATTTATAAATGTATCAAAATATGTTGTGCCCCATAAATATGTACAATTGGTATGTCAATCATAAATTTAAGAAAATAAAATGGACATAAGGTATGAGAATTAATACGTTTATTACTAAAGTATAGTAAACATGATCAAGTGTGGTGGCTCATGCCTGTAATCCCAGAACTTTGGGAGGCCAAGGCAGGTGGATCACCTGAGGTCAGGAGTTTTAGACCAGTCTGGCCAACATGGTGAAACCCCATCTCTACTAAAAATACAAAAAGAAAAAAAATTAGCTGGGCAGGGTGACAGGGGCCTGTAATCCCACCTACTCAGGAGACTGAGGCAGGAGAATCACTGGAACCCAGGAGGCTGAGGTTACAGTGAGACAAGATAGCATCATTGCACTCCAGCCTGGGCAACAAGAGCAAAACTCCATCTCAGAAAAAAAAGTATAGTAAAACGCATCACACAAGTTATTAGCACTGGCATCCCTAAATCTTAGCTTGTTTTGGTAATGATATGCTTATTCCTTACTTTAAAATAGGCACAATAATACCTACTTTCCATAGTTGCTGTAAAGTCCAAAGAGAAAGTTTCTAAAATGTCTACCATAAGAATTAGCATGTCATCATTACTGAAATTTGTAGGTTCAAAAGTATATACAATGAAATTTTTCTTTTAATCAGATTTTAAGAGTAAATTATGCATGTTATTTTCTGCTTCTTTCTCCCCTAGCAGGAAAGAAGAGTTAGATTAGACTTTGCGTCTTTCCGGTTCAGGTTTAAAGACTACATTTTATTCTACTGAATTGTGCTTTTGGACGGAAGCAGTCTTTCTGTTCTCTTTTCTCGTCACAGTCACAGCATACAATCAAGATGCTTGGCCGGATGAGTGGCCTTAGGTGACTTTTTGGATTTGATTTGTACCCCAGTATTCTCAAACATTAGCATGTAGTGCTAGTTAAATCACAGATTCTTGGGCCCCTTTTCCAGAAATTCTGATTCAGTAAGCCTGAGGTAAAACCCCAAAATTCTACAAATTCTCTAGTGATACTGATACTGCTGGTCCAGGTACTATGCTTTTAGTAGCATTGGTCTACACAGACAAGTTGAAGTGGCTGTAGGTAATCTGAATCTATGTCAAATAAATATTGTTAAACAACTCACAATGAATTGGGTATCAACATTTATCAATATAGGCAGAAAATACACTGCCATTATACGATACATAAATCAATTCTAGGACCATAACAATACAAACAACAAACATTTATTGAGTTTTGACTATGTGCCACAATTTTTTCTAAGGCCTTTACACATGTTAAATTTATTTTTTACATTTTTATTTTATGACAATATTTTAAAAACTAATAATAGCATTGTCTGGATCATGTCTATGACCATCTTTTACTGACATTCAAACTAATCACCCTTAGTTTTGTTTGTGCCCATTAGCAGCAAGAAGTATGATTTTGTTGTCAAGAGCTATGACAGGCCGGACGCAGTGGCTCATGCCTGTAATCCGAACACTTTGGGAGACCGAGGTGGTGGATCACCTGAGGTCAGGAGTTCAAGACCAGCCTGGCCAACATGATGAAATCCCATCTCTACTAAAAACATAAAAATTAACCAGGTATGGTTGTGGGCACCTGTAATCCCAGCTACTCGGGGAGGCTGAAACAGGAGAATCACTGGAACCCAGGAGGCGGAGGTTGCAGTGAGAGGAGATCGTACCATGGCATTCCAGCCTGGGAGACAGAGCAGACTCAATCTCTGGAAAAAAAAAAAAAAAGCTATGGCAAAATGGCAAAGGTAAACTTCATATGCCCAAGATGTACCCAGCTCAGGGATAGCCAAAGGGAGCTCTGCATGAACAAAGGTTTGGAAGAATCAACTGTTCAAAGAGAGAAAAGCAGTGGAGAATTGAGGCCTCATATGATACATGGTCTAGGTATTCCAAACTCAGAAGAACCTAAGTTTAAATTATATGATCTAATATTATTTTATTGGTTTTGTAGTTTTGTTTGTATGTAATTTTGTAAATTTTTTGTTCTTTTGTTGTATTGAAATATTTCAGTATATAAAAGATGATACACAGTATAATATAGTTATAATATAGCTTATGCTATAGTTGCTTAATAACATAAGTAATTCATTAAAAGTAATTTAAGTCAACACTAGAGGCACGTAAGAAATATTGTAGCTTCCCTCAAGAAAGCTCCATGTGTAGCTCAAGTTTGAGAAGCTCTATATTATACTTTTCACTGAATAGCCTCTCTTAGTGATTCTCAGCTGGGGTAATTTTGCCCCCGAGAGGACATTTTTCAACGTCTGTAGACACTTGGTTGTCACAAATTGGGAGTTGCTACTGGGATCTAGTGGATAGAAGCCAGGCTACTGCTAAATATCCCACAATATGTACAAGACATCCCCTCACAACACAGAGTTTTCCAGCCTAAAATCTCAATACTGTCAAGGTTTAAAAACCGTGGTCTATCTTTCCCTTTCATCAATTCATAGCAATAGGAGGGAGTACATGAATACAGATACTTTTCAACTTACAAAATTTACAAACTTGCTTAGAAGAAGAAACAGGCACGAAATATTTAGAATATTATAAAGATGAGTACTATGGATTCAAAGGATTTAAAGAAGGACTTCAGAAGCCAACTAATACTGTGTCCCATATAACATACTAATTTCCTGTAATGGGAGCACTCGAGCCTGTTCATGTAACCTCTTTTTGAATTCCCATAATAATGAGAAGTTCATTACCACCTAAGGCAAAAAGCCAGTCTCATTTTTGGGACAATTCATGTTAGTGCTAAAACATTAACTCTTGAATTAGGCCTCAAAACATGCCATCCTATAAGCTTCAGCTTTTGGTACTAATTTTGCCCTCCAGAGTAAGAGCCCAAGTCACTTTTTGACTAGAACTACTACAAAGTTTGTTCATTTTCTTTTATGTAGATGAGCAGTTGGTTTCTCAAACCTATCTGTAGAAGTTTTATTTTTGCTTACTTTAGTTCCAGTTTTAGGCCTGTCATTTAGAAACTATTTTATTTTATTTTTTCAGATGGAGTCTCAATCTGTCACCCAGGCTGCAGTGCAATGGCACGATCTCAGCTCATGGCAACCTCCGCCTCCCGGATTTGAGCAATTCTCCTGCCTCAGCCTCTTGAGTAGCTGGGACTACAGGTGCACACTACCATGCCCAGCTAATTTTTGTACTTTTAGTAGAGATGGGGTTTCACCACGTTTGCCAGGCTAGTCTTGAACTTCTAACCTCAGGTGATCTGCCCGCCTTGGCCTCCAAAATTACTGGGACTTACACATGTGAGTCACCGCACCTGGCCTATTTTATTTTTCTAACCAATTAGAAATGTTTTCCTGCGTTAATTCTACCCCACTTTAAAATCTATAACATAAGCAGATCTCGAT
Organism: Cebus imitator; assembly: GCF_001604975.1. Lineage (NCBI taxonomy): Eukaryota > Metazoa > Chordata > Mammalia > Primates > Cebidae > Cebus > Cebus imitator. Next base: position 18,118,393 of record NW_016107333.1, on the reverse strand, counting down.
CTCCACAATTCTGTCAGCCCAAAGAGATCTTCCACTTCATATAGGAATTGAAGGTAATATTTATTTTTTATCATTTGGAGATGGGGAAGAATTCAGTATTGTAAAAAAAAATTTGAATGCCGTTTTACAAAGTAGAGACTTATTAAGTACCAGTGATGAACATGGTTTTTCATTGTGTCATTCAAAAGACATTTACTCCATATTTCCTATGTACCAGGCACTGTGCTAGGTTTTATGAGTAGTAATACAGGTAGAGAAGACAAAATCTATGCGTCCAAAGAATGTATAAGTTCATTTACCTATTCAAATGTGACTCTCCACAAAAAGGTTAAGGGCATTTTGAAGGTCATAAATGGGATCTTTTCAATTTTCTTTATAAATCTGCTTTAGTTTTTAAAGTTGGTGTATTAATGCTTCTTATTTAAAAAAAATTCTAACAGTGTCATTCCCAGTTTTTAAGAAGTGACTAATATGGCTTTACACAATCTGATCATTTGAACTTTCAAAGGTTTGAAATGTCTTTGAGCCGTTCTTATGTGACTGGGTCCCCTGCTCATTTTCATAGCAACTTTCGGCATCTGAGAACCCCAATGTGGCACACCATCCAAAAGATTCTGCTCAAGAGACAGTTTTTATTCAGTGTTCAATGTTCTAGAGGCTAGCAGAGTGCCTAGCTTATGGTGGGTGTGCCCAAATATTTGTTTAATGAATAAATACAACAATAAACAGATGAACCTATTAGTCTATCCTGTTCTTTCCTCTAAAATTTTACAAACTTATTACCTGTGCCATAGTTGAGACAGTAATCACATGGGACTTTACATTGTCATTTTTATATTTCATTTGTTATATTTGTTATATATCCATCCTAAATGGATTGCAATTTTCTCATGACTGCTCTATAGCATCTATCACAAATCTATATTACTGCTAAATTACATATATATATATATATATATATATATATATATATATATATATATATGGAGAGAGAGAGAGAGGCAGGGTCTCTCCTGTCACTCAGGCTGGAGTGTAGTGGTATGATCATGGCTCACTGCGGCCTCAACCTCCCAGGCTCAGGTGATCCTCCCACCTCTGCCTTCGAAGTAGCTGGGACAACGAGTGTACCCCACCACACCTGGCTAATTTTTGTATTTTTTGTAGAGATGGGATTTTTCCACATTGCTCTAGCTAGTCTTGAACTCCTGGACTCAAGCAGTCAACCCACCTCAGCCTCCCAAAGTGTCTGGATTACAGGCATGAGCCACCACCCCCAGGCTAAATGAATTTTTTTTTAAATATAAGCTATTATTACTTTGCTCTTTCTTTCTTTATCTCTTTCTCAATTAACTAAAGTACATGAAAAAGTATTTTTAAATATTTATTGAATAAAGTTGTATTCTTGATCTTAATTTTAAGAGATGAGTTAAACAGTTTCTTCTTTCCTTAAAAAGAACACACACAAAAAAAACAAAACCTACAACAAGTTAAATTTAATCCCAAGTTGTCTTTAGCTATATGTGAGGTTTTGAAAAGGAAAAAGATTACTTCTACCTAAGCTAAATACTCTTAACAGTCTTCCTATAGATCTATGATTGCCCAACAAAGATGAGGAGGTAGGAGCAGAGGAGGAGAAAATGGGAAGTTGGCTGGGGAAAGAAAAGCATCTAGTCCAAGGGATTTCGACAACCAGTATAGTAAAACCTGATGGAGAAAAGTGCCAATCTGGAGAAAACACTTACCTTTGCATCCCTCACAGGTCAGTGCGTTATAGTGGTATCCAGAGGCTCTGTCTCCACAAACAACACACAGCTCATCCCCTTTGATCCTCCCTGCTGTTGCGCCCATGCGAGGCTTCTTTGTTACGGGCATCTCTGCTACCTCAGTCTCTCCCTGGTAGAGAGTCTCAGCTGGCATTCGCCTGAGTTCATATATTCCAGGAGAGTACCACTCTTCAGGCTGCTGGGGGTAGAAACCCAGGTTGGAATAATAGGATGATGAGGAAATCTGTGGTTGAACTTGGGGAAACTGAACATTGCTGTATTGTGAGTATGGCTCCACTTCCAGGTTCTGTCCCAGAGGACCTGCCAGTTGTTCTGTTAAAACACCTGAACAAAAGTGACAATAAAACTGGAATGAATGTCATCATTCTGGAAATTAGACAGGCAGTTTAGCATAATGGTTAGGAGTGTGGGCTCTAAGAAAAGACTGAAACATTTAACTACATAAAAATTTACAACTTTTTACAGTATACACATAATATAATTAAATGACAAATTAAAAACTCAGAAAAATATCTGCAACAGAGGACACACTCATCATTAATGTATAAAGAGCTCTTGAAAGCCAATAAGAAAATATTTGAGAACCTATGGAAAAAATGAGAAAGGAAAGGAATTGTCAGTTTTAGAAATACAAACATGAGTGTTTTGTAAACAGAAAAATGTACTCATCTTTGTCAATAATTAAATTTAAATTGAAACTAAAACATTACAGTTTTCATCTTCAAATGTGAGAGGATTTAAAAAGTTTCATAATACATACTGTTAGGAAAATAAATATTTTGGGGGGAAAATTTGTCAATATTTTCCAGTTTTTTTAAACTTCAGTGTCCTTTTAACCCAGCATAAATTTTCCACTGCTTGAAAATTTATTTTAGAAATATGCTCAAACCTTTATGAAAAAGTGTTTTGTAAAAATATTCACTTGCAGCAAATTTGCAAGAGCCATAAATTGGAAACAATCTAAATAGTCATCCAAAGGAGTCTAGTTAAATAAATTTGTTACATCCATACACTGAAACATTAAGTAGATGTAAAACAGTTATTTAGATTTCTATGTGCTGATATGGAAAAGTTTCTACAATATGGTGCTATATGAAAAAAGTAAGCTACAGAACAATGTGCATATTCACGTGGGTATTAAAGAAATGCTGTGTGTGAGTGCACACACACGCATGCATGCACAAAGGCAAATTTCTACATGACACAAAAGAAAGTAGGTGGTGGTGACTGTGAGAGGTGATATCTTTACATTATATTCTGGAATAGAAGACTGCGTAATTTTTTTACTGTTTGTAATTTTTGTCATGTGTATATGTATGTGTTATTTTAATCATTATAAAACACAGGAGGAGCTTTTAAAAAAAAGAATGCAGTGTCTGCAATCTATCTACTGGATTGAAATTATTGCTCCGTTACTTACAATCTGTGTGCAGTTGGCAATTCCTTAATGTCTTTAAGTTGCAGTTTTCTCCTAATAAAACAGAGAATAATAGTACCTACCTCACTGGGTTGATGTAAGGATTATATGAGATAATGTGTGCCAAGTGCTTTGCTAAATGTTTGGCACACAAGAAGTGCTCGATACATTATAGCTGACTTGAAATAGGAATAATAATTACTATTCTTACTACCATCACTGTTAAAGGGGGCCCTTATTTAGAAAACCTCTAGGTAATAGAAAACCATCAGGTTATGAAAATGCTTCTATTTCCTGAAAACATCAGCTATGGCTCTTTAGAAAATAGAAATATTTAAATTCTGCAAATGCTGAAAAGATATACATAAATAAGAGATAGGAAAGTTTACAAATGTCTCTCACTGCTCCAAGTGTTGTCAGATAATTCTTGACCAAAATTCCAACTCCATCTCTGATGAACCATGGGACTTTGAGCAAATTATGCAAACTATTGATAAACCTCAGTTTTCATGGCAGCAGGTTTGGGATGATAATATCAATATCAAGGGTTAGGCTGAGGATTGAGTGAGATTATACAGATTCAAAGTTCCTTATCTGAAACGCTTGCAGTCGTATGTGTTTTAGAATTCAGAATTTTCTGGATTTTAGAACAGAATACAGTGCTATTTATATAACCCTCCCAGCGCAGTCTGGAACAAAACCCAGAATCGAATACAGCAATATTTTCCACAGTGAAACTAATGAATATTCACAGTAAGTGCAATACGTAAAGACCATAAATAGTTTCACATTCATTCAGGTCAGCTTCTGTCACCAAAATAAGTGTATGGCAAACTTTTAGAAAAACGTGATTTTTCAGGGCCTTGGGGATTTAGAATTGGCAATTAGGGATTGTGGACCTATGCATGTATACATGAAGAATGAATGCTCTTTGCTGTACTCAAAAGATGGCTGAAATGATTACTATAATTATTATGATTAATATATTTTGCAGAAAACTTTTATGGAGTTCTTCCTAGTGGCAGGCACTTGTATATTCTCATTTATTTCTCACAAAACCCTATGAGGTAGGTAACATTATTATCCCCTACTTACAAATGAGTACCATGAGGCACAGAGAAGTTAAGCAACTTTACATCTACCTACCTAAATAGATGAGACGTGAGCTCTAGAAGTCTAATCTCAAAGCTCATGCACTGAATTGCTGCTCTCTGGGGGTAATTTCAGATGTGTGATGCTTCAAAACATGATAGTCAAAGTCTTTCTCTCCTTCCTCCTACCTGCGTTTGTAACCCCCTTCTTGGCCTCTGCTTGCACATAACCTATAATTGGGCCCACAAGCTTCTGCATGTCCCTACCCTTGCTTTCTTTTCCAGCCATTTTCTGTGTTCTGATGTCTCTCTTTCTTGAATGTGCCTTGATGCTTCCAGACTGAGGACTTCTCCCATCTGCTGCTTCCTGAGCCTGGAATGGTTCTCAACACAGCCAACCCCTCCCAGGGCTTCATCCCACTAATGCACCTATCTCTAAATTCCCTGTAGGTATTGCTTCTCTTGGGAAGTTTTCCCAACAGAAGAGGTCTCTAGGTCTCTGGGAGCCATGTTCCTGAATCTAGTTATATGGCATTTAAAAACCATTACTTACCCTACCTGGGTCTCCCTCTGTTCATCTGTAAAGAGAAGACTCTATCCTAGATAATCTTCTAGTTCTTTATATCTAAATGTCTCCGTAAGTATATGACTAATAGCTTATGAACATTAGAATTCAGGGCTTTTCTACACTGGCAAAGTGCAGAATATACATATTACATGTTGAAAAGAATGCTTTCTGCATTAACCCAGGAAATGACTGACAGAGCACATGGTATACAGTATCTGTACAAAAATCAATTTCCTTTCCTTCTGTCTGACTTATCCATATAAAAACAGCATAAAATGAGTATATCTAGCAGATAAAACATTTTAGAAATTGTTCTTTGTCTTATGACCACAAAATGGAAGGGGAAAAATATGTAATTATTACACAAAAAGAAAAGATAAAATATAAGCAAAATACTGATCTATTTCATTACCAAATACTATGAAAATTTCTGGAGTGAACATAATTGAAAAGAACTAAAAAGTATTAAAAGTGCTAGTTTCACTTACACCTAGATTTTGTCCTCCAACTTATTTCCTTAACTCCCCTTCCTCCCTCAGCCCAGTTTCTCTCTGCCACAGGTCTAGTAAGAATTAAGTAATTTGCCCAAGGTCAAAACCCAGTAGAATCTGGATTCTGTAGAATCCAAGGAAATGTGTATTTTTTTTTCTCCTCACATGATAATTCTAAAATCTTTAAGCATTATTTCAACAAAACAAATATTTTCGTAATCAAGAAACACAATGGAGTCCAACTCAAGTTAGATAATGATATCACTGTCATATCAATCCTTGGAATGATCTAGATCAAAATGGAGAGCTTTCACAGAGATATAGATAATATTATGCTAAAACGGTAGAACATCAGTAAAAACATGAGGACAGTACACAATAATATTAAATAATACTTCTGTTCTTGGCTGAATGCAGTGGCTCATGCCTATAATCCCAGCATTTTGGGAGGCCAAGGCATGTGGATCACCTGAGGTAAGGAGTTCGAGACCCACCAGACCAACATGATGAAACCTTGTCTCTACTAAAAATACAAAAATTAGCTGGGCATGGTGGTAGGCGCCTGTAACCCAACCACTCAGGAGGCTGAGTCAGGAAAATCACTCGAACATGGGAGGCAGGGGCCGCACTGAGCCAAGATCATGCCATTGTACTCCAGCCTGGGCGACAGAGCAAGACTCCATCTCAAACAAAACAAAACAAAACAAAAAAACAAAAAACACTTCTATTCTCAAAGCATATCCACTTCTAGTATTTTATAGTGTGTCCCCTAAATCTCCACAAATAGGTAATCACAAAGGCACCTTACAACCAAGGAACCAGCATGGCCAACATATTCCAAAATGGTTGGACTAGAACAACTTCCACCATTAACTGACTGTGACATCTTAACTGCCTAAGCTTTTTCTATTTCAGTGTCTTCTGTAAGATTGGACTGTTGCTATCTCAGAAGGTAGTTCTGAATATAAAATGCGGTTGTTGAGAAGCAGTTTCAGTAAGTTGAGTGTCATTAAAAGACACATTGTTTTCTAAAGAACCTAGCAAAATCATTTTAGTGATCGTCAATTGATAGTTAATAAGTAATTGTTAACACATAGTCTGTCTTGATGATATAGTGTTAGGATAGTGCTTTCATTACAAACATATATTTATAAACATATGCTCATGCTCTCTCGCTCCCTCTCTCTCTCTCTCTCACTCTCTCTCTCTCTCTCTCTCTGTGTGTGTGTGTGTGTGTGTGTGTGTGTGTGATAAAATCCTTGCTATTTAGCAGTCACTATGTTAGGTTGTGAGGATATGAAAGTAAAAAAGACACATATAAAGGCTCAGCCTTTCTCTTGTTTGTGTGTTTTGGGAATTGGGGATGTCTAGGGTTGGGACAAAAATAATTAAACAAGTAAGCAAATACAACATTGTCTGACAGAAAATAAGATGTGGAGGGAGTAGAGGTAGTTCAACTTTAGAGTATGCTTTCTGAAAAGGTAAATTTATTTCTATTTTGATACAATTTAAAGGGGAAAGTACATATTAAAATTTAGATTTAGGAATTTTTATTTTGGAAATAGTTATGAAAGAGTATGAGAAGTAGGATTCCTTTGTGACAGTTCTCCATGAGAGTTTAGGGAAGAGTTCTGAAATGAGAGCACATGGATGGACTCCAGGAGAATCTGAGAAGCCCTGAGAAGAAAGTAAAATTCTTCTGGACAGCCAGTCTCCAGCTTTCAACACCTTCTCTAAAGGAGTGCCATCTGAGGGAGCTTTCTGAGGTGACAGAAAGGTTCTATACCTGCCAATATGGGAGCCACTAACCACGTAGGGATACTGAACCCTTAGAAAGTGCTAGTGATACTAAGAGGTGGAATGTTAAATTTTATTTAATTCTAAATTAAAATTTAAAGTTGAAGAGCCACATGTGACATATTAGCCAGTGCAGCCCTAAGGAGTTTGGGACCAGAACCACTGTACCCCCAAATGCGAGATCAGGTTTGCATAAAAGCAATGGCACTCTCCCATAATCTCACAGTGAATTTCTGATGCTCCCAAGAAAGCATCCAGGTTATATCCAGTTTTTCATCCCTGGCACAATGCTGACCATGGTAAATGTTTAATGAACGTCTGTTGAATTCGTATGTGGAAAAGTTGCTTTTTCTGCCTTCCTGTATTTCTTAATCCATGGTTTCTTCACTAAATGTCAGGGCTTTACGTGCAGAGTTGTTTGCTGTTCCTGGCATCGGGCCTTTGTGATGTTAGTGCCTCTCCCTGCCTTGTCAGCTTACCACCTACTCCTGATCACCTACGCCAGGAAGCCTGCCCCAGTTCCCCCAGGTGGAATTCGCCTCTCCTACCTCTGTACACACTTCTAATGTGAAACATATTGGAAGCGCGTACAATCATTTCTTTTGTTTACAGGCTTATCTTCCATGCTGAGCTTGAGATGGTATGAGATACTACCTAAGAGTGCCCTCTGAGCAAACAAATCTGAATTCAATTCATCCACAACTTGTCAGGTATATGAGCCTGAAAAACACATTGAACTTCTTTAAGCTTCTGTTCCTTCCTTTACAAGCTGAAATAATGTAGTGTCTGCATGAGAGGCTGTAATAAAGATGATCTAAGACAAAGACTGTAAGCTGCATAGTACCTGACACCACATAAACATTCATGCCTCTTTGTGATTATTGTGGTTGGTCCATGAACTCTTTGAGGGAAAATACTAGATTGCATTTTCTTCTTTACATTCCTGGCATCTAACACAATGCCTGACACAGAGTAAATGTTGATTAAATGTTGATTAAATTGAAGTGAATGGAAAATTTGCTTCCCCAGCCTTCCAACTAATTTCCATTTCTAAATACGGTGTCCGTCACTTTTAAACATCACATTTGAACAAAAACGTGTTCACAATTATCATTATTGTAAAAATTGTTCGAATTTGTTCTTGTTGGAAATTTAAAAGATGAGTTTCTGTTTTAAAAAAACATTAAAATACTCTTTACATTTTACTGTGTTTTAATTATAATATATGTTGTAATTCAGAGAAAACCAAGAGCTTCGGCCTAAAGCTCAACTCTGTGTTTATCTGATTTTTCATAGACTGTGGGGAGAAACCTGCTGTGAAACTAGTTCATTAGCTTCTGTTTTCCAAACTCTTAAATTTCATGAAATATCACTTTACTTCTTGTGGGGCACTCTGATATTTCTGTTCTATTATGTTCTAATCCAATTTTTAATGTCAGTCGCAAAACACTAAACAGATGTTGTGATCCCCTAGGATCTAAGACTTGCCATTTTAAAAACACTGCATTAAATGATGTATATTAAAATGTTTTTCAGGTGTTCATTGATATTAGTTAGAACTAACATTTGGTTTGAAAGAATGGTGCTAATTTGACATAATATTCCATGAAAACTTTTAGGGGAAGCATCCTTAGATTTCATCCCCATAAGATATTTGTCTGCTTAAAACCCTTTAAAAATCACCCCAATCCAAACTCCCACACCAGCCTTCTGGGTCTGACTGAGCCACCATCTTTGACAGATATCTGTTGCTGTCATTTCTCACCAAAGTCCCCAGATTTCCTCAGTCCAGTTGCAAGAGCTCGACCTGAGAGCACCTGTGAATGATGTCCTACCTTTCGCAGGCTTCATACTCATCATTTCTGTGAAAAATCCCAGCGGAGTACAGCTGCAATGAGGACTAATTTGAATTGGATTTTCTAACCCATGAAACTGCATTACCATTCTTAGCTTATTCACAGCAACTGAAAATGAGACTAGGTAAGGAGTGAGAGAGAGGCCAGAGGTTGTGTGGTTTACTGATTAACTTCATTACAGAGCACAATATTTGTAAATGTTTATGAGAAAAGTCCTCAATGCCAAATTGCCTAGTAGGCTGGAAACCATTTTTGGGGAACGTTTTTACAATTTAAGAACTTTTAGAAGGTGGGTTTTTGTTCAGTGGCTCTAAAACTGGACCTGGAGGTCAAGTGCCATGCTCTGGGTCTTGACATTTGTTCCCACCAAAAGGTGGCAGAATGGTATAATTTTATAACATCAGGAAGCATTTTAAAGCATAATGCTTGCTATGGTTTGGCTGTGTCCCTACCCAAATCTCATCTTGAATTGTAGCTCCCATAATTCCTATGTGTTGTGGGAGGGATTGGTAGGAGAAACTTGAATCATCAGGTTGGTTCCCCCATACTGTTCCTGTAGTAGTGAGTAAGTCTTGCAAGATCTGATGATTTTGTAAGGGATTTCCCCTTTCACTTGGCTCTCATTCTCTCTTGCCTGCCACCATATAAGATGTGCCTTTTGCCTTGCGCCATGATTGTGAGGCCTCCCCAGGCATGTGGAACTTTGAGTCCATTAAACCTCTTTTTCTTTATAAATTACCCGATCTCAGGTATGTTTTTATCAGCAGCATGAAAATGGACTAACACAATGCTTAACAGCGTGATGTGTGCAGGCCAGATGACCTGACCCACTGTTGTATACAGTGTTACAGGTTGAGTTGTTCCCACCCCCAAATTAATGCAGGTGTTCCTTGACTTATGATATGGTTACATCCCAGTAAACTCATCATAAGTTGAAAACACCATAATTCAAAAATGCATTTAATGAACCTACCTACCAAACAGCATAGCTTAGCCTAGCCTAACTTACATGTGCTCAGAACACTTATATTAGCCTATAGTTGAACAAAATAATCCAGCACAAAGCCTTTTTATAATAAAGTACTGAATATCTCATGTAGTTTATTGAAAATTGGCCAGGTGCAGTGGCTCATGCCTATAATCCCAGCGCTTTGGGAGGCTGAGGCAGGTGGATCACAAGGTCAGGAGATGAAGACCATCCTGGCTAATATGGTGAAAACCCATCTCTACTAAAATACAAAAAATTAGCTGGGCATGGTAGCACATGCCTGTAGTCTCAGGAAGCTGAGACAGGAGAATCGCTTGAACCCTGGAGGCAGAGGTTGCAGTGAGCCAAGATCATGCCATTGCATTCAGCCTGGATGAAAGAGCAAGACTGAAAGAAAGAAGAAAGAAAAGAAAAGAAAAGAAAAGAAAAGAAAAGAAAAGAAAAGAAAAGAAAAGAAAAGAAAAGAAAGAAAGAAAGAAAGAAAACTATGCTGAAAAGTCTAAAAATGGTAGGTTGAACCATTGTAAGATGAGGATGTACATATGTTGAAGCCTTAAACCCCAGTACCTCAGAATGTACTTATTTGGAGATAGGCTCATTACAGAGAAAATTAAATTAAAATGAAAGTCCAATATGACTTTTATCCTTATAAAAACTGTAAATTTGGTTACAGAGACAGAAACACAGAGAGGGAAATTGGTGTGAAGACACAGAGAGGAGATGGTCATCTGCAAGCCAAGCAGAGGGGCCTGGAGCAGATCCTCCACCCACAGCCTTCGGGAGGAGCCAACCCTGCTGACAACTTGATTTTGGACTTTTTGGAAATTATCTCCAGAACTGAGAGATAATTTCTGTGATGTAAGCCACTCAGTCTACGGTACTTTGTTACAGCAGTCCCAGAAAACTAATACATCCAGGTTCTCTTGGCAATTACCGGCTCTGTGGACAATGGAAAAATTCCTGAACCATTTTCTGCCTCAATCTCCTTGGTTGTAAAATGGGGCTGATAACTATACAACCTCCAAGAATTATATGTGATTATTAACTAAAATAATGTTTATAAAATTCTTAGCACAATGGGTGGCTACCCACCATCATTATGTTTATGTTAAGATTGCTCAGCTTTAGACTCATATTGTACCTTGGGTTGCTTATTGAATAGGAATAATTCTGTTTTTTATCCTGCAGCATAACTTTTGGACACCAAGCTTCAGCCTATTGGTTGTTTTTTAGAAATGAGGGCTTTAGAAGGGGACTCAGTTGATCCAGGGTGGAACCTGGGCACAATGTAGCCAGATGCACTGTGTAATCTTAGGTGAGTCTCTCAGCTTCTGTGGGTCCCATTTGCCTACATCAATAGATGGTAAACATAGATAATAATTCCTTCCCTACTTAGGTCTGTTTTGAAGATAAAATGAGATAGTAAATATGAAAGCAGTATTAAAAGGCAAAGGTGAACTGTACAAGTGGAATAATCATTCCTAAGACATTTCTATAGCCTTCACGAGTTTATAAAGCGGTTCCATATGTATTATCTCATCAGATCTTCACCTGCACCCTTTGAGGGAGGTATTACTTGTGATATCCACTATCTTTAAGCCTATTTTTAAACTCAGTGAGTTTTAGTAATTTGTCTATAGTCATCCCATTAGTAAGGAATGAAGCTGGGACTTTAACCCAGGTCTTCTGACTCAAAACCCCATGGCTGAAAAACTAAGGCACACTTGCCCTAATTGCCAAAAAAGAGGAAAAGGGTGGTGGTCTATGGGTATATTTCAATTTGAATTGCTTGATCAGGGGTCACCATCTGCAAAGCCATTTTCAGTCCTCAGTTTACTTCTGACCTCATTCTCCCCTCCTCACAATCCAAGAGCTATCCTTGCCTTGAGAGGATCGTAGGTGAAAGAGCTACCCAGAGGATATGAACCTAGATGAATGATTCCGAATTTTCCATTTCAAGAATTCTCCACTGAGTTTTTCACTGGCCAAAATAAATGGACCTGTCTGTTGCCCTCAGAAACATCCATGCTAGATAAGAAAAGAGCAGGATAATTTAGCTGACCCAGGAAACCCTTGTTGCTGAGTGAAATTCACACAGAATGTTCACATAACAAGACTGATTGGATCCCTTTGCATTTCTCTTAGAGATAATCAACTGCCACATATTATTTTTTCCCTAAAAATAGATTTTTTCCCCTGAATAGCTCTGTTGTCTGAAACAGTAGCCGCTAGCTATGTTTGGCTATTTATTAGTCTGTTTTCACAATGCTATAAAGAACTACCCAAAACTAGGTAATTTATGAAGAAAAAAGGTTTAATTGACTCACAGTTCTGCATGGTTAGGGAAGCCTCAGGAAACTTACAATTACAGTGGAAGGTGAAGGGGCAGCAAAGCATGTCTTCAAAAGGCAGCAGGAGAGTGAGAAGGGAGATGCACCAGACACTTATCAAACAACCAGATCTTGTGGGAACTCACTCACTATCACAAGAGGAGTATGGGGAAACCAACCCCATGATCCAATCACCTCCCACCAGGGTCCTCCCTCAACATGTGGGGATTATAATTTGAGATGAGATTTGGGTGGGGACACAGAGCCAAAGCATATCAAGGCTTTTTAAATCAAGTTGAATTAGAGTCAGTTCCTCAGTGACACTAGTCACGTTTTAAGCATTCAATAACTATATGCAAATAATGGCTACTGTATTGGATGGAGTAGATCTAGAACACTTTCTTCATCACAGAAAGTTCTGACAGCACTGTTCTGTATAGTACTCGAGAGCACCGTGAATGTTGTACCCCTCATGCTGAGTGGGGCACCAGCTATGAAGGCATGGAAAAAGGAAGGTCTCAGAGTAAATGTTGGCAATGCTTTTTTTTTTTTTTT
>NW_016107333.1:18092215-18103534 GCF_001604975.1 Cebus imitator | reverse complement strand
AGGCTGGAATGCAGTGGCGTTATCCCAGCTCACTGCAATCTCCGCCTCCTGGGTTCAAGTGATTCTCCTGCTTCAGCCTCCCGAGTAGTTGGGATTACAGGCATGCACCACCATGCCCAGCTAATTTTGTATATTTAGTAGAGATGGGGTTTCACCATGTTAGCAAGGCTGGTCTTGAACTCCCGACCTCTGGTGATCTGCCCACCCTGGCCTCCCAAAGTGCTGGGATTACAGGCATGAGCCAACTGCACCCAGCCTTATTTACATATTGTTGATTCTTTCTGGGCCCTTGAAAGTTCTTTGCATTCCACAATGCTGAAATAAACAGTACTTCCTTCTTTTAATGAGTGGAATGGTGTTTATCATTTCAACAATTTCAAATATAACAACTGCATTTCAAACTCTGGATTAATTAAAACATTTTAGGATGCCTTGCAGCATACAGAGCACTTTCCCACACAGCCCATTCCTTCCTCCCAACAACATGTAAAGTGTGACATTATTATCCCCATTTTACAGAGGCGAAAACTGAAGTTCAGATAATCTCCCTTGCCTCTGAGATTTCATTTCCTTCTATTTTATTCCTTATTTCCATTCCCAGTGTCACTGTGCTCAATGAGTCAGGAACCACTGTACTGGGAACATCGAGTCTGGGAGGATAAGACTGTATTTTCTTTTGTTTTCCTGTCTTATTGTTGGAATGCTTTGTTTCTTAGTGTTTACATTTTTGTAATTTTTGAGTTTTTAAACCCTAATTTGCTAAAAGTAAATGTAGACATTAGTTAATATGCCATCTCCTATCTTATTCACTGTGTCAAATAGTGGGAAGCTGTGGACTTTGTCATTATTACTTTTTATTATGCATTAATTGCATAAAACCTTGCCTTCTTCATTCATCAGAGACGCCTTATTTAATCCACTAAATTAATCTTTGACCAAGTTTCCTGGCTTGCAAGATCTCCCAGAGGAAGGGAGACGAATCTCTGTGTGGTAACCGTGTCCTTCTACCTCCAGGCCTCTATGTGGATTCAGTTACTGACAGGCTACATTCCCATCTGGGTTTGTCAGGGATATCTGGCCACAGAATAAATTAAAGAACTTCAGGGAGGTGATTCCAGCCCCCATCTCTCTAATTCCATTCTGTCCAAGCTTCTTTTCTTCTTTTTCTGGTGATGCTGTCACATCCCTTCAGCCAGTCTCTGACCTGGGCCATAGCTGTGGCAGCTGATCACACGTGAGCTCAGATAATGACCACAGGCTGACTGCCTGTCATTTCAAGAGCATGCTGCACATCCCTTTGCTATCTGCCCAGAACTTCTCCAAACCCACAGGAGACAGCTTGGCCTGAGCTCAAAAACAGTCCAGAAGGGCAGGGAGTTAATGCCCCCTGGGGTGACGCTCAACTAATGAGAGTCAGGGGCCAGTTAATATTAATATATGCTCCAGTCTCTGATCCCTCCGCTGACAATTTTCTGTGCTACTCCCAGTGGCATCAAGTTGGCCTCACCCACAGCCGGGATTTTGAAAACTTACCTCTTTGGTTTTCCCTCCTTCCCTGAGGCATCACTCACTCCCTCTCCTCTGCTCCCCCATCACCTCTCACATAAACTGCTTTCACAGAAGTCCTCATTTGGGCTCTGTTTTTTGGAATAAACATTTACAGGGGTGAAGATATTTCCCCTTCACCTTAAGCATAGCCTGTGAAGAGTAAGGTGCCCATGGTCACCTCTAGAAGAAGCTGCAAGTTATCACTGAGAAGGTCATTGGTGTCTCCAGCACCCAATAGTGAGTGCTTGTCAATATTTGTCTTCAGGTCACCTTCTAAATGCCTTAAAGTTGGAATTGAATTATGACCTTTATAATAACCTGCAGTGAAGAGGGCCATGCCCAGGACAACTTTAAAAGGACTTGTTGAGCAGTGTACCTGGTGAGTACTATTGAACCACCACTACCTGACATGGAAAACTGCAGCATTTTTGTGGACTCAAATGTTTAACCCAGATGGGGTCCTAGAATTCCCAGCCTGATAATCTTTTTACCATTTGAACTTGAGGGAGTTGTTCAAGGCTGCACAGCTGGTTAATGGGAAAGAGAAGTCTCTGGGAAAGCAGTTGTCTACCCCTAAATAAAAATGAGTAGAGGCCGGGTGTGGTGGCTCACGCCTGTAATCCCCAGCACTTTGGGAGGTCAAGTAGGGCAAATCACCTGAGGTTGGGAGTTCAAGACCAGCCTGACCAATGTGGAGAGACCCTGTCTCTACTAAAAATACAAAATTGGCCAGGCATGGTGGTGCATGCCTGTAACCCCAGCTACTTGGAAGGCTGAGGCAGGAGAATCGCTTGAACCTGGGAGGCAGAGGTTGTGGTGAGCCAAGATTGCACTCCAGCCTGGGCAACAAGAGCGAAGCTCCATCTCAAAACAAAGAAAAACAACAATAACGACAACAACAACAAAAAGAAAAACAAGTAGAAGACAAGGCCCTTCCAAGTCCGTTTCATACTTTGGGCCTCTGTACTTGTTATTGTCTTCTACTGGACTGTTCTCTCTGGCTTCTTGTCTTTCAGACTGAGCTCAATTGTGGGCTCCTTAAGGGCCTTTCCTGACCAGACAACTTAGAACAGCCCATCCCTCCAGACACTAAGGCATCACCCTGTTTTGTTGCTTTCATAGCACGTATCACTACCTTGGGATCTTTAGGTCCAAATAAGGTATAAAAATGATATTATTCTGCTTATTGATTTATTTACAAGTTTATTGTGAGCTTGTTCTCCACTAGGATCTTGCCTGTCCTAGTCCCTGCTTTATTCCAAGGCCCAGCATATTGTCAGGGCCCCGTATTTGAAGAGAAGACATGACAGCTATCCATAGACTATTCCATTAACCTCATTTGCTGTTTTGAATACACAGTTAACCACTGGAAAAGAGTCCTGCTTTCTGGGTAGTTGAACCCATAGATTAACCCTTCTGAACCCTTGGCATAGCTTAGACCCCGGAGTACTGAGTTAGGCCTGTTGAGTACCCATTCATGGTCCAGTCTTTTTTCTGGTGCTTTTCACCCTAAGCACATGAAGGGGTCATAGAAGCCGTCAATGTCATCATGACACACAAGGCAATAGGGAAGGGAAATAAAGGAATCAAATTTTCTTCATCCTCCCCTTTGGCATACCTTTAGCTTGGGTATGTTAAGTGAAGTGAGACTGAGGGCATGGAGGAAAGAGATTTGAAAATAATGCTTAGTCTGTAACCCCAGCTACTTGGGAGGCTGAGTCAGGAGAATCTCTTGAACCAGGGAGTCAGAGGTTGCAGTGAGCTGAGATCGCCCCACTGCACTCCAGCCTGGTGAGACTTTGTGACAGGAAGGATGGAAGGAAGGGAAAGGGGAAGGGGAAGGGGAAGGGGACGGGGAAGGGGAAGGGGAAGGAAGGGAGGGAGGAAAGGAGGGAGAAAGGGAGGAAGGATGGAGGGAGGAAGGGAGGGTGAAAGAAAAGAAAAGAAAAAGTGCTTAGACCTGGCTTTACAGCTTAGTGGAGAAGCGGAAAAGGAGTCCTAATGGTCACACATGGTCAGATTAGCTTGCCAGAAGAATTATAGCTGTGCATTGCAGTTCATGCAGCTTGTGCTACATATTCTCAGAAACTTCAAATGCAGTGTTAGGAAATAGAATAAGAATGTGGTCTGGCAAAAGAGAGAGCAGAGAACCACATCATAAAAGCAGAAGGCACAGTGCTCCCTTACAATCATTTTTAGATGCTTCTAACCTGATGGCATTGTCACAGCTTTTTCTGTATTTACTGACATCTTTTTCACCTTATAGCTGCTGAAATCACCCTGAAATCTTGTGTGTTTGCTGAAAATTAGGCTAGCTTGTAAGGAAAACCCTACAATTTTTTCTCTGTATACAAATTGGAGCTGAATAGATTGGTTTAGTAATGAGGAAGCCTAAGCTCAGAGATCTCAACCAACAATCATAAAATTTTACAACAGGAAATGGCAGTTTTTATTTGAAAAAAAAACTTAAGTGAAATGATCCTTCATCTACGGTATGTGCCAACAGTCCTAATAATTCTGTGAGTTCTGACTGCGAGAAGAAAAATTTATTAAGATGTTTATACATTGATTTCCTTCTGAGGTACCACAGAAGAGCCAGCAGGCCAGAAGCAAATGATCAAGTGGGTAGACATGGAGGCAGGGCCTCCCACTGCCCTTGACTGTATCTACAGGGTGAAGATAAGCCAACTGGAAGAAATACGATGCAGCAAGTACTTGGGAGAACTGGCATTTAATAAATAATTACTGCTGCCTTTGGTCTCTCTGAGAGTTACTGATCAACATCTGCTTTTTCCCTAAAGCTCTTTTTCCTTTCCCTTCTATTATTTATTACTGGACTCTTACTTATCAAATGCATACTTAATATGCACTGGATAATAAAAGATTAATGAAATATGGTCACTGTCCTTAAATGCATTTGTACTGTGTGGAGGCAGGTAGACATGTCAGTAATTATTACACCCCCATAAATAATGACCCCTTTTTGAAAATGGCCTAATCAATTATCACACGCTGAAGTGCTAATGACTAATAGGTAACAGCACAAATTATTAACAGCTCATAGGAATATCAGCAACCAAATAAGGGATCATGCCTTCATGCATGGAGCTTTGAGGAACTTCTAGTGTTTGTGTTTTCACTATTATGGTATATCACAGCCCATATATTAATGTAGGGTGAAAACTGGGAGCATCCCAGGCTCCCGGGAGGGCTATTATGCAGAGGGAATTATTTTAACACTGGCAGACAGGCTCCCTGCCCCACCCAAAATATTGCCTTGGCTGACTCTTTGTTAATGTTCTCAGTTGCAACTCTTTATAATGAGATGTTTTTCATAAATGCATAAAGTGGAGCAATATATCATTTTATGGTATCACCTAGTTACAGATCTACTGAAAACAGCTTAGTACAATTTGTCCTCAATCCAGCTTAAATGACTAATCCTGACATTGTGCCACATATCCCCCAGCACTGGAGGAACTGCAAAAGGAAATCTACCACAGCTATAACCTAAGTAAACCCAGCCTTTAATAGGTATCATATTAAGCCATAAGAATCATGATTTCATAAGTTTAGTACCTGCTATAATAATATTGGAATTAGCCTTAGAGCAGGGTTCTACTCCCTGCTCTGTTAATTATCTAGTCTCATGGCCTTGAGCAATCCACAAAGCTCTTGCAGTCCTCATCTATGAAAATGAAGACCATTAGGTCCCATGAATCCAAGGTCCGATCTACCTCTTACTTTGCAGAGTAGCTAACATTGATTCAATGCTTAGAAGGAACAAAAACTTGTTATTTACTCTGGGTTGGACTCATCATCTAGGCATTTCCTCATGTATTTCCAAATTGTAGTTTGTTCTTACTGACATTCAAATGAACTTGACAACTTACCAAATAAATTTTCAGAAAAAGAAAATTCATCTGTGGCAGGTAAATGGGAGTGTTCAATGAGATTCATTTTTGATCCCATCCAAATTTTTCAAATGAAATGCACTTTCTTTATGGTGGTCTTCAAGAAAAGCTCCTGAAAGGAAAATAAACAGAGAATTTATAATTGTGGAGATGGGAGAAAGGGTTGGCTAGGAGAGCTAGGGAAGAAGAGAGCGAGATAGTTTATAAAAGTACAAATGGCTCCCTTTGAATGCCTTTTACTGTAGCCTTTCTGTGTGTATCTTTTCTCAATAGTTATCATTTTTATGCCTTATTTGGACCTACAAATGCCCAAGATATGTGCTTTCATAAGAGATACTCTCTAACTTATCTGAAAAATACGAGGTGGGCAGATCATGAGGTCCAGAGATCAAGACCATCCTTGCCAACATGGTGAAACCCCGTCTCTACTAAAAATACAAAAATTAGCCGGGTGTGGTGGCACGCACCTGTGGTCCCAGCTATTTGGGAGGCTGAGGCCAAAGAATCACTTGAACCCAGGAGGCGGAGGTTGCAGTGAGCCAAGATTGCACCACAGCACTCCAGCCTGGCGACAGAGCAAGACTCTGCCTCAAAAACAAAACAAAACAAAACAAAACAAAACAAACAAACAAAAAAAAACACCATATGTTTTCATTCAAATTTCAGCCCTTGGGAGATTTGGGCAAGATATGATGACATTTTGGCTATGTCTCTATTAGAAAAAAAGAAGCAAATATAAAGGCCTTGATTTAAAATGAGATGAATCCACAATTTATTATCTTAAACTTTATTATAAAGTTGAATAGGTTTTTATAAACATTAATGGTAATTTAAAGCCACTTCCTGCTGGAATGTTTTTGACTATTTAGGTATTGTATCAGCAGATCTGAAAATCAGACATCTTCTTGATTTATGCCTTTTCGAGGAAATTTCAGGGGCTTTCATTTTCACCGTCATGATTCACGTTGGTTATGTATTGATCTGGGCTATTTAAAACGATATAGTAAAAAGAAAAATAATGGTAAATCTCACCAAAGTTTCTGAAGTTTCATCTTGAGGAAATATACAGAAGAAATCCAGGAACCCAAGAGAAGCTTGGGTTCACTGTGAGCTACGCCTCTAGGTCTTCTTTTCTTCTTTCCTTCCTTCCACGATGTTTTCTACTTCCCTAAGGAAGTAATCTGAAAGGGTAAGTAATGAAAAGTGATGATGTGTGCTGTCACAATCTCTTTTCCCAAGCTGTTTTCTGAGTATAATTTTCAAACATTTTTTTCTGTATCCAACATGAAATTGCTTTATTTATAAAGAAAAGCTATCTGTATTTGCTGCTCAGGAGGAGAACATAGAGGGTTTTTTGGATAAGTTGTATTTCATTAAGATTTCCTTACTATTCATGTCTGTCTTTCTCTCTCACTCACCAAATGTTCCAGATCAAATAGAAGTGAGTTTCAGCTGCACTTGGTTGCTGGGAAGGTAGTCCACCAGAAACCTGTTTGCTTCATTCATTCACGTGTTCGTGCCTGCAACAAATATTCAGTGAGCACTTATTCTGCACTAAACTCTGTGCTAGATATTTGAAGATAAAATGGCAAGAGGGAAAAAAAATTCATGATCCATGACATCAAGATTAATAAAGAATAGATATTAAACAAATAATCACACAAATACATAGATGATTATATATTATCATGAAAGCTGTTTACGAAGGCAAAGAACAGGATGCTGCAGTTGAGAGGTTTGGGTGTAAAGAGACAGGGAGTCAAGAGATAGGGAAGTAAGTGAAGGAGGATGTAGTTTCAAGGGCAAGTTTTAAATATGGGCGATATTAGAGCAATCTGCATTGATGGGAAAGCACCAGAGAGGAAGCAGCTGAAGAAGCAAGTATGAGGGAGAGTCTCCTGAGAAGAGACACAAACTGTGTCCACTGTGGGGTCCCGGCATATCTGGGTCCATCTGGTAAACCAATGGCATAGTCCTATCAAATTCCACCAAGCCCTACTGCCAAACTCTACTATCTATTAATACAAGGGGCTTGTTGGGAGAAAATCCATTCTAAACTCAGGGGGAGCTAGGAACCATGAACTTCACCTCCAGAGGAAAGCCTTAGCCATTACAGACATGTGTAATTTTCAGTGTAGCTGTGTTTGACCAACCCATACTAGATTCGGGAGACCTTCCTACCATCCAGAGGTGAGAAGGAAAGGGTTGTAAATAAAAATGAAGTCTGGAAACATTGAGGTATAAGGCAGCTCCTTCCAATTCAACAGGCAAGAGAGAGCTCATTTCAACATCATTCTCATCCTCAAACAACTCTGCCATCTATTACAGTGGATCTTTGAACCTAAGAGGGCTCAGAGCCCTTCTAGGGCAACTGTGAAACAGCATCCCAGACACTGCTATAACCCCTGTAGAAGTGCCCAGCCAAGGAATCAACTACTGGTTGGGCACTGCTCTGCCCCATGGACACAAAATGTGTCTATGGAAGGGGCAGCCAGAGCAGACCTAATTAGAAACATGAAGAGATCCCAAGACATTTCTGGAATAACTGGGGAGTTGTGGGGGTGGGAGACTTTGATAGGGAGCTGGAGGTCCTGAAGAATAAGCCAATATAAAAGTTGAGTTGCTGGCTCGACACAGTAGCTACTGCCTATAATCCCATCACTTTGGAAGGCCAAGACAGAAGGATCACTCAGGCCCAAGAGTTTGAGACCAGTCTGGGCAACATGCCAAAACCCCAGCTCTACTAAAAATTAAAAAATTATCTGGGCATAGTGGTGCACATCTTAGTCCCAGCTAAGCTACTCAGGAGGCTGAAGCAGGAGGATCACTTGAGCCTGGGAGGTCGAGGCTGCGGTGAGCTCTGATCATGCCACTGCATTCCAGCCTGGATGACAGAGTTGAAATCTCAAAAAAAATAAAATGTTGAGCTGTTGCTATTAACAGGACCTCATTCATACTCATAAGCTAGCTGAGGACTAGGGAAATTCAAATTTCAGTATGTACATATCAATTGTATAAGGATGTATATAATGTGTATATATGAATACGTATATGAATCATGATGCTAAATGTGTATATGTGTCTGTACATTGTATAATAAATGGGTTTAAACACCCCCGCTCCCTGTCAAAATTTAGGCAATTATTGTTCTAGAGTTTCTCCTCTCTCTGTAATAGGAAATTCCACAATTTCCCATAATAATATTTTCCAGGAACCCACAATGTGAACAGTCAGGAAGTTTTTCTAAAATTCAACCCAAACTTATACTCTGTAACTTAAGACTCATTTCCTCTGGTCTTTAAAAAGTAGGATATTACAGCTCTGTGACTCTGACTTCAGGTTTTCCTCTGTGCTCTCCTTGTCTCACATCTGTTGTTTTTAACCTTGAGGCATGTTCAGCAAGCTCCCCAGTCCTTCCACCACTCATTACAGCTTTTTAATATTTTCCAGGCACACTCATCTTCCTTTTGGATTCCTGTGATGTATTTTCTTCAATACATTCATATAAACTTGGCACCTTCAAATCAAGTGCCTGGCATACAATCAGCTCTCAAGAAACGTTAGCTTTATTAAATTATTTGCATTTATTGTTTTTCTTGCTTATTTCTGCCAAATTCTATGACATTTGACTTGCTCTTCCTGGAGAAATGGTATAAGCCCTATTGGCACAAAAGCTCAGGACATAATTTATCACTTGCTCTCCTAAATGAAAAGCCCAGTTCTCTTAAGTCTGCACCATTTAAGTTATTATCCCTGACTGGAGAGCCACCATGTGAATGCTCCTAATTAGCTAACGGCAGAACTCTCTAGAATCCGGATATTTAGCAGGGTCCACTTAAGTCAGACTCATTGGGTTTACAATTCCTGAATGGACCTTAAAAAATGGAAACTATTTTTGAAATGGTAACACGAGCACAGGGTAAACAATTCAAACAGTATACTGAAAAAGTCTTCCCAGCTCAGATACCCATTTCCCTTACCCAAATACAATTGCCATGGCCAGTTCCTTGTATATCCTTCTAGATTATTATTCTCACTCTTGAATATAAAAGGGTCTTTAAATACCATGTCTAAAACCAGAGTTCGTAAACTTGCCTGTAGGCCAAAGCCAGCCTGCTGCCTGTTTTTGTGTAGCCTGCGAGCTTAGAATGGTTTCACATTTTCAGATGATTTAAAACACCAGAAGAAGATTTCATGACACATGGAAATTATATGAAATTCATATTCAGTACCTATAAACAGTTTAATGGTATACAGCCACACCTAATTGTTTAGGAATGTCTATGGCTCTTTTCTCCCTACAGTAGCAGAATTGAGTACAGTAGTTATAACACAAGACTGCACAGTTCAGAAACCCAAAAATATTTACTGTCTAGTCTTTTACAGAAAAAGTATGTTAATCCCTGCCTTAAATAAATAACAGAAGGGATTCAAACAGTCAAAGTAGTATTAGAAGTAAACTATGAATAAATGTAAAGATTACCTTGGGGATATAAACCCACTTAATTAAATATATCTCAATAGTCAGATTTTCTTTACCTCTTAACAGCTTCTTACTGGGATTAGCAGCTTTGGCCTATTTGCCAAGAGTTTCCATATACATTATCTGTCTAATTACGGTTACTTCGGTGCCCTTTCATGTTGGGGAAGGAACTGCAATAGAAGAAATCCCAGAGACCTTTGACTTTAGCTCTGCAGTCTTTTTTTTTTTTTTTCCTTCAAATCCTCGTTTCCATATAAGGAGTCATTTTATAGGTTGAGAATAAGTAATCGGTATTCTATACACTAATGGTCTTTAAGTACTTTTGCTCATTTACCTTTTGAAAGACACTTGAAAAATAATATGCTCCTTCAACACACTTTTTGGGTTGACATCTAATGTCTTTCACTAAAAAATAAAATAGTTGCAAGAAATATAATTTCTGATATATTATGAAAATTGTCATTTTTACATGTTGTTGCATTACTTTTAAATAATTTAATTAAATATTAATATCATAGCACCTTTATGCCCTCCCTTATCCTTTTAAGAAATAGATGAAGATATTCTTTAACAGCTGGGAACCTTTTAATCATTCGTGTTCTTCCTCAAGTTTACATTTCATTCCATTCCACTTCACTGCAGAATTTTATCCTAAGGTAGCATATTTCTACACTTGAGAGTCTGTTATTGATCATTTTATTACATTTTCTGCCACTAAAATATGTATATAAATTTGAATTTTTTAAATTTCTAGTGACTTTAAGATTTTAAACATTTTTTAAAATTTCAGGATTGAGTGTATTACTAGGTATTATGAGTACTCATTTAATCAAAATTATGCCTTGGCTATTAGACTGTCTCTACAAATGGAGCAACTCATTCTCCATGCCAAAGGGCACAAGTAGAGAAAGCAATCTATTGTGGAGGAGAGAACAGCTAATCAGAAAGAGAAACATTATGGCCGGGTGCAGTGGCTCACACCTGTAATCCCAGCACTTTGGGAGGCCAAGGTGGGTGGATTAGTTGAGGTCCGGAGTTCAAGACCAGCCTGGCCAAATGAGAAACCTTGTCTCTACTAAAACTACAAAAATTGGCCAGGCGCGGTGGCTCACACCTGTAATCCCAGCATTTTGGGAGGCCGAGGTGGGCAGATCACAAGGTCAGGAGTTCGAGACCAGCCTGGCCATCAGAGTGAAACCCCATCTCTACTAAAAATACAAAAATTAGCCAGATGTGGTGGCACATGCCTGTAGTCCCAGCTGCTTGAGAGTCTGAGGTAGGAGAATCGCCTGAACCCAGGAGACAGAGGTTGCAGTGAGCTAAGATTGCACCATTGCACTCCAGCCTAGGTGACAGCATGAGACTCTGTCCAAA
>NW_016107333.1:18033097-18091802 GCF_001604975.1 Cebus imitator | reverse complement strand
AAAAAAAAAAAAAAAAAAGAGAAAGAGAAAAGGAAAAACAATTCAGAACGGGTAAAGAAGAAGAAAATGTTTATTTTACTGTATTTGTAAAATGCTGTAACCTAAGTCTTAATTTAAGGACCCAGGAATAATTTCAGAAATGGTATGCACTGTTTGTTTTTATTGTGATAAGACACATAGTTACTGGTAGCGTGGACTCCCACTTTCTGGCTATCAATATTTACTTACTCAGATACTGTGTGTCAAGGGAAGTTCATGCTATATGGAGCTCCTCTGATTTAGCATAAACCATTTGCAATCGGAGACCTTGGAAAGACACTGCTGCAATTAAATAACTTTGACTCTGATTAGAGGAATCTCAGTTCTTGGAAGATGAAGATAAAAACCGATTACATGCACCGGTTCACTCTGAACTCTACACATCAAGGCACCATCCTTGGTGACATTGTCTCAAATGAACTCAGTTGTTGATAGCAAAGTATATACTTCGTTGGATATCTATGTAATCCATTTTTAAAGGGCAGGAAAGAAAATGAAGGTTTTCTAACCATCATCATTTTATGCTCAGGGGAAGCCTTAGATTCTGCCCAAAAGCAGCTGGAAATATATATGGAGAGAGAGAGAGGGAGAGAGAGAGAGAGAGAGAGAGAGAGAGTCTCACTCTGTCACTCAGGCTGGAATGCAGTGGCGCGAGCTTGGCTCATTGCAACCTTCATCTCCCAGGTTCAAGTGATTCTCCTACCTCAGCCTCCAGAGTAGCTGGGATTACAGGCATGTGCCACCACACCCAGCTAATTTTTGTACTTTCAGTAGAGACGGGTTTCGCCATGTTGGCCAGACTGGTCTCAAACTCCTGACCTCAAGTAATCCACCTGCCTTGGCCTCCCAAAGTGCTCAGATTATAGGCGTGAGCCACCACACCTGACCTGGAAATATATTTTTAAGGAAAAAGAGAAAAGAGTTCTAGGAAAAGAAAAAACATTTTATTTTTCCAAATATTTGGTCTTCCCAGTAGCACTCAAACTGAAGTTCTTTCCACGACAGAAATACAGAGTTAGAATAAACAGATACTTTCCAAAATCCATAGACACCTCGAGGACAATGTATGGCCAACAAGTATGGCTGTGAGCCAATACGGCCACTGGACCACATCATTCTGAAGACAGTGCTCTATAAGAACCAAACAATTTTTATTACTGTCTTAGTAACTACTACAAAGATCTTTTTGGTGATAGATTAAAATAAAATTTAATATATAAATTAATTTTTAATTAAATTTTTAAAATTAAAATTAAAATAACTTTTATGAGTAGGCAGGTTCTGTATGATGTTGCCTGATTTAATCTATCATAGGCTAAGTACCGGCTAACATAAACACTTTATAGATGAGAAAACTGAGGCTCAAAGAGATTAAGCAATCTTTCCAAGGTCATGTTACTAGTAAGAAGCAGAGTGGGAATGTAACACGTGTCTAACTCTAAATCCATGCTCTCTCACGCAGCTCTCCCACTGACACTACCACCAGCCACCCACAATCCTTAGTGAAGGTCACTGGGCAGTTCTGTAAGGTCACTTCTGCTAAGGCATTCAGCATTAGCTGTTCACATGTGCAAATCAATCAGGTAAGCCAGAACAGGGCTTACCCACAGTATTATTTTGTTTCTTCTCAAACTTCTTTTGCTATTTCTAAAATCTCCATTGAAAGGCATACTTCCTGCAAATGCTATATATCAAAAATATCTGCATCAACCAGATATCCACAGCTTTTGAAGCCTCTGTGCTCTCTGCAACTTACACAATGGTGCCCAAACAACAGCTGACCTTTATTTCCAACTAAACATAGAAGAAGCACCTGGAGTTGAGGGCCCTAGGGTCAGGAACCTGGGAGTAAAAGTCTCCTTAAATTTTGCACCCTCAGCTCTGCTTCTCAACTCCTTGATTAACACAAGCTCCAGGAGACTTTTATAGCCCTTGGTACCTCTTCTTTGCAGTGCTGTCACCATTATAATTCAACCTTTGTTTTTGTGGATTTGGTTTTCTGTTTCTCCCATTAAACCAGCAGCTCTCGGAGAGATTACATTGGATCTCCAATGCCTAGCACACTGCCAGCCAGGTACATCTTAGATGCACAATAAATTTTTGTTAATTGAGTAAATGAATGAATGATTGGATGAATAAACAAACTAATACATAAATGAGTGAATGTATACTATACCTTACCAGATAACCATCTTTAGAATCAGTCTTGTTTGGGCCATAGGTTGGAAATTAGTGAACAGAGGCATACAAAACAACAAACACAAGAGCCGAAAAAGGATTTTTTTGTCACATTAAAAAACCTAACAACCAAGTCTGCTTTCCCACAATGTAGACTAATGCGTGAATGGTAGCTATTTTTACTGGAAATCTCTTAAGCAATAGGCTTTCCAGTCTTCCCATGGGAAACATTTTATACATTAATTGACCACCCAGGAAATTGTTTTGTTTTGTTTCAGGTTTTTGTTTGTTTGTTTGCTTGGTTGGTTTGTTGGTTGTTTCGAAACAGGGTCTCTTTCAAAACGACTGGGCTGGAGTACAGTGGTATGATCTTGGCTCACTGTAGCCTCAACCTTCCCAGCTCAAGCGATCCTCATACCTCAGCCTCCCGAGTAGCTGGACTACAGGTGTACACTACCTGCCCACCTAATTCTTTTATTTTTTGTAGACACAGGATTTCATCATGTTGCCTAGGCTGGTCTAGAACTCCTGAGCTCAAGTAATCTGCCACCTCAGCCTCCCAAAGTGTGCCACCATGCTGGGCTGGAAATAGTTTTAATAAATCTCCCAAATTTCCCATTGATAATTTTTCTTAGAAATACCAGGAATAGTTTTGTTGCTGTTGTCTGGTCTTCCTAATGTTCACTCTTCATAATCAGGAAAGTTTATTTTTTCTTTTTCCCCATCATGTACATTAGTCAAAATGATCAAGAAGCTATTTGTTTAATGCTTTCTCTGTGACTAATTTGTCACGTTTTTTCAAATACTTCATTGGATCTTCTGAAATATTATGCCTCTGACTCATGCCTTCCTTTCCACACACTCTTACAATATGAGTTTGCCACTCCTCCCATTGATGCACGACGTCTGTTTCCCTAATCCTTGGACCTGAACGGGTCTAAGAACTTCTTTGACCAACAGAATGCGGTGGAAGTGAGGTTATGGGATTTCTGAGCCAGGCCTTAAGAGACCTCGCAGCTTCTGTTTTCCACACCTAAGAATGCTGCCCTGAGATTGCTATACTGTTTGCAGGTATCCCAGATTTTAAAATCTCATGGAGAAAGAAGTCAAGCTCTTCCAACTATCGCAGCTGACAGCTACACCAAGACCCCAGACATGAGTGAGGCCATCTTGGTCCTTTCATTCCAGTTGATCTCACATTTGAATGAGCCACATGCATGAACCCAGGCATAACCAGCAGAGAAGCTGCTCAGCTGCCCCACAGAACTATGAGTTAATGGGTCATTTCTGTTTTATGCCACTAAGTTTTGGGATGGTTGTTACAAAGAAATAAACTGGTAGAGAAATCAGTACCTAGAATGAGACACTGTCTAAAATAATCCTAACACATATATATGGCCTGGGCTTTGGGATTGGGGGATGACCAGAGGCTAGAAGGATGGCGAGGAGACTGTCAGTGAAAACTGGAAGAGCAATAAGAAAATCCCCATAGGAGGTGGGAAGATGATGGTTCTGTTTATAATCATGAAACAATTGGCAAACTGTCACTTGTGGTAACTTGGAAGATAGAAATGTTTCTAATAAACTTACAGATCTAAGATTTCAGCAAACTGACAGAAGAGCAGAAGATCAAACACCGCATGTTCTCACTCATAGGCGGGTGTTGAACAATGAGAACACGTGGACACAGGGAGGGGAGCACTACACACTGGGGTCAGTTGGGGGGAAATGGGGAGGGATGGTGGGGGGTAGGGAGCTGGGGAGAGATAGCAACGGGAGAGATGCCAGAGGTAGGTGATGGGGAGGAAGGCAGCAAATCACACTGCCATGTGTGTACTTATGCAACAATCTTGCATGTTCTTCCCATGTACCCCAAAACCTAAAATGCAATAAAATAAATAAATAGGAAAAAAAAAAAGAATTTCCTACTAGCATGGTGGATGTGTCAGTTGGTCTCTTTAGCTATGTGTCATAAGGTACTTACTCTTTAAAAATTGCATCTCAATATCAATTTTCCCATTCATTCACTCATTTATTTAGTCAGTGTACATTTATTGACTCTCTGTCAGGCACTGGACATAGTAAAAAAAAAAATCATGATTTTTCAGGAAGATTAGTAGAAAAGTCAGGCAAGGGAAGCCCAATGATGGTAGTGTGAGGATTGCTACAACAGAGCTAAGCACAGGTCTCGTCAGAAGCACAAGTAGGGACATTCATTCATCTAATATTCATTAATTCTCTATCATATACTAAGTTTCAGTCTAGGTTTTAGAAATACAGTGGAAGATAAGATGGAGAGCTTACATTCTAGAGAGATAAATGAATAATACATAAGTCAACCAATAATAGGATTTCTGATGAGGATAATAAGCAAGTAGAAGAGGTTAGGATAGAGTGGCATAGTTGGACACTATTTTGAAGATGGCAATCAGAGAAGAGCTCTCTGAAAAGTGGACATTTGAACTGAGATGTGAAGGACAAGAAGGAGTAAGCCATGCAAAGAGAAAGTAAGTTCAGGCAGAGTGATCAGCAAAAGCTAAGGGCCTGGGCTTGGAGTGTTGGAAGAACAGCATGAGCCTGGTGAGGCTGGGAATGAGTGAGCCAAGGAGGGGCTGTAGGAGATGAGGTCTAAGAGTAGGCAGCTCTTACATGGCCTGTTGGCCATGGTAAGGAGTTTGATTTTCTTCTAAATGGAAGTCGTTGGTGAGTTTTAAACAAGGGTATAGCGAGAATGAGGGAAATCTTTCTGATGGTAGAGGTTGATTCTTGAACTTAGTCTTGAAAAAGTAGACATTAGACTAGGAAGATGGAATGCAACAGGGATGGCTATTGGGAGGGAAGATGCTCTGTTCTGAGCAATGCTAAATGGTTGTCTATGTTATAACTAGTGGATTCAACTCAAATCAGTGGAAGAAGGGTGACCGATTCAAGAAATTGTGGCCAGAAAATTGACTATGATTTGAGGGTAAAAATAAAGATATCTTTATGCATTGTTCTTGGAAAATACATCACAGATGGATTAAAGACGTTGAGAATTATAAAATTATTGGGAGAAAATATATTTGTGATCTTCATGGATTTGGGGATTGAGAAGGACTTTATTAAATAAGAAGTAAATAGGAAAAAATACATTTGACAACATTGAAATATAAGACAAGTTAAGGCATCATAAACAAAGCTAAATATATAAATATAAAAATGGATGAAAATATTTACAACATAAATAACACCAAAAATATTAGTACAAACAATATATAAGTGATTCCTTTAAATAAAAACAGAAAGGATAAACAGTCTAAGAGAGAAATTGGCAAAGGATACAAAAAGGAAATGTACCAAAGTGGAAAAACAAGTGGCCAGTAAACACGGAAAACATCTGAAACTAACAATAATTAGAAAAACGAAAATTACTATAACTAAACATCATTTCTACCTATCAGATTATCAAAAATTTTAACTTTGATAATATTCAAATTTGGGGAAAGTGTATGAAAATATGTATTCTTGCATATTGCTAGTGGTGGGCATAGGTTCTAGTCTTTTTGGAGGGCTCTTTAGCAGTATATGTTAAAATAAAATGCAATTTTAATTCCTAGATATCTTTCCTGGAGAAATCTTTGCCTGTGTGTACCAGGATATTCATTGCAGCATTGCCTCTAAGGCAGAAAGAGGGCAAATCACCTAAAAAAAAACCCATCAACATTGGAATGGCTAAATGAACTGTGCTCTATGGGATCAAATATTAGGAAGTGGAATTAGAATTGAAAGAGTGAAGTAGAGGAGAATGGGGTTAGGGAAGGTCAAAAAATATTTTAGACTTAGTTATAATGTAGTAACTTTTAACACAATGACTACGTTAAGATATGTCAGTCTCTTAGGATACCATTTCCTCTTCTCCATTTTGCCAATTATATACTCAGATGCTATAAGCAGGTATATTTAGAGAAGGGTTTTCCTTGTTTTTAAAAACAATTTTAGAATTTTGCAGCATTTTTGAGCTTCAATGAAAATTACAAACCTCTCTCTAAAAAAGACATACATAAAATACACAGACTTTTCTAAATTAATAAATGTTTAAGAGAAGTTTTCAGTTCACTATAAAATTGAACAAAATGTACAGAGTCTCCATTTACCTCTTCCCCCACACACATGCACAGCCTCTTCTACTTTCAACAACCAGCACCAGAGTGGCACATTTTTTTTTAACAATTGGTGAACCTACGCTGACACATCTTTATCACCAAAAGACTATAGTTTACATTAGGGTTCAGTCTTGGTGTTGTGTACTTTACAGGTTTTGACAAGTGTATAATAACATGTACCCACCATTGGTGATATCATATAGAAAGATTTCACTGCCCTAAAAATTCTCTGTAAAATGCACACATTTTTAAATATAGTCTCAAGGGACCCTAGCCCCCTGATGCCCAATTATAGCCTCAGATTCAGAGTTGAGATTCCAGGAGAGCATGGATCTTACACACAATCACTTTGGAATGACATTTCTTTGTCCTGTCTCTGCCCTGCAAATTCTTGATGGCAGCCAACTTTTGCTCCTTAAGTCCCAGCTGGTATCAACTTTACATCTACACTGGCAGCTTCCATGGCTCTCTAGGAAATGGCAGCAATAGTTTTCTGCTTAGTCAGGAACAGTCTCAGCCCAGAGCAGTGTTTTTGTTTTCTGGTGTTTTTCTCTAACCAGCAACATCCTACAGCAGGGCTATCTTCTCCATTCATAAGTATATTATTTACCATGTTTTCCAGATAACCATGTTAAATATATTTACGGGACTTGAAAATGCAAAGCCATGCCATTTCTCCTTTTCTTTACATTAATGACATGAATTAAAGTGGAAGAGACCTAGGTTATCTCATGTTCGTTGAGACCTAGAAAAGGCCATCTAAATCTCTTTAAAATGGGAAGCAAAATCTCAAAGTTTTGTTAGGATTTTATCTTAAAACATGAGAATTAATAAAAATTTATTTTGTATTTCTACATATTTATT
Source organism: Cebus imitator (assembly GCF_001604975.1). Lineage (NCBI taxonomy): Eukaryota > Metazoa > Chordata > Mammalia > Primates > Cebidae > Cebus > Cebus imitator. Next base: position 18,084,579 of record NW_016107333.1, on the reverse strand, counting down.
TTAATCGCCAGAACCCTGTTATATTTCTTAGACCTAACAAAGAATAAATCTTATTTTTTTCCTGTGCAATATTTGCAATTTTACTTTGCAATCAAGTTGCATTATATTAGTGTCATTTTAACACAAATTCATAAAGCAGAGAGAGTAGGAATAGTACATCTTCCTTTATGGCCAAAATTGGAAATGGGCAAACTGAGGGAGAAAATAATTTACCGTGAAGAGCAAAGGGGTTAGGGTATTCTAGAGCAGCGTAAGAGAGGAGAGAGAAAAGAGAGAAGAATGGATATTTTTACGTAATAATTTCTGCCTCCTCATACAGCTTGGTGACTAAGGATACTCATATGGTAATGCCTTTTAGCTACATTGTCACTGGTAGAAACTACCAGTGACAATAAGAAATAACTGGGAGGAAAATTGTTCCTATTTCTTATTTAAAAAAAAATTTTTTTGAGGTGGTGTCTCACTATGTTGCCCAGGCTAGAATACAGTGACATGATCATAGCTCACTACAGCCTTGAACTCCTGAGCTCAAGCAATCCTCTCACTTCAGCTGCCCGAGCTGCTGGGACCACGGGCACTCATCACTGTGTCTGGTTCATTCCTATTTTTTTTATTCCCCTTTATAATCTGTGTTGCTAGAGATTAAGATAAAAGTGAGACTGAGAACAAAGAGAAGGGAAATCTCTTTCTATCAGGAAAAGAACCTTTTCTGTTTCTTATACACCCACCTAATGACAATGTAAGCCATTGAAAATCTATACATCATGATATGTATTCTCACAGTATTCATAACCCAGAGACTGTGAGCCACAGCAGTTCTGAGCTCCTCTAAGATGTCCCTAATCACAGCAGCACTGTGGTATTTAATTAAATGCTAATAACTGAAATGTTCAACCAGCTATCCCAGACTGTTCTCTGAGTTAAAACAAGTAGTGCTCCAAACTTTTCACTATCCCTTCTGATGGTGCAATCACTTGAAAACGCCTATGCAGATGGTTTAGGAATCATCAAACTAGTTCCTGGGTTTAATAAGTCAGCCCTGTCAAGCTGGAATGCTTGACAGCTGGTCTTCCCCACACCCCCATCATTCCACATTTCAAGTTTTCCCAGCATCCGCCAATGTCAAGGTAAATAGGAAGAGGCTTTGGAGCCAGAAAGACCAACCCTCAAATTCAGGTCCTGCTACTCTTAACCATCTGTGGATGGGTTACTTGTCCTTTTTGAGTCTCAGTTTTCTCATCTGTAAAATGAGTATAAGAACTCCTGGCAGGGTGCAGTGACTCATGCCTGTAATCTCACCATTTTGGGAGGCTGAGGCAGGCGGATCACGAGGTCAGGAGATCGAGACCATTCTAGCTAATACGGTGAAACCCCGTCTCTACTAAAAATACAAAAATTTAGCTGAGGCATGGTAATGTGGGCCTGTAGTCCCAGCTACTCGGGAGGCTGAGACAGGAGAATCGCTTGAACCTGGAAAGTGGAGGTTCAGTGAGCCAAGATCATGCCACTGTACTCCAGCCTGGGCGACAGCGAGACTCCTTCTCAAAAAAAAAAAAAGAAAAGAAAAAGAAAAAAGAAGAACTCCTGACTGGGCAGGCATGGTGGCTCACGCCTGTAACCCTAGCACTCTGGGAAGCTGAGGCAGGTAGATCACCTGAGGTCAGGCGTTTGAGACCAACCTGGTTAACATAGTGAAACCCTGTCTCTACTAAAAGTACACAAATTAGCTGGTGTGGTGGCATGCACCTGTAGTGCCAGCTAGCTATTCAGGAGACTGAGGCAGGAGAATCACATGAACCTGGGAGGCAGAGGTTGTAGGTAAGCTGAGATTGTGCCACTGCACTCAAGACTCTGTCTCAAAAAATAAAAATAAAACAATAAAGAAAAACTCCCATACAGGGTAGTTGGGAGAAGGAAACAGGCAAATGAAGTAAAGGCTAGGACATGTAAGTAGACATTGAAGAAAAGTTAGCTCCATCACACACTCATGCATACATACATTTATTTTCTTTTCCTTACTGAGTACTGAGGGCCTCATAGCCATTGGATATTCCATTACAATTGGCCCAATCTTGGAGAGGTGGAAACAAGAGGAAGGATGAGGATTTCATGACTTTTCCTCTCCAGCTGCGGAGAGAGGGCAGAGGTACATGGAGGAAAATTGCTGCAAATCTTGAGGAAGGGTCCCAGGACAAGAGAGCTTTGTCCCTGGCCAATACTTTATCAGTTAACTAGGAATTGCATCAGTATTTGTTGTAACATCCTCAGAAAACAGAAAAGTCCACAGTACAAATGGCACAGATCCATAATTTGGAGGACTGGGGGTAAGAAGGTAACAGAAGATAAAAGTGTCTATTATTTTATAAAATCATAGCTAGAAACAAAATGGTGGCTCCCTGAACATCTTTCCCTTTCTTCTCCCTTCCTTTTTTTAGGAACAGGAAAAAAAAAGTATATATGTATATTCACAACCACTTTATTGAGGTGTGACTGACATATAAAAATTGTACCTATTTCATGTACACACTTTGATGAGTAGTCAAAAGTAGTCAGAAGAGTGTATACTTTGATAGGTATACACTCATGAAATCAGCAGCACAATCTATGCCATAAACCTATCCCACACCTCTGAAAGTTTCCTCCTGCCTTCTTATTTATCACTAATATTATTTCTAAGGTTCCCTACTCCTCTTGTCAATACTCCTGATGTGGTTCCTGGACAGCACCAGGAACAGCATCAGATTTCTTTAAAGCTCAAAACTCAGGTGTGAGTTCCTTAGAATTCAAGGTGAGTTGCTTGTCATTCCTTCCTGCTCTTCCCTTCTAAATAAAAACCCAATTAAAAGAAGTAAGTCAGGCTCTACAGTTGCCCGATTCACTATATCAGTAAAGAGACAAAGAGGTATCTTATCTATAGATTTAGTCCTTTGACAATTTTAATACTAAAGTTCTTCCTCCTAAATTTCTATCTTTTAAAAATATTTCCATCTGATATTTCCATTTGATATTAATATTCAAAATGGAAGGCAATAGAAGAGTTAACAAGCGAAGTCAAGAAGGAACACTTTTTCCACCTACTCTTCTCCTAGGGAAAACTTTCATTCAATTAAGCACAGGTTAAATGTTCTATTCCTAGTTCCCGAGTCATCTGAAATGAGCAATATTCCCAAACTCACATCAATATTTGACAAATCACCAAATTATAGTGTACTATATGGATCAAATTGTCTATGGAATCAGAATGGAAACATTTCTGAAATGTACTGTCTCCAGTGATTCTACTCAGCTGACCACAAAAGGATATTTCTAAATAAGTTTTCAATAGATAAGCAACTGTTAGACTCATTAACTTCTGCTTCTGCTTCTTTTTGTTTTTGAGCTTCTTTCTTTTTTTAATTTTCGGAACTTTATATCAAACTCTACTAACTTACAATTCACTTATTGACAAAAATTACTGATGTCAAAGAGAAACTTTTAATTGACTATTTTTCCTCTGTTGCCGTGAGATAGACACCCCACTCCCAAAAGAATTAGGTACTTACTTGGATTGTTTTGGGTCGAAGATGGACTTTCAAGACCCTGAGAGGATTCTGAATCCAGTCTTCCTCTCCAGATCCCAGCAATTTTGCTACAAATGCTCAGAATCCAATTTTGCATTAGGATAAGTCGGGGAGACAGTGAGGTGAAGAGGAGGAGAGAGTTCTAGTGTGCTGTGCATGATCACAGGCGGTCTTCCGGGCTAGCAGCAGCATCTCTTCCTTGGCTCTGTGCCTCATGGACACAGATTAGTCATTAACAATCCTTCCCTGCTAAATGATATAAACACAGAAAGGAACCTTGGGAGAGCCTCGAGATTCCCAAGACAAATCCGCAGAGCCCCAGAATGAGGAATGTGACAAAACCAAGGAGCCCTGCAGATTGCCTTTTAAAGCATTTCTCCACTGGCCGTTTTGTGGGCTCCTGGGCACCTGTATTTCTGTACACATCAACTAACACCAAACTTTCATCTTCCTTCCCTCTCACCCAATTTCTTTGAATAGCTCTATCACTTCCCAGAGATTGAGCAAGAAACTGGAAGCCTTTTTGACTCTTCTGTCTTCCCAGCCGCCCATATCAAATAATAACGTATTAGGGTTGATTGCATCTTTGGAATGTCTCTTATTTCCAACCCACGTTGTTCTTCTTCTACTTTGGGCCTATCATAGCTTCCTTTCTGGATGACATTGGTCCTATAACCCCTTTCTCTTCTCTCCCTTTCTTCTGTTTTCCAAATTGCATGGCAGTGTGGAAGCATGGGCTCTGATTAGATGCCCACTCTTTAGTCACAACCTGAGCAAGACACTTGGCCTCTGTGAGTCTCAGTTTCCTCATCTCTAGAATGGATGTGGAGAAACCATCTCATGGGCTGTGGTGAGAATTACATGAGTAGTTAAAATGTTTAGAAAAGTGTCTGGCAGATAGCAATCACCCAATAAGTTGTGGCCATTATTATTTCCTTCATTAGTTGAGCCATCATTGATTGATTGTCTACCTACTATGTACCCAGCAACTTGCTAGGTGTGCCCCTCATCAAAAATCCCCAGTGTATTCTCTATGCCTAAAAAACAAACACAAAATGCGTGACATTTAGAACCCCTTCCACCCCTGATGATCTCGCCCTAATGTTGCTAGGATTTTCTCACATTCTGTCTCTTCAGACAACCTCTGCCAACCTACACCAAGCTCTTCATACCTTTGCACAAGCTCTTCCTTCTACCTCAATTACCTTGTTTTCATGCCCATACATCTTCCAGGCATGGAACAGAAGCAGAGTTCTCCCTGAAGCCAGCCCCATTCCTCATCTGCCCCTACTCTGCCCACCAAACTACCCTGATCTTTTATTTGTAGTTCCCTTGCTGCCCTTTAACTCCTCTACCTTACATATTATAGTTTTCTACTATAAAAGAACATTTTACAAAACTCTTTTACAAAAACATAATTTCCAGAGGACCAGGCACGGTAGCAGGCTTGTCTCTGTATCTATTCCTTGGCTTAGCACATTTCCTCTCACAGAAAAAGCATTGTGTAACTCTTTGTTAACTCAATGAGTGAGCTGAGAAAAAACTTCCCAAAGTAGCATGGCTGCACGTGTGTGTGTGTGTGTGTGTGTGTGTGTGTGTGTGTAATGTGTGCATTTTCTATCTGTGATATGTGTATTTGTTTCCAATCACAAAGTCAGCTAGTGGAAGATTTATAAGCAAACCTGTTAGAAATGTTATATTTTGCTTCTCTTATAAAATAGCATCTTTGTAGGTCCTACAGGCTCCCACTTCCTACCTACTTCTGGGGATTCCTAATGTACTATGGTCCATCCTCCAGCCCCTTTGATACAAGGAAGAGGGGCACTCCAGGCCTGTACATTCTCATTTGAAGAGAGTTTGCATTGACACTCACTGCACTCTGTAGCTCTGGGCTGCCTGAGGGACTTGTGTGACTTCTATGTGATCCCAAGCCCATTTCTCCTTGGATGATAAGAGCCTGTACTGTGATTTCATTCTCTCCAGCAGAGATGGAGACAATGACTGAAGACACAGACTCTGGCACTGGACTGGCTGGGTTCAAATCTCAGCTCTGCCATTTACAAGCTGTGTGACCTTAGACCTTAGGGTTTTACTTAACATCTGTCTTGGTTTCCCCATCTATAAAATAAATATATAATTACTATGTATTTCATGAGGTTATTGTAAGGATATAATGAATTAATCTATGCAAAGCGCTGGTACCTGACACACAGAAAGTGCTCTGTAAGGGTTAGCTGTTACTATTTTCTCTGGGTCTTCACACTGACAATCGTATTTGCCCACTGGACTGGATATGCCTTGAGGGTGGCATGTATTTACCATACTTTTGGATCTTCAATGGTATACCATGTAATGCTGGGCATAAGTGTCCATTCAAAAATTTCAACAATTATTTGTCTTCTCTTCATACCACACAATCAATCCATTAGAAAATATTCGGTTTTTACCTTTACAAGATATGTGCTGGATCTGATACCTTCCCACCACCTCCGCTGCCATCTCTCTGGTCCCCACCAGGTTTCTCGCACCTGGGTTTGTGCCATGGCCTCCTACATGACTTCTTATTTCCATGCTTGCACTCTGTCATTTGATCCCAGCATGGCAGCCAGAGTGATCCTACCAAAACCAAAAGATCATGTGGTCTTTTGCTCAAAACCCCCACTGGCTTTCATGTCTCTCAGAATAATGGCTGAACTTCCTACAGTGACCCCAGGGATCTATATGACCCTGAATCCTACCCCATCCCACCATAGCTCTAACTTCATCTATCACTCACTCTAGTCGTGAGACCTCCTTGTTGCTCTTTGAACTCAAAAAGCACACTCTCTCCCCAGGGCCTCTGCACTTTCTGTTCTATAGCCTGGATTGATTTTTGCCCAGACACCTTCCGTTGCACGCTACAGCTTTCTACTCACCTCACCAGAGATGCCTTTCCTGGACTCACCAAATACAATGCCATTTCTCTCCCCAGTCAAGGATCTCTTTTCTCATTCCATCCCGCCCCCCTTTTTTCTTTTTCTTTTTGGAGACAGAGTCTGGCTGTGTCACCTATGCTAATTTTTTGTATTTAGTAGAGATGGGGTTTTGCCATGTTGCCCAGGCTGGTCTCAAACGCCTAAGCTCAAGCTGTGTTCCACCCTCAACCTTCCAAAGTGCTGGCATTATAGGCATGAGCCACTGTGCCTGGCCTCTCTTCTCATTCTTACCTTGCTTTATTTTCCCCTGTAGCACTAAGCACTAAGCATCACTTGGCATACATGGACATGTTTCATGTCTCTTTCACTATATGGAATGTAGATATATGACTATACCTATCTTGTTCACCACTGTGTCCCTGATAACTGGGTGCCCCAGGCAATGTGCTAGTGCTGAGTAGGAGAGGCCCAGAACCCAAGCTCTGAAAGCTCACCATCCAATGAAGGAGGGAGACTCTGCAAAATAATAACAGCAATAATAATAATAATGAATTAAATCACATAAAGAGTGAATAACATTCACTTGTGTTATGTGATAAGATGGAAAAGTTCAGGGTCTCCTAAAATACTCTCCATTAATCATAACAAACAGAAAATGTGCTCTCTATTCATGGGATTAATTCTAACTAGCACAGAAAGAAAGAAGGGGAAAAGGAACAAGCATTTACTGAGCAGCTAACATTTTCCAAACAGTCTGTTAAGACTGGCAAATCAGCAGTGAAAAAAAGATGTGGTCTCTGCAGTCATGCAATTTACAGCCTAGTGTGGGAGACAATTAATAAAAACTACACAGGTGATCTTATAAGTTCTCTTGTGACAGCGTGTTATGGAGGAAAGTACAGGGTGCTGTGACTGTATTTATCAAGGAGCCCCCACCATGTCAGAGGGCTTTAGAAATCCTTCCCCTAAGGATGTCATGTTTTTAGCTAAGATAGAAGGATCTCTGATGTGTTGGGAGTGAAAGGTGTTGAGGAGGGAAAAATGGGAGCAGGGTAGGAAAAGACAGCAGCAAAGGCTCTGAGACAGGAGGGAGGTTGGAGAATCCTGTGAAATAAAGAGAAGGACAATGTCTTTCAAGGAAGAATGTGGAGGAGGAACGAAGAAGTACGGGTAGAACAGGAGGTGGGAGCAGCGGTGTGCTGGTAAATGATTAATAACCAGCTCTCAGAGAGGTGGGTGAATATATACAGATAAATATTTATTTTAAGTTTTACTGATTGAACAGGCAAGTAACACATGTTTTACAAATAATAATAAATTTACAATTTCTGTATTCCATGTAGCCAGTGAGTCAACTGGAATGTTTTCATTGAGTTTTGCCAAACTATTGTATTGATAGCCAACTTATGGTTGCAGTGCAGCCACGTTCTAGACCACTAGTTCTTTCCCCAACATAAATATTGTCCTGAAATGTTTTATGTGATCTACTGTTAAACTATGATTCTCATATAAATTATTGTTGTTAAACTGAACCCTCTTTGAGTTCCAACTTTATGTATGTTGGAAATTCACTTGTTTGTGAGTGATGTGAGTAGCTACTTTGCTGAATCAAAATAATAGTTTTCATACACTGGGAGAACATTTCTTTGGTTTTTGTATGTGTTCCTCACAATGTAACAGCTACTAACATGACACACTTCCAAGTTTAATCTGCTTTATTAACAGTTTCTCTATCACTAAGACTAAGGGTCAACAAACATTTTCTTTAAAGGGCCAAAAAGTAAGTACCTTAGGCTTTGCAGGTCACATCTAGTCTCTGTTTTGTTTCCAATTCTTCTAAATGTAGAACTTCTTAGCCTGAGGGCTGTATATAAACATCCATGGGTCAAATTTTGCCCACTGACCTTAATTTGCCAACTCCTTAGACCAGTAGCTATCAATGGAGAGAAGGGGCAATTCTGCTCCCCAAGGGATATTTGGTAATGTCTGGAGACAGCTGTGGTTGTCACAACTTGGAGGGAGTATCATTTAGTAAGCAAAGACCAGGATGCTGCTAAACATCCTGCAATGCACAGCTTCTCCCTCCACAACCAAGAATTATGCAGGCCTGCATGTCAACAGTGCCAAAGTTGAACAGGCCTGCCTTAGACAATCTGGGCAATTGACAATACAATAAATCAGGTCTTGATTTGTAGATTTTTTCCATGGTATAAATATTCTAATCTTGGCCGACTTCCAACTACCAATGTAATGTCACCTAACAGTGGTCCTGGGGAGCGATACAAAGTGGCACGCATTATATGCCACCACACAAATGCACTAGGCATAAATAACCAAGGGCATAGAAGACCGTAAAATAGTAAAATAATTAGGGCATGATAAATTTTGAGTGTTTATTACTTTTGCTAGTTTTAATGTCTTTCATTATAAGTGTGTATAATTTAATTTTTTTTTTTTTGAGACAGAGTCTCACTCTGTTGCCAGGCTGGAGTGCAGTGGCACAATCTCGGCTCACTGCAACCTCTACCTTCCGGGTTCAAGCGATTCTCCTGCCTCAGCCTCCCAAGTAGCTGGAACTACTGGCACCCGCCACCATGTTCAGCTAATTTTTTGTATTTTAGTACAGACGGGGTTTCACCATGTTGGACAGGATGGTCTCAATCACCTGACCTCATGATCCACTCACCTCGGCCTCCCAAAGTGCTGGGATTACAGGCATGAGCAACCATGCCCCGCCTGTAATTTAATTTTTGATAAGGGCTATGTTTAACAACAACCAGCTCAGAACACCCTGAAAATTTAACAACTGACTCTCATGAACCAGGGTAAGCTGGCTCCAGGATAGCACTGGGAGAACAAAAGCTTCTTTCACTTAGTCCATACAAGTTAGCAGCTAGACAGTATTATCTTCCTTTAACAAATGAGGAGACTAAGCCTGAGATTCAGGCAAATACACAGACTTATGCAAAAAAGACAAAGCCGGGGCTTTAAATTCAGGTTTATTTTCTCCAAAGCTAATAGACTTTCTCCTATCCTGTACACACTATCAACCCAGGCAAAGTGAGATCAAAATAATTACTCTGTGAAATGCTTATCAGTACTGGAACATTTTAATTAATTGCTGACTAGAATAGAGATAGCAGTCCATTAACATATTGTTAGTGATCAACTCTGGTATAATATTAGGAATATAGCAGAAAGGCCATTCTGCCAAAAAAGATTTGCATCCATAGAAATTATTATTATTTTTTATTAATGTTCTGACTTCCTTACCCTCTCCAGGATTCTCCCTCTTTTAATTAAACATCTGCACTCCTCACCTTGCCCTTCTCAGTGAATTAGTTCGCAACAGGTCAGGAACTGTAAGATTCTGAAACAAACAGCAAACAACGCTCAGGCAAACTTTGAATACTGGTATATCAAGGGTGGGGTCTCTGCTGGACTCTGAGGGCCGGGTGAGCACTACAGTCAGAGTACAGAGTCAGGGCACTCAGCTTCATAAGGGGTGGCCACAAAGGGGGCACTGAAATGGACAAGGAGAGGGAAGGAAAAAGAGCCTGGGTAATCCAACTGGCCTCTGTCCCCACTGGCTTAGGCTTGGCTGTGAGTGTGAGTCTTTGTCTCAACATGGAATCAATCTATTAGAAAGTGCTTGGTGGCTGCAGCTCTGAGTTCTCAGAACCAGACAAAATTTCCAAGACCTAAAGGCAACATGGTAGGGGTGGTACTGAAAACATGGATGTTAGGGTCGGGAACCTGGGTCTGAACTCTGGGTCTGAACTCTGGGTCTGAACTCTGGTCTGATCATGTGACCCTGGGCAAGTCAATCTCTGGGACCTTAGTTTCTTCATACAAAAAAATATATATAATAGTAAGGAACGAATTCCTATGTCATAGGGTTATTGTAAGAATCAACCTGAAATATCACATGAAAATGTCAGCTGGGCGCGGTGGCTCAAGCCTGTAATCCCAGCACTTTGGGAGGCCGAGGCGGGTGGATCACGAGGTCAAGAGATCAAGACCATCCTGGCCAACATGGTGAAACCCCGTCTCTACTAAAAATACAAAACATTAGCTGGTCATGGTGGCACGTGCCTGTAATCCCAGCTACTCAGGAGGCTGAGGCAGGAGAATTGCCTGAACCCGGGAGGCGGAGGTTGTGGTGAGCCGAGATCGCGCCATTGCACTCCAGGCTGGGTAACAAGAGTGAAACTCTGTCTCAAAAAAAAAAAAAAAGAAAAGAAAAGAAAAGAAAAGAAAATGTGTGGTAAAAAACATCAAAGAGAAGAAAATGGCATGCCCTATTAGTTATGAAATCTTCCAGAAACTAGTAGCCATATAGGAGCCCCATTCACCCCTGTAGTCAGCTGGGTTTTTTTGTTTGTTTGTTTTTTAGAGACAGTCTTGCTCCTTCACCTAGGCTAGAGTGCAGTGGCACGACCATAGCTCATTGTAATATCAAACTCCTGGGCTCAAGAAATGTTCCTGCCTCAGCCTCCCAAGTAGCTGTGACTAAAGGCGTGAGCCACCATGACCGGCTAATTTTTGTTGTTGCTAATTTTTAAATTTTTTGTTGCCCAGGATGGTCTTGAAATTCTGGCCTCAATAGATCTTCCTGCCTCAGGCTCCCAAAGCACTGGGATTACAGGTATGAGCCGTCCCACTCGCCTGAAATCAAGGTATTTTAAGTGACTCACTGAAATCCCTGAGTCCAAATTGTGGAGAAACTCTTCTACAGTTGGATGAAGAATGAAGCTGAAGCTTCATCAGGGCTTGGACAGCCAGTGCTAATGATTAGAACCCTTAAAAAGAAAATATTCACAAGCTGCTTTATTGAATATGTAACCCAGGAGCTAAAATAGTGCTGTATTATAGTTAGATAGTCCCAAATGACTTTTTTCACTTATCCTACATCAAATGTATGTTGCTTTCATTCTCTTCCCTGCTCCACTCTTCTTTCTAGAGGAGCCCTTTGTTGGTTACCTTTTTTATTATGCAAGTCATTTAGATTTAAATTACACAATGGTCATTGTAGAAAGATTAGAAAATTAAAAAGGAAAGAAAATAAAATTCCCCTATAATCTTACAACCCATATGCTATAGACTAAATAGTATCTCCTCAAAATTCACAGGTTGAAGCCCTAATCTCAAATGTGATCATAGTTGGAGACAGGGCCTGTAAGGAGGTAATTATGATTAAATTAGATCATAAGGACTGGATCCTAATACAAATAGGACTGGTGTCTTTATAAGAAGAAGAAGACGAACTGGAAGTATGCAGGCACAGAGGAAAGACCATGTGAGGACACAGAAAGAAGGTGGCCATCTTCAAGCCAAGGAGAGAAGCCCCAGGAGAAAACAAATCTATGAAAACCTTGACCTTAAACTACCAGCCTCCAGAACTGTAAGAAATAAATGTCTATTGTTTAAGTCACCCAGTCTGTGGTATTTTGTGATGGCAGTCCTACTAGACTAATACACCATAGATTCAAAGAATACACTGTTAATAGTTGACATGTTTTCTTCTAAATGTTTAAATGCTATTTTTTTCTTTTCTTTTCCTTTTTTTTTTGAGACACAGTATCAGTCTGTCACCCAGGCTGGAGTACAGTGGTACAATCTTGGCTCACTGCAACCTCCACCTACTGGGTTCAAGTAATTCTCCCACCTCAGCCTCCTGAGTAGCTGGGACTACAGGCATGCACCACCACACCTGGCTAATTTTTGTGTTTTTAGTAGAGGTGGGGTTTCACCATATTGGCCAGGCTGGTCTGGAACTCCTGACTTCAAGTGATCCAACCACCTCAGCCTTCCAAAGTGCTGGGATTACAGGTGTGAGCCACTGTGCCTGGCCTTAAATGCATACAGATGTATACAAATCCTTATCTTTTTCATACTGATAGTATCTGTATCTGCTTTCCTCAATTAATATATCACAAATATTTTACCACTAAATCTTCCATTATACATATGACTTAATGGCAGTACATTCAATTCATAGATACATGGCCTCCTTTAACTCATTCTCTACTGTTGACCATTAGTTGTTTCCAGTTTTCCTCCATTATACAAATGATATTGCATTGATTATCCTTTGCAGCTAAGTCTTTGCCTACATCAATGATTATTTCCTTGGCCTGATTTTTAAAGGTGGAATCGCTGAGTCCGAGTGAACACATTTTTAAGACTATCCAGTAAACTTAACAAACTACTTTTAGAAAGTCGTGCCAATTTAGATTCCACTATTAGAGTCTACATATGTCTATTTCTTGCCCAAATACCAGCACATCTGGGCCTTGGTGGTTCTTTTTCTAGAGAAGCCTTTCTGTGAAATGACCCCAAGCTTCACCTACCACTCTCACAGATAAGCAACATAGACATCCAAGTAGTATTTCTTTGAACTGTGTAATATGACACATTAGTGGTTCATAAAATCAATGTAGTGGGTCATGACTGGCACTTGTTTTCAATGAAATTGTATATAAAAGAATAGCGGAGCAAATATTTGCATTGCAAGTAAAAAAACGATGAATGGAGCTTTTATTTACTTATATATGTGTCTGTTGATGAGACCTAGATTTCAATGCAACGCTGTTGTAAAGTCACACTTTAGAAAGTTTGAAAAGTACTGGTGAGTCAAAAGTTCATTGAATTGGGGCTCAAGAGACTTGGACCCCGGGCATAATTTGAAGGAGAAGGAAGGTACACAAAATTAGTTACTAAAAAACATATACCATAAGTCACGTTTTACAATAGAGGAAATTATAAATTTAAGGGTGTGGAAAATAATATGCACCACCCTTCTCCATGTATTTTTGTCACATTACATCTATGACTGCAGATCTGACTCTGTCTCTCCCCAGCTGTTTAATACTCTGCAATCATCAATTGAAATTGTTAATAATTTTAAACAAGAGGTCCCATGTTTTTACTTTGCATTGAGCCCCACTAATTATGTAGCCACTCTTATCCATGAATTCAGACAACACGCCATGGGCCTGACAGAAAAGTGGAATTATTTTCTTTGGCAATGCTGAGAGCTGAAGCAAGAACTCTTAGCTTTGGTGGATAAGGTAGGAGCTGCTGAGACTTTACGACATATACTGTTGCAAGGAATCAGCTGTGCACTAGACCACACACAAGGCAATCTGAAGCTGTTTAGAACTTTTGCCCTGCCCAAGACTTGTGTTCGATTGTTTCAGTTCCAGCTGGAATAGATTGTCCAAACTGCATTCAACTTTTATAAAAAAATATTCTTAAAATAGGTTGACCCATTTAATACCATGTGCTGATATACAGGTTAATTGGATGTGAAACATTCACAGCAGGTCCTCAATAAAAGACATAATAGAAAGATGCAGGTTATTGTTGGGCCAGAGTGCTATATTATGTCCAACCAGCATTGAAACCCAAAGGTTGCTAAATGATTATTAATAGGCAGAACAAAGTACCACATTTGGGAATATGGCCTGTTTTATATTTGGAAAAGCCCCCATCTATTCGTGAAATTTAGCTGATAGCTTAATGGTAAACTATCTTTCTTCAACAGAGATAAAGCCACTTATCATCAGAAAGGTGTGAAGTTAGAGCTTTCACAGTAATGGTAATGACATGTTTACACTGTTCTTTGCGTGCTTCAGAGGCTGGGAATAAGTTGTAACTATGGAGCAAAATCAGATATGACGACAATCAGAACACTGGCCTCCTTAGAAATGAGTCTGAATCAGGGAGCCAACCAGACACTTACCCATAGGAGTCAATCAGTCTTCACACACAAACAAGTATTTATCAAGCATCTACTACTCAAAGGCTTTGAACATCCTTTGCAGAATTCCCTAATCAGACATGGTTCATGCAAATTTTCTCTTCCCTCTGTGCCCATGCTCACCCCTCTCAAAACACTTTGTATTCGTTATTGTTAATGTTTGTTTGTTTGTTTTTTTCACCTGTCTTCTTCACTAGTATGCGAGTTCTTTGAAGGTAAATACTGTGTTGTTGTTTTTCATCTCTGTATCCCTATTCCCGGAACAGCACCAAGCCTGCTGCAGGTGCTCGATAAATTTGTATAGTTAAGTCAAGGAACGAATGGCATATGATATTTAAAGAGCTCCTACAAATCGATATAAAAAAAGACCAATAACATAAAAGTGAAATGGGTGAAGCATATGAGAAGGCAGTACACAGAAAAGGAAGTGTAAAGGACTGCTAAACACATAAAAAGACATTAAAACTCAATCATAATGTGAACCATAATCAAAGACAAAAAAAAAGGGTAAATGATTGTTAAATCTTTTTTTTTTCTTTGACAGAATCTTGCTCTGTCATCCAGGCGGTGTGGTGGTACGATTTCAGCTCGCTGCAACGTCTGCCTCCTGGGTTCAAGTGATTCTCATGCCTCAGCCTCTTGAGTAGTTGGTACCACAAGCGCACACCACCACACCTGGCAAATTTTTTTGTATTTTTAGTGGAGATGAGATTTCACCATGATGACCAGGTTGATCTTGAACTCCTGGCCTCAAGCAACCCATCTGCCCTGGCCTGCCAAAATGCTGGGACTATAGGCATGAGCCACTGTGCTCAGCTTAAATGGCTGTTAAATGTAACAAAAGACATTCAAACCCAATCACAATAAGAGAAATTCAAACCACACTGAGGTATCACTTTTCACCTATTAGATGGGCAAAGATAAAAAGAAGTTCTACTCATATATATTGCAGGAAATGATGCAAATTAGTACAACCTCCAAGGAGGACAAATTGCAAGTGTTCATAATCTTTGACTTAGCAATTCCACTTCCCAGAATTTATCCTAAAAGATATATGCACATATGTATGAAATGAGGTTTGAACACATAGTTAACAACTGCACCTGTTCTGGTATGCTTCAGGACTGGTTGTTAGAATATTGAAATGCTTGGCTCATGCCTGTAATTCCAGCATTTTGGGAGGCCAAGGCGTGTGGATCACCTGAGGTCAGGAGTTCAAGACCAGCCTGGACAACATGGTGAAACCCATCTCTACTAAAAATACAAAAATTAGCTGGGCGTGGTGGTGCACGCCTGTAATCCCAGCTACTTGTGAAGCTGAGGCAGGAGAATTGCTTGAACCTAGGAGACGGAGGTTGCAGTGAGCCAAGGTTGTGCCACTGCACTCCAGCCTGGGTGACAGAGCGAGACTCTGTCTCAAAAAAAAAAAAAATAGCTTTCTTATTGATGAATAAATGCTGCTGTCCTGCCATACAATCCCTCCCCAAGAACTCCTAGCCCTTGCTGCAACCCAGCAAATCAAGGCATAAATGCCTGAGACCACATGGGGCCTCTGGAACCCTGCTTCAGCACTATGGCCAGCATCATTCTGATTCATCAGTGCCCATGCTGTAATAGTTGTTAAATATTTGCGTATCACTCCTATGTTCAAGGTTATTTACTGCAGCGCAGAATGCAATAGCAAAACTTGGGAAATAACCCAATCAATAGCTAATATTTACTGGAGCTTACTATGGCATTCTCTTTTCTAAGTACTTGACACTGATTAACATATTTAATCCTCACCACAACCCTAAGAGGAGGTACTATTTTAATTGCCAGTTTACAGGTGAGAAAACTGAGGCACAGAGAAGTTAAGCAAGTTGTCCAAGATCATATAGCTAATATGTGATCAAGCCAGAATTCTATCAAGGTAGTCTGATTCCAAAGCCTATGTTCCTAAAATCAAAGTCCTTCAGGAGGGATTGATACATAAATTAGGGTTTATCCATGGAATGGAGTATTATGCAGCCATAAAGAAGATGGAGAAGCGCTTTATAAACATGATGGAATACTCACTACTATCACTACTAGCTAAATACTAACTGAAAATAAAGCACAGAAAAATGTGTGCGGTAGATACCCAATGCGTGGATAATACATAATCTATATGTATACATGTGTATGTGTACATCTATCAAAAACTGGATATGTATCACATATAAATGTGTGTGTATGTATATGTAAAATCACAAAATATCTGATAAGTGGGATATGTCTGGAATGATATACAAAAAACTGGTAACACTAGTCACATGCCTCTGGGTGACAAGGCATTAGGAAAAATGCTTGCTGTGTGTGCCTTTTGTAACTTTTGAATTTTATACCATGTGAAAGTTTTGCCTGTCTTAAAAGTTAAACTACAAATTGATCATAAAAAAGAACGATATGACACATACATAAAAACTCTGAGGCAGAAAATAAAAAGAGCTTAGGGGGAAATAGAAAAAGGCATGCAGCTAGCCAAGGGTGGGCAAGGTTCCAAGCTCCTGGTCTTTAGGAATTGCTGAGCCCTTGAGTAGAGGATTTCAAGGGTATTTGGAGAGTGGGGGAAGGGCATCCTCAGGGGAGAGGCTGAGTTAGGAGACTGTGACAAATTTTAACAATAGTGACCCACGAATGAGATGAAGTTCCCTGGAGGCACCCGTGCCCTGTACAATTGCAAGTGGACATGTGGAAGCTAAGATCTGTGTGCACAGGGGGTCTAAGGGGCTGTCAGGGCCCCCAGTGACTGAATGAGATTAGAAGCCAGGGAAATTCACAGGAATAGAAACTAGAAGTGCCCAAACCTCATCCTGCCCCCATATCCAGTGCTGACAAAGGAGTGAAGCTGTGGAACTATCCCCAAGATACTGGGCAAAAAACAAAGAAGTAATTGAAGGGTTGGGAGAAAATAGGGCCAAGGAAAAACCGTTCAAGAAGCTGGGATTGTTGATTCTGAAGGAGGAAAATCACTGTCCCCTACTTGACGATACATCATTGTCAGTGGGACACTGACCAGCTGTTCTTGAGGAGACAAAGAGGGAAAGGGTTCAACTGCAGCGTGAGCAATTTTAAGTTAGACTCAGAGAAAATCTTTCTGTCAGAAAAAAACTAAGTTGCTCAGCACCAAGGGGACAGATTCTCAGGAAAGATGTGGTATTGCTATCCCTCCCTCCAGATTAGACTTGGGGATGTGGCTGTCAACCGGGTCTGAATTCTCCTTCTGCTGGACAAGTCAGCCACCTTGCCTGTTTCCCAGTGTCTTCATCTTAAACTGTGGGAGATAATACCAGCCTCATACAGCTGTCATAAGGACTAAAAGATCCTGTAGACAAAGCCTTTAGAACAGGGCCTTACATATAGTACATTGTCATTAAATAGCAGCTAGTACCCTTTAGGGTAAAAGAGACAGTGGCTATCAGCCATGGTTTTAAGCAATTGGGATGGTCCCAGGGTCTCTTTGATTCAAGAAAATATCCCAAGCACATCATCAATAATTTTATGTATGGTTTTATAACAAAATCTTGAATTTTCTGGAATAAATATTTATTTTATTTTTTAGAGACAGAGTCTCGCTCTGTCGCCCAGTCTGGAGTGCAGTGCCACGATCAAGGTTAACTGTAGCCTAGAATACATGGCCTCAAGGGATCCTCTTATTTCAGCCTCCTGAGTAGCTAAGATTGGATTAAATATTAAAACATTCATTTCATCTGATTTTGTTGTAAATTCTGGTGTCAGTCATTTTTCAAAAATTGCATTTCTAACAACCTTACTCTCTGGATGAGTATCATACAGAGCAGAGGTTTTCAAAAATTTAGACTGTGACTTACAGTGATAACTTTCATATCACAGCATGGTGACACACACATTTGTATACATGTAACTGAAATGAAAGCTTACAAGAAAATACTTAGGCTTTCTATGTGTCACCTATTTTGACATTTTTCTATTTTATTTTATTCTTTAAAAAAAAACAAAAAACACTTTTCCTGACCCAGTTGATTGATTTCATGAAACAATATTTATCCATATCAGTAAAAGAAGTACAATTACATTCAAAGTTTTCCTTTTGATCAACATTACGATTTTATTTTATTTATTCTTAAAAGTTTCTTTTAAAAGCTTCTGTGTGTGTTTATATACGTGTGTGCACCCCTATCAGGCAAGTGCCCTGTTTATTCTTCCTTTGAGCTTATCTGCCACTTAGTGATTAAGAGGAAAGATACTCCTAAGACTGGGAAGTGGAACTAGGTTAGTGAGAATGGTACTCCGCTTTGCCTTGGGTAGGGGGGGAGGACCTCCAAGGAATAGCTATTTGGGGCTTCTAGAAAGTTTGGGCTCTAGTTCCAGGGATTCCAAGTCCTGCTAAGTATTTGGGCACCCCAAGTGTGGTGCAGAAACTACTGAACTGCAGGGTCCCATGCAGACTGGGACAATGGGTAGTCCAATTGCAAACACTGTGGATGGTGTCTGGTGGTGGGCAAAGTTTGACTACAGGTAAAATCTTGACACAACTCTGGAACAGAGTCTTAAATGATGATCAAGATTTATTTTCTAGCCAACTTGACAAGACAGAAAACAGGTTGATTTTTTTCCTAGACTTGAGGTTTTGGTCTGAGGTTTAAACCTGCTCACTCCTGGACCTCGGTGGTATTTCTGCAGTTCTGGCTGAAATCTTCCTTCCTGGACCATGCAGACTGTGGCCTATGAGAGCACTATTTCTGCCACATGAAAGAAATTTCTCCCCTGGTCCAGCCCAGCCAGTCAGACTCTACCCCTTGGGTATAGGGTCCCAGGTTGGTGTCTTACAAGCAGGACTGGGACAATAGGCAAAAGATCTACACCAATCTCTGGGATTTTGTGTTTTAGAAATAAACTCATCCTCCAACTACAACAATTCATCATCATCCATCATATTGGGAAGATATCAGACGAGGTAATACTGTGGGGAGACACATCTCACTGCAGGGTGATGAATTATTTCAGACATAAGACGTTGTCAGCCCAGCCCTCTCTCTCCGGTCTCAAGGCAAAGGAAGTGTGTCTGTATCAAGCTTGAAGATCAGATATCATGGATGAAGCGGAGAAGAGTGAATGCTTTGTTATTTTATCAAAGCTCATTTTCAAAGTTTATGCCTCCCTGCTACTGTATTTATGAAAGAGAATCAGATTATCATCAGAACAAGACCAAGCATTATTTTATATATAAAAAAAAGCTAG
Organism: Cebus imitator; assembly: GCF_001604975.1. Classification (NCBI taxonomy): domain Eukaryota; kingdom Metazoa; phylum Chordata; class Mammalia; order Primates; family Cebidae; genus Cebus; species Cebus imitator. Next base: position 18,065,098 of record NW_016107333.1, on the reverse strand, counting down.
ATCATTACTCATTGGGTTTTAATTATTGGGTTTAATTTTGTTGATGCCTACTTTAATTTTCTACTTCTGAAGAAAATTCTTGTACGTTTCTTCCTCAGTGAAATCCTTTCTGATGTTATTATTATATATTTGTGAGTACTACATTTCTGGGTTATTAACATTTTTTCTTAATTGATTTTTAAAATTCAGTTCCAAACACTAGTCTGTAAGAATCACTTTGGTAATATCTTCTCTGTGAGTCCATGGCCAAAGATAAAATACAACTAACAGTGGGAGTTTCCATTAATGGCCAATTGATTACAGCATTGCTCTTATAGCATAACATTAAATCATCTGTCAGCAAATGCGAATTCCCTGGACTTGATTGCTGAATGCACACTATCGAAAGCAAAGATATTACCTACACGGTGAAATGAGCAAATGTGTCTGTAGCAACCACATATGAAGTCTACAGTTATTACCAGACCTGGATTTCATTGTTTCCCTCATAAGTTATAAAAAGAAGTAAGATGGACAAGAGGATTACAAAAATCAAACCAATCTTCAGAAATAGCAGAAAAAGGAATATGTGAATATCAGTCAGGCCAGTGAGGGGTAGGGGGTGTTCAAATCCTTCAAGCCCTTCAAAATCAGAAGATATCTTCTGGTACGATGTAATATGAGAAGGACTATATTTTCCACATCAGAAACCTTGATGCATAGTGTAATGAGGATGGGTGTAGTTAAGGCACAAGCACCCCCTACTTTGTCCTAATTCATGCATTAATTCACTAATTCAATACACATTTATTGAGTCCCATGCTAGGCCAGCCACTGGTCACACAACGCAAGGCTGACCCATTTTCTATTTTCATGAAGTATATTATCTAGCAAACTCTAAACCTACTTCCCATTTAAAAAATGGGAAAAAATGTATAAAAGTAAAAAGCAACTGAAGATAATTGAGGAAAATTTTAGTATAAACCTCCATGGCTGCAAATAGAAGAACCAAAGAAAATTAGTCATCATACTTGTCATGTATTGACCTGCCATTTTTCATGTAACTAATACTTATACAAACTTTCCAAAGTAGATCCTGTTTCCTTCTGTACAGCCAAGGAAACCGAAGCTTGCTATGGAGCTTGCCAAAAGCCAACGGCTAGAAAGTCCAAATAGTGGAGTGTAAACCAAGGCCCATCAGTCTTCTAACACTTATACTCTTTTCCTATACAGGGGACCCCCTGGACAGAGGACTTTTCCTTCAGTAAGAATCAGAGGGATTTGGGAGTATCTGCTAGACATGAAAACATGGCTATTCTAGCAGTTTAGGCACCAAAAACCACAACAAATACACAGAACAGAGAGAAATATTCCCACCTTCTCACAACACAGCTACTCACAACACTGCACACTCAGGTGTGCAGTCAGTAGATTCCAGTTAGTAGAGGCATCTACCAGTAGATGCCAATTGGTAGAGGAATCTACTGACTGCACACCTGAGGGGCTTCAATCTCATTCTCCCTGCTCACATGCCTGGAAGGAAACCCTTAATGGTAGCTGTGTTGTGAGAAGGCAGAAATATTTCATTCTGTATTAGGCAGCAGAAAAAAATATAAGCTCCTCAAGCGCAAAGCCCACTCTTATTGATCTTGGTATCTATCCTTCAGTTTACCAACAGGTTTTACACACATCCCAGGTGCTCAATAAATGTAAGATGAGACGGTGAAAGAAGAAAAGAGCAAAGGCAAATGGAAGTGGGAGTGGGTCTGGTCTTTGGTCATCTAGTCCCTATTCAATGAGTTTCTCACAGCTGAAGCCATCACAGTTTGTCAGGTGTTCAGGGGTCTCTATTTTCCATCAAACACAGTCTTATAATCCTACAGTCTCTAAGCTCAAGTATTGCATCATGTTGACATAATTGAAGGAGACATACCTAGAGCACATTAGGTTATCTCCTCATAGTAATGTTTTGTAAGGATTTACCATCTGGTTTTTTAGAGACCATTGGATAAACAACTTTTATCCGTGAATCATTTTTTTCTTCCGAAATACAGCAGTTGAAGACATGGTCACTTATGTTACCCTCATTATTAAAGTCCATGTAATAAATTGTTTTGCTAAGCTTATATGCTTTCTTATGTTAAGTATACAACTCATTGTGTTTCTACTTTTTGCTCTAGCTTCTAGAAATTTCCAAGTTTGAACCCTCTAACTGTAGTTTAATTCATTTATTCATTCAGTGAACATTTATGAAAAATGATTACGTTAGTTTCATTATCTTGTCTCTGCCTCATAGAGCTTTGATTTCCTTTTTATCATTATTGTAACTGCTTTTCTATTATACGTTTAGTACAGTGCATTTTTATTACATGTGTCTTTTGGAAGTAGCCATGAGAGTATAAATGTAAATAATAAATAACTAAAATAGTTTTATTGTAAAAACAATAAGTCCTGGGACGTACTATAGCATAGGGGCTAAGCACTCAGGACTTGGAATCCCACAGCCTCTAGAGTCAAATCTCAGTTCTGCCCCAGTAGCAGTATGAACTGAGACAAACTATGCTTTCGGAACCTCAGTTTGCCCACCTGCAAAATGGGTCTAAGAATTCCCATATGAGATGTTCATGAAGATTAAATAAGATAATGTATAAAAAGCACCTAGCATGGCATGGCACATGGTAAATATTTAATAGTCACTACTTGTGTCAAAGCAGGTAAACATACAGCAAGTAATTCTATCCATAAATACCTTGTCTCTGAGGTGGGTTGAGATTGGTTTCCATGAAAAATAAATGGACATTTTTAAAACCTCAAATTTTAAGTTAATTTTAAACTGTTTTCTTTTGGTCCTCTCCAAAATTCTCGGCCATGTTCCATCACCCCTTGTTGTTGAGCCCTCTTGTCTAATTATAAACTAAATTCTGGCTTGTTAGCAAGAAAGATTTTTCTCAAGCTCTGTTCTATAAACAATACCAGAGAAATCACAGATGCTTTGAAAACCAGAAGGCTCTCCCAGTCTGCAATTTTTTTTTTAATCTTAAAGAACCACAAATGACTTTGACTTTAAAGGTCGTGTATTTGCTATCAACAAGCCCAGCACATTAAGCCTTTGTCTTCTATTGCACACATTATACTGTCTTATAATTGTTTATTTCCATGGCTCCCTCATCCATAAACTTCTTGAAGGTTAGCAGCCCATCTCATTCCCCATTCATCTTCTGTTCCTAGCCCAGTAGCAAGCATATAGTAGGTGCTCAATAAATATTTGCTGAATCATTGAATGAACCAATTGATAATGAAAAACCACATGAAGACAAGGACCATATCTAAGGTAGTGTGTTATCTTCTGTAGTGCTTATCAAAGTGAATGAGTGAATGAGTATCTTTTAACTGAGTCCACTTGAGATACAAAAAACTTTTAAAATAAGAACAATTTAAACATGATTTTTTTACTGTCAGCTGCAAAACAAGAACTTTTTAAAATCTCAGAGTCAATTTTTAGCGAACTTTCAAGGCCTTGCCTGGTGTTTAAGAGATTGACTATTTTCTTCATGATTATTTTCACCAAATTCTCAAACATTACTACCAATACAAAATTATCAAGTTCACATAATATTCTGATATGGAATCTTGGTGTTGTACTTTGTCCTTAGTGACAGGAGAAGCTTGGGCAGAGAGAGGCAGAAGGACCCCCCCCCCCGCAAGATGGAAATCAAGTCTAGCAGGGCCCACAGCTGGACCCTAGGTTGAGTTCTTCCTAGGACTTGGCACAGATGGAAGATTGGTTACGGAAGCCGGCCAGGAGTTCATTTAGTATGGAAACACAGGAGACCCTAGGGAAATCACTCTTCTAAAATTGGATTCAAAGGCAATAAGCCAGTGTAAAGCTGAGGGGTGGTTCTACATGTTTCAAACTGTGCACTCATCACTTACTCAAGTGCTCTCCCTGTCACTCACAATCCTGGTATGCACGTGAGCCTCAGCTCCTTTCCTGGATTTTCACACACACATTCATACATAAAACACAATGTCACAAGGCCTATCTTTGTGTGGCAGACAAAAAACTTTGGGGAGTTGGGGAGTCCAGACTTCTGTCAAGTAAGTTGGTACCCCTTCCTTGCTTCTCTTTGTAGAAGAAAACAATTAAAATATCTTCATTTACTTATACAGAGAAACATCCAAACTCCTTTTATTCTACCTTCTCTCTCTAGTCTTTGCCCCAATGCTTGTATTTTCACACCCAACTGGCTCTTTAAGATATATTCCTAAACAAAAGTATTTCCTTCCCTAAGATGAATCTCCTACAAGCTATTATAGAATTATTTTTGCCACCTCAACAGAGATTCCTAATAGTTTCTCAATATTCATTCTTGCTGTATTCACTCAGAGCCCTTGAATTTTAGCTGGGTATATGGACACCCAGAATAAAGATTGTCTTTTTCAGCCTCTCTTGCAGCTAGGAGTAGCCATGGAATATGAGCAGACCTCATGTGAGCAACTTACTAGTCACGGAGTACGTCCTCCACTTTCTTTTACCTCCTTCCTGTTGGATGAAATGTGGACGTGATGGTGAAGGCTGGAGGAGCCATCTTGGACCATAAATGAATGGTATGTGTTGAAAGTGACAGAGCAAAAATATAGAAGGAGATTTGATCCCTAGCACTATACAGCTGCTGTTCCTGACCTGGACTATGTATTCTCAGACTATTATGTGAGACAGAAAGAGACTTTTCCCTTAAGTTTTTACTTTGGTTCTTGGTGACAGCCACTAACACTGTATCCTGCCAAATACACCTCTTTTCCCAGATATTGGCAAACATTAGCAGCATCAATAGAAATGTGACAGGCATTCTAATCAGATTATCCAATAGAGCGAGCCCTGCTCATTTCTTTTGCTTTATTATTTTCTTCTTTCTTGTAGAATCATTCTGCAGACTCTTATCAAGCTAACAGACCTCTATTGTTTTTGGTTATAAATTTAAAATGTTAGTATTTTATATGCCACAGGGTGGGACTTTTCTCAACCAATTCCAATTAATCTTGCATGTTGCTGAATTTAACTTTAGTTTACATTGAAGTTCAATTTAAAATATCTTTGTAGATTTTTTTAAGCTTATGACTTATTTCTTTCATATTTTTTGAAAATGTAAATAGTCTTCAAATGTTCAGAAAAAAAAACAGAATTTTTTAACCCTAAGAAATCACTAGCAATCAAATTCAAGGAATCTTAGGATTTTGTCAGATTTGTTTCCATTCTTTATTTGAAAGAAATAAAACCTTACATATAGTTGGAAAATCACTAGAAAATTCAAGAAACCTTAAGATTTTTTCAGATTTGTTTCAGTTTTTATTTGAAAGAAATAAAACCTTTCATGTAGTTGGAAGCCCCGTGGGCCTTCCCGGATCCCATTCTTATTCTGTCTTCCTTTAAGGTAGCCACTCTCATGAGCTTTGTGTGTTATCATTCCTACATATAAATTTACGCTTTTACTATCTACCTAATCATAAGCCACTTACAGTACTTCTGTATATTTTCACATTTTAAATAAATAGATTATAAGCATATCATTCTGCAACTTGCTTTTTTACTCAGCATTCAATTCTGGTTCATTAATTTTAATTCTATTTTATAATTATTCTGCAGTGTATTCATTCTTCCATTAATCAATATTAAGGTTGTTTTTACTTTTTCACCATTTCAACCAATGCTTCAATGAACTTTCTAATTCCAGATGCAAAGGCTCATTTTCTAGAATGTGTGCCTAGAAATGAAATGGTAGTGTTATAGTGTCGGCATATTTTAAATTTTAACAAACTTTTCTAAATTGCTCTTGCTCTGCCAATGTATTCTCTCATTCCTCTATAGCTTTACTAGTACATGATGTTATCTGATTTTTTTTATTTTTTGCCAGTACAATGGGTATTCAATGGTATCTCATTATCATTTTAATTGATGTTTCTTTGATTACTTGCTATGTTTACTCACCATTTAGTTCTTCTACTAAAGAAGATTTGCCTCTTTGCCTATTCTACTATTGTGTTATTTGGCTGCTCTGTTCACTTGTAGCTATTCTTTATATTTTGAGAATCTTAACCTTTTTTAGTTATATGCATTGCAAATATTATCTTCTCCCAAGCTATAAGCTGTCTTTTAATTTTGATGTACCTAATTTAAGCATTTTTGTGTTAATTCTTTCTGTCTATGAATTGTGCTTTTATCTTCTGATGAAGAATCCTCTCCTACCTGAAATCATAAAAACATTCCCATATATTTTAAGCTAATAATTTTAAAGTTTTATTTTTCAAATACAGATCTTTAATTCATGGAGAAGTAAATATAATTTTGAATTTAAATGTTTTAATCCTAGGAATGCCAATTTATGGGTCTTGTGACATTTGAGGGATTGGTGAAAGAAACCAAAAGTAACCAGATTTTTAAAAAGTAGAAATAACATTCAAACGTATCCAGAAAAGTGTCATAAGTAGCTGACAGAATTCTGTCATATGTGGGGTGGAGAGGGGTCAAATTTTAAGTACGTTTAGGATCTTCTCATTAGTTTCTCATGCAGTGTGTGATCCTTAGTTTAAACACTGAGCTCAGTGGGTGCACCACTCCAGGTCTGCTCATCCTCACATACTCTCCAGCCTTGGCCACCTGCCTTTCTTCCCAGGCTGGAGCAAATCCCAGAGATGGCTCATATCCCAACTGCTGCCACCATCATCTCATATCCCAATGTCTCCAATTTTCTTAGCCTCCTCAGGGACAAGGACTGGGCTTAGACATGGAGCCACAGCAGGCTCTGTGCACAGGTTCAACCTGACTAAACCCCACAGAGTCTCTGGTTTTCCCAGCTCACAGTTGCCCAGAGGGACTGGTAATAAAACTGGCAAATGAATGGAACTCAATGCCCTGAAGAGCTGGCTTTCACCAATGAGGCACACGATTAAAACAAACTTACAAATAAATTTCTTGCCCTTATTCTTCCACAGCATACTGTTCTGAGAATCAGTGACTCCATGTGACCACTCTGGAGAAGTCTCACATTAGTCAGGGATGTTCTCCTGAGAAGCCATGACTAAGCTTGGCAACATACCAACTTGTATTACTTTCCCTCCTTATTTGCCCTTTTCCCTCTCTTTGTCTTCTGTAGAATTGCGTCCCTCTCTTCAATAAGCAATAGCATGTACATTTTGTTTCATACTCTCCTTCTAGGGACACTAGACTAAAAGAATTGGCTTAATTTTTTTTAAAAAAAATGTCATTTATCAGTAACTAAAATTCAAAATGTTTGTTAAAGCTGATAAAAAGTTATATTAAAGATGTTAAAAGTATGATCAATAAACTTTGTAAATACTGTATAAATGTGTTGGTTCACTGGCAAGTCAATCATTTGGTGAATTGACTTGCTTCTGTGGAAGGGAAGGTGAGAAGTCCAACAATTTGAGTACTATTTAGAAGATACATCAGATAGGATTATGTTATGGACTCAGTGTGAAGGCTAAGGGATGGGTAATGTTAAGGATTATACCTAGGTTTCTGTTTTGGGCACCTGAATGAATGTCAAGGCCATTCACTTTGCTAAAGCAGAAGGAGGAGGTTTGCAGGTGTGTTTGGGCTGAAGACTGTCAGGGAAGGCTGAAGACTGAATTTAGGCTGAAGACTGTCAGGGAAGATGATGGGTTCATGGAATCTGAGGGGTCTGAGATATTTTATAGGCATTTGCATAAATGTGTCTAAACTTCATGTAGATCTGAGTTGGAGTCATTGATTTTGAGTGCTATGATGAACACTGCTAATTAACTAACAACATCTCCCATCTCCCTTGCTAACAGAACCCCACTTTTGCTCAGGCAGTGATTTACTCAGTTTATGTGATAAAAATTGATGAAGCCAATCATGGTAACCCCATTTCTCTTTGTCACTGATTGGTTGAGGGTTCATATATAATCCATTTCTAATGAAAGGGAAGTCTACTGGGGAACTTATAGGAAAGATTTCCCTCCCTGATAAAACAGCATGAGAAGAAATCTCACTTCCACCTTCAAAACCCCCTACCTGCTCAGTTTAAATGTGTTATGTGAGAATCTAAAGCTTGGAGTTCCAGCCGCCATCTTGAAACCATGAGACAGCTCTGTGAATGGCAGTGCTGAAAGGCCAAAACAGCCCAGGTATCTGATGACACCTCTGAGCCTCTGAGCCAACCCTGGAACAGACTATCTCCAGACTTATTGTTCTGATGAGATATTTAAATATCATCATTGTTAGGCCATTATTGGGGACGCTGACATTTGGAGCCAGTTTCCCTAAGTAACACAGATATCTTCTGCATACCCTTGATAAATGGAGCTATAGGAGTAGATGAGGCCAGCAGAGAAGATTCTGGATACAAATCAAAAACATGCCAATGTTAAAAGGACATAGAAGAATCTGCCAAGGGGTATGAGAAGAATGAGCCCAAGAGATGTTAACCATCCCATATCACAAAGCTTACAGTAGTTATAATCTAGCAGTACCACAAGGAAATAAATGTTTTTAAATATAACCCTGAAAACACTTTGATTCTATAATAGTGTTCACAAATTATTATGCATTTGCCCAAACTCACAGAATATACAACACCAAGAGTGAACCCTAATGTAAACTATAGTCTTTGAATGATAAAGATGTGTCAGTGTAGGTTTACTGATTATAAAAAAATGTAGCACCCTGGTGCTGGGTGTTGCTAGTAGGAATGGCTACGCATTTGCGGAGCCGGGGTATGTGGAAACTCTGTACCTTCTGTTCAATTTTGCTGTGGACCTAAAACTCCTCTAAAAAATAAAGTCTTAAAAAAATGTAACTCAAAAAGATCCATTTGGCTCTGTAATTGCAAATCTGTTCAAATATTTAGCCAAAGATAAGGTGAAAAACAGAAACCATAGGTTTTTAAAATCTAAATAAAGATTTTTAAATTTCTGTGACCTTCATTCTTTGTTTCACCCGATTATTCTAAATCAAGAATTAGTTTGGAGTCATTTGTTGATAAAATGAACATCTTTAAATTCCATGCTTAGAGTTTCCTATGGGTTTGGGTCATGAAATTCACTTGGCCCTGGAGAAATAATTGCTTGTCAGCATGAAGCCAAGCTGATGAATAATTTTGACAGCATCATGCACCAAATTAGTGAACTGGCCAATTTCAAATTTCTCTACTAGCTACTGTTTTTGCCAAGTGTTTAATTGTGAATGGATGTGATAAGTTATCCTTCTCCCTTCACTTAGAATAAATATTTGTAGACTCACTGACATTACACTATCCTTATAATGCATTTATTCTTTCATGGTGCTAGTAATAGTTTAAGGGCATAATAGTCTGCTGGACCATAGCATAAAAGATGAGGTCAGAGAATACTTTATGTGAGATAATAGTGCAATTTTAGAAATGTTCAAGGTAAACTAATTTAGCACAAGGAAGCAAAAAGGGCATGGGAAAGAGCTCTGAAGTTATACAGAGTTGGTATTGAATGTTGGCCTCACCACTTAGAAACTATGAGAAATTAAGCAAGTTTCTTACACTTTCTGAGTGTCTGTTTTTCATCTGCCAGATGGAGATAATAATATCAACTCCATAGGGTAGTTCTGAGAACTAAATCATGTCTGGAAAGAGCTAGCACAGTGCCTGGCTCATAGTACATTGTTAATAAATAACTAAAAGTCCTAAATCCATACATTTATAGATTTAACACTGGGAAAGGTTCTTGGGGCTAAATATTTGTTAACTATGTTGCAAAAACATTCTTTCCAATCAGTCACATATTTCTTTTCTTTTCTTTCTCTTGAGACAGAGTCTCGCTCTGTCACTGTCACCCAGGTGGCATGGATCATGGCTCACTGCAGCCTTGACCTTCAGGGCTCAAGCGATCTTCCCACCTAGGCTTCCCAAGTAGCTAGGACTACAGGTGAGTGCCACCATGCCTGGATATTTTATGGGATTATTTTTGTAGAGACAGAATTTCACCATGTTGCCTAGGCTGGTCTCAAACTCCCGGCCTCGAATGATCCTTCTACCTTGGCTTTCCAAAGTGTTGAGATTACAGGCATGAGCCACCATACCCAGCCAGTCATACATTTCTTAGCTTTGTCTATAGTGTATTTCTTTGGGCAAAAAAAAAGTCCCATTTTTATGCAAATGATTTGCTTAAGGTTTTTCATCCATTTGTAAGTGGGATGGACATAAACTTCCTTCTGAGTGTGCTTGCTGCATCCCCTGTTCTTTGATTGTCTCTCAGTTCCAAGCCTACATTTCCATGCTTTAATTTGTGATGCTGGAGCTGGAACTCTGCAAACTGCATTGCTGCCTTGCCAGCTGGCTTCCTGCTAGACTAACAAAGGAGACTGCAGGGCTGAAAGAGGAAGAAAGGATTTGCTCCTGACAGCTTGCTATGCTCTTCTGTCTGCTTCCTTTTCCTGTGTGCGGTAGCCCAGCAATGCTTCTTTATCCGTACAGGGGCTTTTCCCATAGCAACAACTGAATCCAGTTCGGGGTTTTCCAATACTTGGAGAACCAGCCTTATCATGTCCCTCCCCTCAGAGACACCAGCACAGGCAGGGCAGCAACTCCTCCTCAGAGATCTGAGTTTCAGCTCATGGGGCTCCTCCTCCGAACTTCCATATACTAATAAATACAACTTATTCCCTTTATTCCTTCACCCCCTGAAGTAGAAGCTGCTTTCTGCAGCTGCTAAAACTGTGGTAACTAAGAGTTCTCTTTCTGTCTTTTCAGTCACCTGAAAAGCACCTGAGTAATAGTTTTGTATCTAGTTATCTATTTTTTTCCTTTATTTTACCATTTTTCGATAACGGGCAAGCTTTCCCTTTCCCAAATAGACCTTCACAGTCCATTATCCTTGTCTGACTGGTAACAGAGTCTGGCTGGTAGCTTATTTTATTTATTTATGTATTGTTTTTAGATGGAGTTTCACTCTTGTCGCCCAGGCTGAAGTGCAATGGTACAATCTTGGCTCACTGCAACCTCCACCTCCTGGATTCAAGTGATTCTCCCGCCTCAGCCTCTCAAGTAGCTGGGATTACAGACACCGTCCACCACACCCGGCTAATTTTTTGTATTTTTGGTAGAGATGGGGTTTCACCATGTTGGCCAGGCTGGTTATGAACTCCTGACTCTAAGTAATCTGCCCACCCCAGCCTCCCAAAGTGCTGGGATTACAGGTGTGAGCCACCGCACCTGGCCATGGTAGCCTCTTTGAATGAGTTACAAAGCTTTCCATATTTTGTCTTCTGTTCCTTGAAATTCAATAAAACTCTCCTATAGATACTTCTGGCCCTAGTACTTCTTTAATAGGTGTGTTTTGAAATTAATTTTCAATTTCCTCTATGAATGTAGGCCTATTCAATTTTTCTATATCTTCTTGAGTCTGTTTTGATAATTTGCATTTTCCAAGAAAATTATCCATTTCAACTTTATTTTCAAATTTGTTGCTGTTAAGCTGTTCATAATCCTACTACCAGTCGTATTCTAATTTGCCTGGTTACAGAATTTTACATTCCAAATAGAATTCCCTCAGGCTTTTGAAAATTTGGCCCACTGTATATTAGTGTTCCACTAAAATAAGTCTATTACTACTCAGCTTCTATTCCTTTTGTAGAGAAAGCTTCCCTTTCTCTTTTCTTTTTTCCTCTGTAGACATTCTCTATTTTGTTTTCTTTTTCTTTTTAGTGTTCAGAATTTTAACCAGGTGGATTTTTGTTGCATTCATTCTGCCTGGAATTTTCTGGGTACTTTCAGTCTAAGAACATGTCTCTATTCAGATCTAGAATGTTTTCTCTTGCTTTGCTAATCTTTGATTATTTCCTCTCTGTGTCTGGAATCTTAGGTGAATGTTGAACAAACTTCCACTTCTAACCATGACTGAGTAACAGGGAAAGGCTTTATCCTGTTTTCTAGTAACCAGGAAACTAGACAAAATATGTGAAATGATGGCTTTTAGACACTATTGTAGGATATAGGGCTATCAGCCTGAGAAAAGTGGAACAAATGAGGTGAGCCTTATGATTGCCCCAGCTTACTTCCTGGAGGCATTTTCCAGACCCCAGTGCATGAAGGGTTATCCAAACAAAACTCACTTGGCAATCTTGCCAAATTGAGGGGACAGAAGTCAGAGTTTGAAGAAGTACCATTTCTTAGCTGACAAAAATTAGAGAGTATGACCAAACTTTCTGTTGGCAAGACTATGGAAAAACATAAATTGTTGTTGGGAATGCACATTGGTAAAACAATCCTGGAAGGAAATTTGGCGATGCATTACAAAACTACATTTGCACTTGCCTTTTAAACCAGCAATCCCACTGAAAATACATCTCCAACATATATACGTAATATATATAATGTTACTTATTGCATCATTGTTTGTAGCTGAAAAATACTGAACAACCTAAACACCCATATTTAGGACCCTGGTTGGATAAACTGTGATGTATTTACACAATGGAGTATTATGCTGCTGTAAAAAAGAATGGGAAATGTTTCCATGAGCTGAAAGGGTATAATCTCCAGGCTATATTGCAAAATGAAAAAAGGCAAAATGGAAAAGAGTATGTACAACATGCTACCTTTCAAGTAAGAAAGAAGGTTCTGAGCCAGAAGCAGTGGTTCACGCCTGTTCCCATCACTTTGAGAGGCTGAGTTGGGCAGATCACTTCAGGTCAGGAGTTCAAGACAAGCCTGGCCAACATGGTGAAACCCTGTCTCCACTAAAAATTCAAAAATTAGCCAGGTGTGGTGGTGGGTACCTGTAATCTCAGCTACTCAGGGGATTAGTAATCTCAGCTACTCACAACAAGTGAACAACACTTGTTGCTTCACCACTGAAGCAAGAGAATCATTTGAAACTGGGAGGTGGAGGCTGCAGTTAGCTGAGATCGTGCCACTGCACTCCAGCCTGGGCGACAGAGCAAGACTCTAAAAAAAAAAAAAAAAAAAAAGGAGACAGAGAGAAGAAGAAGAAGAAGAAGAGGAAGAAGAAGGAGAAGGAGAAGGTTTTGTAAGGAAATATACCTGTTTCTGCTCATTAGCACAAAAGAAACGCAGGAAGGATAATCCAGAAACTGATGAGATTATTACCTGCAAGGAGTAAGTGGGAATGAAGTAAAGAAAGTGGAATGGGGTCGTAGGGATGGGGGTGGGGTGGTGCAGGGACACTTCTCTGAATATACCTTTTAGACAGCCTTGACTCTGGAATCAATGCAATGTTTCACATGTCAAAACATTAAAGTCAATTAACACCAACAAAGATGAGTGTGTGCATGTGGACAGAGAGGAAGGGGAACAGAAAATGAAATACAAACAGTAACAAATGAACCTAACTACATTAAATGCGAATAATGTAACCACACTTGTTGCACCACTGCCAAGCCAAACCAGAAACCAGACAATTCAGCAAGGGCTGTGGAAGCCTAAGTCTGCTTCAGAGCCAGAGATCTAACATTGTTCTCATGTTGTCTCTTGCCTGCACATCTGATTTTCCCCAATTGTTTTACTGGGTCTCAGTTGTTTATCATCATCCTAAATGATATCCTTAGTTAGCAGCTGGAGAAACCAACAGTTTAGGAAAACACTCATTAGTTTTAGATTTGGCTTGTAGTTTTAGAAAAATTGGCCAGGTGCTGTAGCTTATACCTGTAATCCTAGCACTTTGGGAGGCCAAGGTAGGACAGTCACTTGACCTCAGGAGTTTGAGTCTATCCCAGGAAACAGCAAGACTCTGTCTCTACAAAAAATAAAAGTAAAGCATACCTGTGGTCACAGGTACTCCGCAGGCTGAGGTGGGAAGATAACTTAAACTGGGAGGTGGAGGTAGCAGTGGGCCATGATCATACCACTGCACTCCAGCCTGGGCAATGGAGCAAGACCTTGTCCAAAAAAAGGCAAGAAAGGAAAGAAGGAAGGAAGGAAGGAAGGAAGGAAGGACGGACGGAAGGAAGGAAGGAAGGGAAAGAGAGGAAGGAAGGAAGGAAGAAAGAGAAAGGCAGGAAGGAGAGAGTGAGAGAAAGAGAAAAAAGAAAGAAAAAATAAAGAAAGAAGAAAGGAAGAAAGGAAGGAAGAAGGAGGAGGAGGGAAGGAAGGAAGGAAGGAAGGAAGGAAGGGAGGAAGGAAGGGAGGAAGGAAGGAAGGAAGGAAGGAAGGAAAGTCGGACTAATATTGGGCCCAGGACCATGCCCTGCCAAACTGAAGTCTACAAGGGAAAGAAATTAACATAATGTTGATCGAAAAGGAAATTCTTCTGTTATAAAATAAAGGCAACTGTGTTGGATATTTTGTAATCATCAATTTCTACATGACTCTCAAATGCTCTTCATGCTCATTAACACAGATTACTAATAGTTAGCCTTTTAATTAATACTTTAATCAAATTGGAAGAGAAGTAGGCACTGATTTTAAAAGAGTGGTGAGAAACAGAATAAGTGAGTGTTTAAATGTTCACTGTTGGGGACCTTAAACTCTTAGCTTATCACCACCATGTGTTAGATATCATTCTGAGGAATGATCAGTAATAAAGAAGTCTTTTTTTTACTTTAAAAAAGTTGACCTGGTGATTTTCCATTCAGCATTTTCTCATGAGGAAATCATCAGAGACGTACACAAATATTTACATACAAAGATTGCAGCATTATCTTTAATAATACAAAAAAGGAAAGTACCCAGATGTCCAATAATAGAGAAATAGTTAAAGGCATTATGTCACAATCATACCATGGTATATTATACATCATTAAAATTTTTTTCTAAAGCTCTTTTTTTTTGTTTGTTTTGAGACAAAGTCTCGCTCTGTTACCCAGGCTGGAGAGCAGTGGTGCAATCTCAGCTCACTGCAACCCCTGTCTCCTGGGTTCAAGCGATTCTCCTGCCTCAGCCTCCCAAGTAGCTGGGACTACAGGTGCATGCCACTACGCCTAGCTAATTTTTGTATTTTTAGTAGAGAAGGGGTTTCACCATGTTGGCCAGGCTGGTCTTGAACTCCTAACCTTGTGATCCGCCCACCTCAGCCTCCCGAAGTGCTGGGATTACAGGCATGAGCCACCATGCCCGGCCTCTAGAACATTTTAATGATATGGAGAAATACTCAATGTTAGAAAATAATGTTACAAAGAAGTGTCTTCATATGCTGCTTGCTAACAGAAAAATGTTGGGTATCAATAGCTTAGAGGTATTTTCATTAAGTTTTTTCTTAATGCAAGATAAATATGTAAGTATGAGTAAGTGTATGTATAAAGTATGTATATTTTACACACATACACACACACACACATCCTGGAACAATTAACAAGAAAGAAAATAATGACCAGATGGAAACACACCTAAAGGTTAGCAAGGAGGATCATTAGATTATAGGAATTGTAAGCCATTGTTTTCTTACATATATTTTATAAATTTTCTAGATACTCTGCATTAAACATGAATTACTTTTACTAATTTTATTCTTCCTGTTGCTCAGGGCAAAAATCTTGGAGACATTCTTGACTTTGTTTCTTTCTCTAAAAGTCAGCCATATCTGATCCATCAGTCAACCTGTCAACTCTACCTTTAAGACAATTCTGAATCTATGTGCCCATTTCTCACCACTTCTATGCACGATGGTCCAAATCACCACCATTAGTAGCCTAGATTTCTGCCACAAGCCTTCTTTCTGGTCTTCCTGTTTCTACACTTTCACCCCTACCCTCACCCCAGTTTCTAGAAAGAACAGGAGGGGTCATAAAAGAACATTATGAGGAGTAAAAGAGAGTCTCGTTTAGAGAGAAACAAGTCCGAAGTTTAAAGAGGAACGTCTCTAATGGGGGAATTGAGGGAAATGGCTAGTACATTTCAAGGAATACTAAAGTCTGAAATTGCAGTTGTTTTCCAATTTTGTTTTTAAATCACATGCCCCACCTCCCATTAGCCACACAAAACACACAGGAAAAAATCTCATATCCATTGTAATCTTGAGTTGGTGTGCTTCGGGGTTGCTTGTGGTCAATTCATTTAGAGAAAGCACAGAGAAAGTAGAAGGCTAAATGACAAACAGAGAGGAGAGAAACTGGAGTAAGAGTTGACCACCAGAAATCCTCAGGGAGCTTAGGGCATGGTGCTGGGTTCCCTGCAGTGCTACAATGGAGGCTTGAGTCATTTTATTTCACTATGATGAGAGAAGGGACTTCAAAAGTCTGGGGAATGTAAGGATACCCACTCAAGCATTTATGTAACATTAATATGTCAGGAAAGAGATGGGTTGGTCAAATGCCACTTCCAAATTGTTTTCTAATTGGCTTCATGCGAATATCTCATGAGCAGGGGCAGTAAGTATCTTATTCACCTTCATTTCCCTAAACCTGCCACAAAACAGATGTCAGAAAACATTTGTAAAACAAATGGATTAATGAAGGAAGAAAGGAAGGAGGGAAGGAAGGACAGAAGGAAGGGAGGGAGGAAGGGAGGAAGGAAGGAAGGAAAGAAGGAGAGAATTTATAGGTAATAAGAGTAACTAGTGCTTCTTAAATATTTTCTATAGCCAGACATTGTTCTAAGAGCTTTCATGTACTAACAATCATAAACCTAACATAGATTTATGTATTTTCCCCAAAAGTCTTCAAATGCATTTCATTAATTTAACCATTCAACAACTACTTATTGAGAACCCACTATGTGTCAGGTACCTTTTTAAGTGCCATGGTACAGCGATAATCCAACATAGTCACGTTCCCTCAATGAGGGTTCACATTCCCTCATTGACTTGAGATTAGAATTAGATTAGAATTCAATTCCCCCTGGCTTTGTGTACTTTGTACATTTGTATGGTCAACTTCACCAGTGAACAGATTCATGGTGCAAAGAAACTCTCTAATGAGACTAAAAAAGGAGCAGATGTTCTTAATTTCAAAAAGGGTGTTCATCAAAGCTGTTCTTACATAAGTTGTCCAGGTGCTGTTGGCTTCTGAAAATGCTTATGAGCACCAGAGGCTAGAAACTCTGAGGGGATGTCCTCATTATTCCATTAAATGAACAACCAGAAATGACAGGCAGAGTCAAAACAAAGTAATTATGCTGTTAATTCAGGCCTCCTCAAAAGCTCCTTGTCTCAGCAGTTACATTAGTTCACTAATAATTAACCTAACATAGATTTATGTATTTTCTTCGAAGGTCTTTCTCATTCATTCAGTCACTCAACAGCTATTTATTGAGGACCTACTTATGTGTTGGGCACATTTGGAAATGCCTGGGTACAGCAATATTCCAACAATTACTACTCTCTTAGAGTTCACATTTCCTCACAATTGAGGCAGCAGAACAGCGAACCCCATTTACAGAAAAATAGATGGAGGCTCAGAGAAGTTAAGTGACTCGTATCATGGATCAAGCAGAGAGATAATGGCACTGTATTCTGATTCTTAGAATTCACAGCACTATGACCTGAATAGATTGTTTTAATGAAATAGTTTATTGGAAAATGCTTTGCCATCTGCCACACACACACTGTGAAGGTTCTAGAACACACAAATCCTTTGTGGCATTGTTATTGAGAGGATTCAGTGCAAGGAGAGAGGTGGGTCCCCAGCAGGAAAGCTGTAGGTATCCTTGATTCCTCTCTTTCTCTCAAATCCCACGGCAAAAAAAAATCTTACCCAGAACCCAGTCACTTTCCTCCGCCTGCATTGCTATCACCCTAGTCATCATCATCTCTCATCTAGAATATTTTCTTCCTTTTTTGAGACAGAGACTCACTGTGTCTCACCCAGGCTGGAGTGCAGTGGCACGATCTCAGCTCACAGCAACCTCTGTCTCCTGGGTTCAAGTGATTCTCCTGTCTCAACCTTTTAAGTAGCTGGGACTACAGGCATGTGCCACCACACCTGGCTTATTTTGTGTTTTTAGTAGAGACAGGATTTCACCATGTTGGCAGGACTGGTTTTGAATTCCTGACCTCAGATGATCTGCCCACCTCGGCCTCCCAAAGTGCTGGGATTATAGGCATGAGCCACCACACCTGGCCTCATCTAGATTTTTGAAATAGATTTCTATGTGGTCTCACTGTCCTTCTCACCCTTGACTTTCCTCAACACAACAGGCAGAGGAATACTTTTAATTTGGAAGCTACATCTCATCTCTACCCTGCCCAACACTCTGCAAAGATTCCCTCTTTTCATAAAGAATTAAGAGCCAACATCTTTACCATGGCTTACAAGGCCCCACACAATCTAGCCCCCATTTTGCCTGACCTCATGTCCCACTGTTCTCCCTTTTACTGTAATCATTCTAGTTACAGGAATTGTCTCGGTGTCCTCAAATCCACAGGGTATGTCTCTACATCAGGGCCTTTGCACAACCTTTTCTGTCTGCCTCAAAGATTTCACCCTAGATATCTGCATCTTCATGTCCTTCAGGTCTTTGCTCCAGTATCACCTTCTTAGCAAAACCTTCCCTGATTCCCCTTTTTGAACTTGCCACACTCTCAGATACTTTCATTACCCCTTATCTTGCTCTATTTACTTTCCTCATCACACTTACTGCCCTTAAAAAAAAAAAAAAAAAAAAAAAACTACAGAAATTGCTTAGATATTATACTCAGGAATTTTTCTTTCTTCTATTCACTTATGTATTCCCACAAGCTACAACAATGCCTGCTATTACTGGTAGACACTCAGCAAATATAAGTTGTTATTACTATCATCATTCTCATTGTTTATAAATTCCAAAGAACAGGAACTATGAGGCCTATACAGAAAGAAATTTTTCCCATTTGGAGACACTATGATTCAAAAAATTGATCAAAGATTTTCATAGTCAAAGATAATTACATTGGAATCCCAGCTCTGCCATTTACTTGGGACCTTGGGCGAGATATTAATACTTGGCCTTTGTGAGTCTCAGGTCTCTTGAATATAAAATGGGAAAAATAATGCCTGTATTAAAAGATTGCAGTACTGAAGAGATGGTATAACATACACAAAGTGTCTGGTTTGATCAGAGCACAATTAAAGTGAACTCTCTCAAATTAGTAGTTTCATTTTACATTGGTCAGATTCTTATTTAATGGTGTGGCTTTAAATATGTTCCTTCTGCTCTTTGGGCCTCATTCACACAGCCCTACAATAAAACGGTTCATTGAGGTGTTCTCTCCCAGTATAAGCCCATGACCTTGACTGGCTTGGAGGGCTCCAAGGGGGCTGACGGGAACCTTGGGCCTCACAAGACATTGCTTCACCCTTTCCCATGGGTTAGCTAATCTGCAGCTGTTCATTATTGAGCCTTTAAAAGTCAACAGATAATAACAGGAGATAAATAAAACCTTTGTCACTTACTGCTCTACCTTGGTTTTACACAAGTGCTGCCAAAATGAGTTGCAACAGGAACCTTTGAACAGACTAGTCAAATGTTATGTGCTGATAAATGTTTATTTAGAATGCAGCTTTTTTTTTTTCCTGGAATTTCTCAGCAATTAACTAACTGCTCTAATCAAGACCCTGTTAGGCAGCTGTTAAGAGTAGTTGTCCCCAAATTTCTCACCACTGCTTACTCTCCCTTTTGCTCCCATACCTCCTACACATAAATTCAAAGTTTTCAAAGTTTTTTTTCTACCAAATAAACTGCGTGCGTCAGGTGATAATTCCTGTATTTTTCTTCAGAAAATATACTCCCTGATATGGTAAATGCCTGGAGGAAGCCACTCTAGATTCTTAAGGAGGGCACAGAAGCGATGAGAGTGATGTCTTATGATTGGTCTGTTAGAACAGATTGGAGATTAGCGACAGGAAGAGGAAAGAGCTAGAAACCCCAGCCAGGCTGGTATGTTTATCCAGTTAAGTGGAAATGGCTCATTCTAATGGGGACAGAAAGTTGCAGGTAGGCCTGAGAGGCATTTGGAAGAAAGAAGCAAGTCACAAACCCTCATGATGGCTCAGTAGTGTCACAGCTATAAGAAAAGGGTGGCTTTGCTCTTTTGAGTGAAATTGTTCTGGGTAAACACTAACATTGATCAATTTAACAGAAAGAGTGGCTTCCTCCAGGCATTGAAAATGGAGTTTGATGGTCAGGCTCAGTGGCTCATGCCTATAATTTCAGCAGTTTGGGAGGCTGAGGTGGGAGGATCACTTGAACCCAGGCAATAAACTGAGACCCCATCTCTACAAAAATTTAGTCAGGCATGGAGGTGCATGACTATAGTCCCAGCTACTTCGGAGGCTGAGCTGGGAGGATTGCTTGAGCCCTGGGAGGTGGAGGCTGCAGGAGCCATGATTGTGCCACGGCACTCCAGCCTAAGCCACAGAGTAAGACCCTATCTCAAAAAAAGAAAGAAAAAGAAATGGAGTTTGGATGCTGAAATGTTAAAAGATGTTTAACTGGTTTAAGTGGAAAATGGAATAAAGAATTTCAAATCAGAGCTTCCTTGGGAAATTCGGGAAGAATAATCGAGGTAGCAACTGCTTACTAAATCAAGTTTACAGGCCTTTTCTTGGCACTGCTCATTGTGCAACTTCTGTTTCCTATCCTCTTTGTCTCTCTTATGCCCACCCTGACAGGAAGGCTGCCTTTCCTCCACCTGTTGAAATCTTACATTCTTTCCAAGACTTAGTCCTGGTTCTATCTCTTCTGTAAGGTTTTTCAGGCAACGCCAGTGGTTCTTAACCTTAGCTGCACATTGAGATCACCTGGCACCACCAATTGTCTGCAGGGCAGGCTGGGTGCACCCTTAGAGTGGTTCCAAAGTATAGGTAATGTTGAGAACCACTATTATAGGCCTATTTTAGTCCCTGTACATAGAAAAAAATGAACAGAACAGAAAAAGCCCTAGCTTTCATAGAACTCATGTCCTAGTAGGAAAATAAGCAATAAGAATATTTTTAATAAGGCAATTTCAAAGACACTTGCACATGCAGGTTTATAGCAGCACAATTCACAATTTGCAATTGCAAAAATATAGAACAAGCCCAAATGCCCATCAACCAATAAAGAAAAAATGGTATATATATATACTATTTCATTATATATATATATTTAATGGAATACTATATATATACATATATATATACATATTCCATTAAATATATATATATATAATGGAATATATTCTAAGTGAAGTAACTCAGGAATGGAAAACCAAATATTATATGTTCTCATTTATTAGTGGGAGCTAAGCTATGAAGATGCAAAGGCATAAGAATGATACCATGGACTTTGGGGACTGTGGGGGAAAAGGTGGGAGGGGATGAATGATAAAAGACTACACAGTGGGTACACTATACACTGCTTGGGTGATGGGTACACCAAAATCTCAGAAATCACCACTAAAGAACACATCCATGTAACCAAACACCACCTGTTCCCCAAAAAACCTATCGAAATTTAAAGATAAATAAATAATAAGGTAGTTTGAGAGTGATAAAATAGATAAAAGTATATACAGTAATAAAATAAAAAGAAGCTAAGAAAGTGGAAAGGCAACTTTAAGCATTCTGAGGAAATCACATGGAACTGAGAACTGAATGGGGGAAGGAGCCAAGATTTAAGGAAGGAGCACTTTAGACAGAGGGAACTGCAAGGTGGCTAAGTTTGAATAACAGAAAGAAGGCCTGTGGAAAAAAGGATGAGTAGAACAATACAATATTGAAAAGGAAGGCAGGCATCAGGTGATGTGAGGAGTTGTAGACCATGGTAAATATTTGTTTTGTATTCCACTTGTGAGGAAAAGCTATGGTATATTGTTTGCAAAGAGGACGGAACAATCTTTGTATCTCTGTGTGGATGCTCCTCTGCAATGTGACTTTGAGGCTCTCATCAAGAGGCAAAATCTGTTTTTCTTCTCCTTGAACTGGGTGCCCTGTAACCAAGAGAATGCAGAAGAAGTGACATTGAGGCCCTGCAGCTTTCATCTCTTCTTTCAATGCTGCTCTGAGTCCATCATGTAAAAAAAAAAACTTAGTCTAGCCAACTAGTTGATGAGTGCCATGTAGAGGAGAACCAGGGCACCATGATCAACAACCAGCATCAACTGCCTGGGAGGCTGTCTAGTACACCTAACCTCAGTCAAACTTGAGATGACTATAGTCACAAGAGTGACCAAGGGAGATCAGCAGACCAACCACCTAGCTGAGCCCAACCCAAACTGCTGATCCACAGAGTTGTGAGCAAATAGTTTTGTGTTCTAAAAACACAAAAACAGTGGTGGTGTGTTGTGCAGTAACGGATAAGTGATACAGGCATCTTTGGAGTTTTAAATAAGGAGCAAAATAACATTTATATGTTTTAAAGACCAATTTTGTCCCAAATACATTGATGGATTTATCCATAAGAATCATGATCTTCATCAATCTTTCTGAAAAATATAAAAACATTATAGCCTCCATCAGAGAGAATACAACTCACAGAGATATGTTGGACTACTGGGGCCTTAAACACTTCTCCTCAAAATGAAATCTTGTCCCCAAACATATTAAAATTGTGTGAAACCACAAACATTAAATTAAAAAGGCAAAAGTCATTTGACTCTTTACCACATTTTAGCTGAGAACAGAACTTTCGAAATCTGATGAAAATCAGGGTCACATTTTAGGCCAGAACTCATTATGAAATGTGTTCCTAAGGAAGATTAAAAAGGAAGTATCTAAGAACTCTAAACAGTGTTATTTTGATTTTATGTTCTGCTGAAATAATCAAGGAAGCATTACATCATTTTTTTAAAATGTGAAAGATTGAAAAATGATCTTTCAGTTGAAACTACTAAAAAAAAAAAAGAAAAGAAAGATGATGATCTTTTGTAGGCAATCTTGGAAACAAGTTTAAAACAACAAGTGCTCTGAAAACATAAAAAGCTATTTTGTCAAAAAATTTCTGTAGTTAGCAAAAGCCAAGATGTTTGCCTTTGTTGTGCATAATTATTTGATTTTCGGAAAAATGGGATTCACTTTGGTTATATAAGTAGCATTATTTTGTAAGTAGTTCTTTAAGTAATAAGATTTAACCAGGCTTTATGGCTATTTATTCACAGTATTCATAGTATTTTCCATTAATTATTGAAGGATGTTAGCATTATCTTCTTGAGGTGTTCATCACTATGGTTTTTGTGTTTTTGTTTTTGTTTTGAGACGGAGTCTTGCTCTGTCACCCAGGCTGGAGTGCAGTGACATGATCTCGACTCACGGCAACCTCCATCTCCTGGGTTCAAGCAATTCTCCTGCCTCAGCCTCCCAAGTATCTAGGACTTCAGGCACGTGCCACCATGCCTGGCTAATTTTTTTTTTTTTTTTTTTTTGTATTTTTAGTAGAGACAGGGTTTCATTGTGTTAGCCAGGACGGTCTCGATCTCCTGACCTCGTGATCCGCCTGCTTCAACCTCATATTATAGTCAGATGTTACATGAATTGAGAGGAAATAGCAGACTCTTTCAAAATGACTTTACTTATTTAAGTCTAATATTTTATATTCACTATTTAGAATGGTGGGAAAAGATGAAAGAGGAATCAGTCAGAGATGTTCTCATCTACCTGACCACCTCACCACTATAAGCCAATCTCCTCTGGTTATCTGTTGCATTAGAGAAAGAAGAAGAGAGATATGGAGAAGGACAAGAAAAAGAAGACAACTCCAAATGAAGGAAAGAGACAAGTGAAATATGACAAAGAATAAACCAAATAAATTAAATGAGGAAAAAAGAAAGTGAGAAGAGAAAGTCAGATTCTTAAGCCAAAGAATTAGGCTTTTTCACAAAGGGCATCTCAGGCAGTGGTCACAAAGCCACTACATAATTGTTAGGTTTCCTTCAGCTTAGCACATTATCTGTAGCTCCTCCTGGGCAAATATTAGCCTCTTTTGGCTGTTGGACAACTTTGAGAATATGGTGACAGCTATAGAATACAGTTGACCCTTGAATAATATAGTGATCAGGGGCACTGACGCTCAGTCAAAAATATCCATATAACTTTTGAGTCCCCAAGAACTCAACTACTAATAGTCTAATGTTGACTCAAAGCCTTACCAATAACATATAGTCAATTAATGCATATTTTGTACATTATATGTATTATATGGTATGTTCTTAATATAAAGTAGCTAAAGAAAAAGAAATGTTATTAAGAAAGTTATAAGACAAAATTTATTTACTATTATATGGAAGTGGATCATCATAATGGTCTTCATCCTCATCATCTTCGTGTTGAGTAAGTTGAGATGGAGGAGGAAGAGAAGGGATTGGTTTTGCTATCTCAGTGGTGGCAGAGGCAGAAGAGATAAAAGAGGTAGAAGAGTGGAAGGGGAAGCAGGAGAGGTAGGGGTAGGCATACTTGAGATTAACTTTTTTTGGGGGGGGGGACAGAGTCTTACTCTGTTGTCCAGGCTAGAGTGCAGTGGCACAATCTCGGCTCACTCTAACCTCCGCCTCCCAGGTTCAAGTGATTCCTCCAGAGTAGCTGGGATTACAGACACCCACCCCCATGCCCAGCTAATTTTTGTATTTTTAGTAGAGAAAGCGTTTTACCATCTTGGCCAGGCTGGTCTCAAACTGACCGCGTGATCCACCACCTCAGCCTCCCAAAATGCTGGGATTACTGGCGTGAGCCATCACACCCAGCTGATATAACTTTTATTGAAAAAATGTCTGTGTACAGGAGGACCCATGCAGTTCAAACCCATATTGTTCAAGGGTTTGCTATATAGACAGACCCTCTTCTCAGGAAAATGTGCACATATACACTTAGATTTAGTTCATATTTTCTCAGGGTTTTCTGG
Source organism: Cebus imitator (assembly GCF_001604975.1). NCBI lineage: Eukaryota > Metazoa > Chordata > Mammalia > Primates > Cebidae > Cebus > Cebus imitator. Next base: position 18,040,364 of record NW_016107333.1, on the reverse strand, counting down.
AGACCCATCCCATGGACCCCAAATTGAGAATTCTGAAGGTCTCTCCTCAAGGCACTGGGATGGCTACACCCACACCAACACTATCCAGAACAACGGTGGCTTACCTGGCTTCATGATCTCACTATAATAGCTCGTCCGTCCTTCCCTGTGACAGTTTTCCTTAGGAAATGTGTGGCAAAGTGGGAGGTTTACCAGAAAAGCTCTGCCTCCTCCCCCAGTTTTGATAAGGGAAGTTAGTCCTGCTCTGCCATGAGCCCTGGCTGAAGGGGTGGTGCCATTTAGCTTCACTGGGGAAAGCTGAGGAGGAAAGGGAAGTGGATTCACCTGAGCCTAGCTGCCACGTTTCTGTAAATGCTACCACACAGGTGGCTGAAAGTGGCAAAGTTCTCTCAAGTCAGTAGTATGCCTTTGTGATTTGGCTTAACTCAAACTTTATTTCAAAATCCCGACATGATGAGTGAATACAAGTATGGGGAAGGAGAGAGATAAGAAGAGAGAGAGGAAGAGAGAGGAGAAAAGAAGAGAAGAAGAGGAGTGAGCAGGAGAAGAAAGAGAAGGGAACAGGAAGGGAGAGAAGGGAACAGAAAGGGGAGTGAAGAAATAGAAACTATTACCTTGGGTTATTCTTGTGTCTGAAGTGCTTTCATGTCCTGGAATTTCAGTCATCTGTTCACTTCAAATGTAACTATGGAAGAAATGCACGTGAAAGCCACCTGGAAATTGTTTTTCAGTCAGCTGCACTTTTACATTATCTGTTCTATTAGTGTTGCTAGTAAATTTAAGCAGTTACTTACCGAAGTATACACAATATAGAAATGGAAAGCCGAGCTGGACGTGGTGGCTCACGCCTGTAATCCCAGCACTTTGGGAGGCCGAGGAGGGCAGATCACAAGGTGAGGAGTTCGAGATCAGTCTGGTCAACAGAGTGAAACACCGTCTCTACTAAAAATACAAAAAAATTAGCCAGGCATGATGGTGCGCACCTGTAGTCTCAGCTACTCTTGAGGCTGAGGCAGGAGAATCACTAGGAGGCAGAGGTTGCAGTGAGCCGAGATCGCACCATTGCACTCCAGCCCCGGGGACAGTGTGAGATTCTGTCTCAAAAAAAAAAAAAAGAAAAGAAAAAGAAAAGAAAAAGAAGGAGAGAGAGAGAAAGGTTAATTTTCCCTTGAAAATAACTCTTACAGGTGAAGTCAAGGTTTATAGTCAAGAACTTCATTACTACTATTTATAATGGTGAAAATGTAGAAACTCTCTATAACATCTAACAACTGACATCTAAACATCTAACAAGTGGTCTTGGTGGATACCATGTGGTCATTAAAATTGTGTTCTCATTGATGAGAATGTGGAGTAATTGGAACTCGAATTCATAAATGCTAGAAAAGTAAAATGGTACAAGCACTATGGAGAATTGCTTGGCAGTGTCTTATAAAGCTAAATATACACTTGCCCTAGAATCCAACAATTCTGCTCCTAAAGAAATAACAACATGTTCACAAAAAGACAAGAATATTTATAGAAGCTTTATTTATAATACCCTCCCCACAAAAATTGGAAACAACTCAAATGGCCATCAATAGAAGAATAAATAAATTTTGGTATACCCATACAATGTAATATGACACATCCTATTAAAAAATGAAGTACTATAAACACAAAACATGTATCAATTTTTAAAATATTAACTGAAGGAAAGAAATAGAATTCAAAAGAGCTGATACTGTATGATTCCATTTGTAGGAAGCTTAAGTTCAGACCAAATTAATCTACAATAACAGAAATCAGAACAGTGGTTACCACTGAGGAGTGTTTGCACAGATATATGTATACAAAGGCAAAACTCAACCAAGCAGTAAACCTGATTTGTGCATTTTATGGTATGTGAATTTTTAAAAATCGTGTTCTCAAAGAATATTTAAATACATGAGGACTTATTCTATATGGTTAAGTGCAAAAAGTAGGCTAGAAAACTGTAGCTATGGTATGAACCCAATTTTGTTAAAAAATACATGTGTACAGCAAGCTTGTCCAACCCACAGCCTATGGACCGCATGTGGCCCAGGATAGCTTTGAATGTGGGCCAACACAAATTTATTAAAACGTGAGTGTTTTTACAATTTTTTTTTTAGCTCATCAGCTATCATTAGTGTTAGTGTATTTTATGTGTGGCCTAAGACAATTCTTCCAGTGTGGCCCAGGGAAGCCAAAAGATTGGACACCCCAAAGACTGGAGGCTTAGATGCCTGGATGTTAAGAGTTATTCAGTCTGAGGCTAGGCTTGGTGGCTCATGCCTGTAATTCCAGCACTTGGGAAAGTACTGAGGCAAGAGGATTGCTTGAGGAATTCAAGAGCTATTAAATTTGCTGTAATACTAGGATCATTTTTATTCCCTTCAATACATTTTTCTATATATTGAAACTTTTCTACAAGAAGCGTATATTACATTTTTTAGGAAAAAAAGGGAGGTGTTCTCCCTCATTCTTTTTTTTTTTTCCTCGACAAGGTCTTACTTTGTTGTCCAGGCTAGAGTGCAGTGGTACAGTGCATTGCAGCCTCAAAATCCTAGGCACAAGCAATCCTCCCGCCTCAGCCTCCCAAGTAGCTGAGATACAATTATGCACCACCATGCCCAGCTAATTTTTAAAATTTTGTGGTAGAGATGAGTTCTCACTATGATGCCCAGGCTGGTCTCAAACTCCTGGCCTCAAGCCATCTACCTGCCTAGGCCTCCAAGGTGGGGCTATAGGTGTGATCCACCACACCCAGTTAGAAAAAGATTTTTTTTAGGTTTTCTATAACAAGCCTCTTTTCCCATTTCTATCCCCTGAATCCTAGTCTATGCCCTCATTTCTAAATTATTGTAATAGATCCTAACTGACCTCCTAGACTTAAGATTCTCTCTCGCCCAATCTCGTCTCCTCTTAATGTAGCTTCCTTTTTTGAAACTAGAATTCTACTTTTGTCTCATGCATGCAGTATTGTTTCTTCTCTTTGAAATCCAGGTTTGTTCTGTTCCCGGTGATGTCTGGTTTCCTCCAAGTATCTTTCTTCCTGATTGTGTTGGTCTCTGTCTTTCATATTGGGAACTTCCCCAAACTATCTGGCAATCCTTGGCTGGCTGTTCATAAGTAAGAGGACAATAAAAAGCTCACCCTTGACAAAAACTCATTCATCACCACTATATTAAAACTGCCCCTGTTAAGGCACCTATGTTCTCCCTGTTGCTAAATCCAATGGCTCATGATCAGTCCTCATCTTCCTTGACCTAGCAGAAGTTTTGACACGTGGACCATGTTCTTCTCCACACCACGCTTGCTTCACTTGGTCACAGGACACCACTCTCTTGGAGTTTCATCACACATACCCCCATCTCCCTTTTTCTATCTCTTCTACTTGCTCCTACTCATCTTCCTGATGACTCTGTGTTGGAGTGTCCCCAGGGCTGAGTCATGTTCTTTGCACTGGAATCTTGATGATCTCATCTGGTCTCCTGAGTTTACAGACCAACTATGTGATGTGATGGTGACTCACTAATGTACAGCTCCAGCTCTGCCTTCTGGCCTGAATCCTAGACTGTATTTCCACTGCCCACCTGACATTGCCACTGAGATATCAATAGGCAAGGAAAGCTCCAAAATCAAACAAGTCAAAATTCCTGGTTCCTTCCCCCAGTATTGTCCTGCTCCTCCCCAGTCTTCTGCCTCTCAGAAAATGTTTCCTGAATACTTTAAGGGACTTAGTGTTCTTTAAATATGCCCATCATGTCCCTGCTTCAGGGCCTTTGCCCTTGCCTTTTCCTTTGCCTGGAACCCTTTTCCCCAAAATGCCCCTGACTTGCTTCCTCACTGCCTTCAGTTCTCCACTCAAAGTTCACATTATCCCTGGACACTTGACCTAACACATCATCCCTCATGTTCCCCACCTCCTTACCTGGTTTTATGTTTGTTCTCAGCACTTAGCACTGACATACTGTGTCCTTGTTTTACTCATCAACAGTCTTATTTTTTGTGTCTTCCCCTAGAATATAAGCTCCATAAAAGCAGAGACCTAGTTCGTTTACTTATTTTCTAGCCCTAGTGCCTAGAACATTAGATGCTCATTATCAATGCCAAATAATTGTTGAATTTAGCCAGGAGTGGTGGCATGTGCCTGTAGTTCCAGCTAGTCAGGAGGCTGAGGTGAGAGAATCACTTGGGCCCAAGAGGTTGAGGCTGCAATGAGCCATGATGGTGTCACTGCACTCCAGCCTACATGGCAGAGTGAAATCCTGTCTCAAAAAAAAAAAAATTGTTAGATGAATAAGTAAATGAATGAATGAGTTCATTTACTTGGGCAGGGCTCGGTGGGTAGGTCCTACAGGGAGTGACTGGCAAGGACCAGTTTATTTTGATGGAGAAACCCCCAAATGTCAATAGCTATAAGCCCTTTTACTTGTATGTGAGTTCCCACCACTCATCCCATGAATCCTATAATCTCCTGCCTAGGGAATATGATTCTGCCTAGCAGCATTTTGGAAGCTCAGCCTACAAAGGCAGCTGGAAGTTTTCATTGTTCAGTATGCAAACTTTTAATCAATTTCCCTATGTTTAATAAGATTCATTCATTCATGCATGCCTTTGACAAATAGTTACCAGGTGGCCATTGCCAGGCATCTCTATATACTTGAGATACAACAGTAACCAAAAATGAGCTAAACTCTTTAGTTTTTGGAGCCGTTACTCAGCTATGATAGGTGTTCTTGAATCCAGAGTACCCCCATCCAGAAAATGAACCTCCCATTTTCCGCTAGGTATGGGGAGGGGCAGTTTCTTGATTGAGCTGGTGAGAGAGAGATTCTGGGGTGATAACTGCTTTCTTACATGCACTTTCAACAGCATTGCTAAATCTGGTAATGTTAACTTTCAACCAGTCCGTATCTCTCAGTCCTCCTCCTCCAACCCCACTCCACTCTCTTCACCTTGTCCTCCAGAGGGACCAGGTGCTGGCACCTTTCATTTTAAAGCTTTCTTGGGTACAGTAACATGAAAGAGCTTTCTTCTTTTTCACTCAGTTCTGGTTAAGTCAGTTAAGACATCCTCATTCAGCTTTCTAAATGTGATTTTTCTCCCTCTTTCACTTTGTCCTGGCAAGTTTATGTGTTTTTTTATTTTAATTTTAGAAAGCAGATAGAAATGACTCTATTTAATGGGCCATGTTTAACAAGACAACCTGAGTGCCATCACCAGCATAATCTCCTTAAACCCCACATCAGATTTTGAATATCATATTGGTTGAGCACCCAGTCTGTGCAAGGCATGTACTGTGTGGCTGGATAATGTTTGTTGTGTCTATACCTGGGATTCCTGGGAAAAAATCAGCCCCTTGCAAACCAACACCCACTCAACACAAACACACCCAGTAAGCGCTGGGTTCAACTTTCCCATCTTGCCTATCTATGTAGCTAGGGAAATAGGGGAAATACAGAGGCCCCTGGTTCTGGAGTCCTACTGCCATCCAGCAGTTGATGAGAAGAGAGATCTCACACATTCATCTGGTTTTTCACCTGTCCCTATCTCCTTGGGTCTAGAGTAAACTGTCAGGGCTCATTCCAACACTTTGATCATACTTCACTGAAATAACCGGGACACTTTGACTTTGAGAACACCACTGTCTGGAATTACTGCTAGCAAGGAGAAGCCATGGAGAACAGATTAAAGATTAAGAATTAAGATTACGATTTAATTAAGATTCGATTAAAGTATGAGTTTGATCTTAATTAGACTTATGGTTAAATAATTTAAAAATTAAGAATAGATTATTAGTCTTAATTAAGAATTAAGATTAAAACATGGCCTTTAGGGACCTTACTTTAAATTTTGCTCTAAAATACCATTTACTTATTAATAAATGATTGGGAAGAAGAAATCATTAACCCTTTCTCATTGGGTTGCCTTGATAACTAAATGAGATTATGTATGGAAAGGACTTAGTATAAGGCCTGGGATATGGTACTACATGTAACCTAAAGGAAAAGTCAAGCTCCCTGTCTCTTCAGTTTGGCCCATGTGGTTATTAATTCAATTTAGAATCAGGCAATAATCTATTTTATTCCAGGAAATTGATATCTTTGAGGCCCCTCATATTCTCTGGAGGAAGCTCATGGCCCCTTTCCCTACAAAGCTCTGCTCCTTACAACCTAGTTCAGATCTCTCAGAATGACACATAGCAGGTTTAAGTCATTTATGTCAGTTGGGATTAGAAAACTATTTCAACATGCTAAGTAAGAGCTCATAAGACCCTGAACCAAAGCTAGAGCTGAAGGGAAGGTATAATTCATACTTGCTCAGCAATCTACATGTTTCCCTTTGTTTCCTAGCCACCCTCGAAGTTAGGTTGGGGCTATGTGGCTAGTGTAGGTCAATGGACTGGGACCAAAAGTGATTGTTTCCAAGTGAATCAGTAAAACCCAGTGTGCCTCCTTCTCCCTTCCCTTTCATGGTGATATCAGAATTTATGTGTTCCCAATAATTGACTACAAGATAGTGAATAGAGAAAATACATCCTGGATACCTGAGTGACTGTCTGGAACAAGTCACCACTCTACCCGACCCCAACCAACCCACATTCAACTTGTAACATATGAGAGAACTAAACATTTGCTATATTAAACCACTGAGGTCTAGGTATAATTTATTACTACCTCCTCCCTAAGGAGGTAGCTTAATTTGAGATACCTTGTGACATTAAAATTAAAAGATATTTCAGTGTTTGTTAATGACAGACTAGGTAATTCAGACCAACCTTCCTAGGAAGATTGAACCAAAAAAATCTAAACTACGAAAGCTGAACCAAAAAAAAAATTATTTTTTAAAATTCTGCTCAAAAGCATTGGAAAGCCAACATGGTAGAGAAAAATTTCCAGGCTACCATCTGACATCTGAGAGAAGATGAAAATTCAGAGAAGTGAGTCTGAGATTTGAGGCCACTTTTCTGCTGGGAGCATTTGTTAATTCTGACAAAGCCAGTGTTTGGTGGCTGAGCAGTGTTTTCGATGGCCTGCTATGGTGATGAAAGTTGGACGCCGGTAAAAACATTGTAGTGTGGGTTGGGACCTTGAAGTATGCTCTAGCAGTAAGGGTGAACAGGAAGTAAAAGAGCCTTCACACATTCTGTTGTCCAGCTTCAAATCATCTGGGTGGCACAGAATACCTCAGGCCCTGCAACTGGAATAAGGTGATCCCAGACTGTTAATACCCTTAGGCTCATGAAAGAAGCAAACAAAAA
>NW_016107333.1:18029320-18033041 GCF_001604975.1 Cebus imitator | reverse complement strand
AAGAAGAAGAAGAAGAAGAAGAAGAAGAAGAAGAAGAAGAAGAAGAAGGAAGAAGAAGGAAGAAGAAGGAAGAAGAAGGAAGAAGAAGGAAGAAGAAGGAAGAAGAATGAAGAAGAAGGAAGAAGAAGGAAGAAGAAGGAAGAAGAAGGAAGAAGGAAGAAAGAAGAAAGAAGAAAGAAGGAGAAGAAGAAGAGGAAGAATGAGAAGAAGAACAAGCAGCAGCAGCAGCAGCGGAGGAGGGAGAAGAAGAAGCGGAAGAGGAAGAGGAAGAGGCAGAGGCAGAGGCATTATTTCAAGGCTAAAATTGCTACAATTATTTCTACAAACAATTTTTCAAATGCAATGTCTGATAAAATCAAAGAAAACCAAGCATAGATACAGTTAAGATAGTATGAATAAGGACCAGCAAAATCAACAGAACAAAAAAAGAAAGAGAATAACATGGTCTCCAAATATTGGCACTGAGCAGGTGTTAAAACAATTAGCTTACTATGTCCCAGAAAATAAAATACAGGATTAAAAATTTCAGCAGAGAGCTAAAAATATTTTTTAAAAGACATAGCAGAAATGAAAAAGAGCCAATAAAAATCCTAGAACTGAAAATATAATCACTAAGATTAAGAACACAATGGATGAATTTTTTACAGATTAGACCTCACTGAGGAGAGAGATAAAGAACTGAAAAATAAGTCAGGAGAAGATATCCACCATGACATATAAAGAGACAATGCATTGGAAAATACAGAACAGGTGATCAGAGACCTACATACAGTCTAAAATACATTTAACTGAATGCCTAGAAAAACAGTAGAGAGAGAATGGAGCAAATGAAATATATTACGAGGTAATGGCAGAGAGTCTCCCAAGCTGATATAAGACATGGATCTACAGACTGAAAATTAAATTACATGAACTTGGCAGAGAAGAGAGAGAGAAGGAGAAAAAACTTTAAGTCCAGGATGACTCTAAGAATTCTAACTTGAGCAAAAGGATGATGTGACTAACTGAGATAAGAAATAGAGAAAGAAAAACAGATTTATTGAGGTTGGGAGGAGGCAGGGTGAAATAGAAACACACATAGTAGGTTCCAATTTTTACCTGTTGAATTTAACATCCAGACATGGATAACAAATGTGCCATTATTTCTTTAATACTTATTTTTCTTGTCACATTAAGGAATTTCAAAAACTTTCATTGTTTGGAAAGAATCATCAGATCTTTCTTGTTTAAAGAACCCCACACCTACAGGCCTCCTTCCCTTCCTGCTAGAATCCATGAGTTGCACCCATGAATTGACCTACAAATGGACATTTGCAGCAAAATGTACAATGATTTGTAAATGGCATCTGTCTGGTGTTAAAATGTAATCATTTATCCATTGCAACCTACACAGAGAAAAACCCATCATAACCAAATAATATATTTTCTAGTTTTTAACACCTTGAGCCATGACTCCATTTTTTAAAAAAATACATATTATAAAGGTAAGTTATGGAAAAAATGTAGATTTTCTGCACATCACACCAACTTCAAGCAATGTGGTAAATACAACTTTGTGTCACAATATACAATACTACTACCTTAAGGATTACCATGAGTTTTTTAAATACAACTATTTGACTTAATTAACACACACACACAAAATAAAACACTGGCTATCATAAATTGCTAATTTTTTATTTCATATTTTACTTAGAAAACATTACAACTTTCACAATAAGTTCTGGGGATAATGGATAAAAATGACATAGCATGTTTTCTTTTCAACTGAAAAGTCCAAAAATGTTAGAAGATGATAATGATAATGCCAACTATTTACTTGAGCATTTTCTGCATGCTAGCAACTGTTCTATGAGGACTGCATGGATTCACTCATTAAAGAGATTTAAAAATGTCTACTAACATAAACTGTATGCTAGTGACATAAAGAATATTATTTCATGAAGAGTCACAATTTTCCCCCAAGATTATTCCATTTATAAAATACACTATAACTCAGCTAGTATAACTGGGGACCAGAAATACATGTGGGAGAAATTAGGAAAAAAAAAAAACACTTTACATTAATAAACTACAAGTAAATCTATGATCTTTTCTGTATTATATTTTTCTTCTGAAAGTAGAAATAAAATTTTCAAAACCAATGAACAGGAAAATAACTTTAATTTCAAATAACCCTTTGGATGCCAACATTAAAAATTTAAGTATATCTAAAAGTATCCATGTAATCGCCTTATGCGATCAAATGTAAATTTTTCAACACTGACTGTAGGTCTAATTGTCCCAGATGTTTTCACTCTAGTATTTCTCTGTATAACTATTACTACATTATTGTGATTTCCCTGAATATCATTCCAAATAGATTCATTATGATTACGTTTGATACAAAATCATAATTTTATATAATCTGATGAAACTTCCTAATACAATCTCCAGCAAAAAAAAGGGCTACATTTTTTTTGAAATAGAAAATTCTTTCAGGAGACTTTTACCTAAGAAAAATCATTAACCTACTTCTTAAATTATTAAATGTCTTAAATGTTGATAAGTAATTTGGGACATCATTTAGCTACATTCTTAACATTATGGAAGATTGAAACTTAATAGCCAATTTCTTGTTTACTGCTTCCAGCCATTTTGACCATCAGATTTCTAAAACTGCGGCTCTCTTTCTTAGCTTAAAAAAAAAAAAAAAAAAAAAAAACCTATTTGAATCTCCGATGTAGTCTGTGACCCCCATTACTTTGAAAACTATGGCGTCACAGAACCATCTGACTCTTCAGATAACACAGTACACTATAGGTCTTTGGATCTAGCCTCTCACACATTTGAATCCCCTCTGCTTCACCAACTGAAATGTTTCCCTTACCCGACACCTATGAAAATGGTGAATTACTCACAATTACTCCATTTTCAGTTTTCATTATTACAAATGTCTTCCCTACACTGAGTGGAAATCTTCTTCCCTAGAACTGCCACCTACTGGGGGCTTCAACAATCTCAGCACTGACCCTGGCAGATGACCTTGGCAAGTTCATATCTTGTTGCTTTAGTTTCCTTGGTGGTAAAATGGGATAAGAAATGTGTGTCATAAAGGTGCAGAGATTAAATAAGAGTGTTTATACAGCACCTGCCACAATGTGGGGTTCATTGGGAATATGAGGCCCTCCTCTGCATGGCTACCCTAGAGATGTGGTGGTAGCTATTGTTTACATTCCTTCTGCCCAAATATCCCCATTTCCTTCTATATTTCTTTGAACAACATGGTATTGTCTCCTTTTTCTTCTAGTCATTCCTTTCTGAATAAGGTCAGCTCTTTGAGAGAAGGGTCAACTGTCAATTCAAAAAATATGTATTATGAACTATTTTACCAACTGAGCACAGCTTTTTACCTATGTGTGTCATTGAAAGATAATATTTCTCTTTTCCCTGTCGCAGTGCCCCTCAGACATTAGGACGTAGCTGAGAAGTTTCTCTCTTCATTCTGGTAGAATGTTGGCTCTTCCTCATCAAGGGTCGTTCCTCTCTGTCCTTTCCATTCCTTCTTCTGGACTTCACAATTCTGGGCAGTGGCTCCATAAGACATCTTCTTTCTGGGACTCGAAAAACTCTCATGGTTGAGTTCTGTCTCCTCAGCTAATTCATCCTGGTCAATAATTCCACATTTCTCCTCAGAGAGATTCTCTGGGTCAGCCCACTCCTGTTTCTCCCCAGAAGCAAA
>NW_016107333.1:17999281-18028820 GCF_001604975.1 Cebus imitator | reverse complement strand
AAAAAAAAAAAAAAAAAAAAAAAAAAAGAAAGAAAGTTAAGACTACAATGAATATGAAAGTTAGACATGACAACAAATATATATTTTTTTAATTTAGAAAATACATTTTAAAATAAACAACACATAAAAATACTAGTACATGTAGCACCGTTGCATAGCTTTTTGAATATGCAAATTGGGTTTCCTTTCACATAGTCAGCTAAATTAAACTTGTTTTAGGAACCCACCATTTTAAATATCAGAAGTCTCCTTGCTTGTTGTTGGATACATAACAATATTTGAGCCATTAAAGTTCTCACCCTTGACTGACAGGAATTTTATTTATAATCATATTTACAGTGTAAAAAAAAAGTAATCAAAAATACTGAGAATTTGTGTCTAAGACTCGGGAAAGACATCTTGGATTTAATAGTCATCTTATCAATCCCATCATTTCATGAACAGAGAGGGAAAACATGAATTCTCTGGCTATAAAATCCTACCTTCCTTTTCTGTCAAAAAGTAGGAAAATTTATCTCACACTTTCTTCTGCAGGAAGCTCAAAAAACTTTTGAAGGTGTATTTGTAATAGCTAATCCAACTAAGAAAATAGTTGGGGGAAAATATTCCATGGTATGAAAGAATTATTATTTGCAGAAAGCAGCATCTCGAGACGTTTCAATGACAAAGATAAAGAAATCACATGGGCTGTGAGTGAACTCTGGATGATCATCCTCTACCACCCAACCTAGTCTAAAATCACAAAGGCTCAGTAACAACTTTGGGTGGGTTATTAATGTCCCGTTTATTTTATTCTTAACTAGGAAGTGTAACAGCACTCATCTTTATATGCTGAAACATGCTAAGCAATGGATGGATATAAAGTTTAGTCACTGAGAATGAGAAAACAAACTTCAATAACTCATTTATCCCAGGTTGACTGCCTCAGTTTCTTCTTTGTGTCTCTAAACAGTTTCTATAGCCCATACCCCTCTTTCCAGACTTTTACTCCTCAACTGAGAAAACATAGAACAAAACAATTAGCCTTGGTGCCACTGATAAACAATGATTTGAAAATCAGAAGAAGAAAGAAAGAAAAAAGAAATTCAGCTGACTCAGTCAAGGTCAAGGACATACACATTTACACACTGCAGTAGAGCTTTGAAATCCAAAGTTTGTGTAGTGCTCTAGTCCTCCGATACTGTAACCCACAGCCACAAAGGAGACCTTTACCTTGTGCCTGGTCATTGCACCGACAATGAGGGGACAGACCATTCCAGAAAGGGTTCCCACTCCATTTGAGATCCCCATGAGAATGCTGGCATAGCGGGGGGCAATGTCCAGGTGGTTGACGTTAAAACCTACAGTGAAGTCAAAACCTCAAAATCAGTCAAGAACAGAATTCCAAATACACTTTGGAAAATACTCAGTTGCCCCAACTTTCCCCAATCTGTTTGGTTTCCTCTAGCATATGACTGATGGATATTAGTTTCCAGACCAAGAGAATTGGGTTCATGAGGCTGTGTTTGCACAAAGCAACACCAGTAGATAATGCTGGAATTGATTATCGATATCTACCGTGGGCTCTCTCTACAAGGAGAATTATGGCATCTCTACCTTATAGGTTCTGAATTCCAAAATACGGTGTTTGGTGCAATATTGAAAAGCTTAAAGCCTGAATCACATTTAGGCAGAGTAAAGAATTACACAATCACATACAGTATGATTAGACCCAAATCTTGCCTCATAAAATTCCTGCTCCTACTCCTGACTCACTCTTAAAAGGCAGCCAAGAGTAATCCAACTTTATTGGCCACATAACCACATTTTCACACAATGAAAAGGGTACTTTTCAATGAAACATTTGCATAAACATTGGCAGAACCTTCTGTCATTTATGAAACACTTTCACACATCTACTTGATTTGCAGTCTGTAAATCTGGACTTGAATCTTATTTCTGCTATGTAAACAAGTAATCTGGGAGCCTTTGTTTCTTCATCTCCAATATGAGGATAATATTACTACTCACTTCATAAAGATGCTGTGATAGAGACTCAGGGGAAATAGGTATGTGAAGCCCTCGGCAAATATCAAAGCTATACTAACTACCACTACTGCTGCTACTACTGCTACTCCTACTCCTCCTCCTCCTACTACTACCTTCTGCTGCCACTGCTAAGTAACTCCCTCTCTTTGAGGTCTTCTATCAAAAGATAATGCTGCTGGCCAGGCATGGTGGCTCACACCTATTATCCCACCACTTTGGGAGGTCAAGGCGGGAGAATCACCTGAGGTCAGGAGTTTGAGACCAGCCTGGCCAACGTGGCAAAACCCTGTCTCTACTAAAAATACAAAAATTAGCCAGGCATGGTGGCACATGCCTGTAATTCCAGCTACTTGGGAGGCTGAGATAGAAGAATCGCTCAAACCCAGGAGGCAGAGGTTGCAGTGAGCTGAGACTGTGCCACTGTACTCCAGCCTGGGCGACAGAGCAAGATTCCATCTAATAATAGTAATAATAATGCTGAAAGTGGTAAAATTATAAGTCACCGACTCACAATTAATCCATTTATCAGGAGAGAGAAATGAGTGCAGTGAGTGGGGAGGACTGAAGGCATGGAAAGCAAGTCTATAAAAGAGGAAGCTTAAGGCACTGTAAACCAACTTTGTCAACATATTCCAGGGGTGCATGTTCCAGTCAGACAGACCTCAGTCTGGCAGCTTAATTGAGATGCAAGCCTAGACCAAGGATTTAAACTTCCTGAACCTCAGTTTTGTCATCTATACAATGAGATAACCATTCTTATAAAATTGTTGTAGGAATTAAGTTAAATAATGTATATTAACTACATGGTGTATAGACGTGAAAACCAATATGCATGCTCTTTCCAGGTGGTTACCCATCCTTCTTGTTTCCTCGCATCTTCCCTGAACTAGCAAAGTGTCTGGCACATTGTAGTCACTCAATAAATAATTGTTAAATAAATTACCAACTTCAGCTACTGAAATTATAGCAAGGGGTTGTAGGTTTTATTCATCCTTTTGTTTTTCTTTACTTTGCTTTTTACTTCTCTATTCTGTGCAAAGAACCTGAAAATAGGATTTAAAACATTTGTTGGTCTAATCTGGCACATTGGTTGGTTGTTAATCTGGCACAAAAATACCTCCCTTCAGAGAGAATTTTTGAGAAAACTTTTTGGTAATAAACATACCTTCTCTTTCAGGTCAACGTGCCAAATGATCAGAATATAAAACAGTTGCAAGTTCATTAATCTTACTGTTGATTGGAATGTAATAAACACTTTATTAGAAAAGAATCTAGAGATAAGAAGCAATTAATAAGATTGTTGAGCATCATGCTCTGATACAAAGCCTGGGCATCTGTGTTCAGCTAAAGGTAATGTGGGAAAAGCCATTTAGGTTTTTAGCTGCACAATCCTGGCATTTGGGTGGGGTGGGGGAATCACTGAGATACTGAGATATTGATAGATTGTTATAGTAGATGAAAAAAATTACACACAAACGGAGAGAATCTGTCTTCTCTGTCCAGGACATTTCCCAAAACAGGCATCACTCATCCCTTTCCTATTTTTAACCTCATCTATCTCAGCAGTCTTGTCTATAATCAGCTCCTAAATTGTGCCAGTCAGTCTTCCCTGGCATCCATGTTTATTCCTTTAAAAGTGGCAGACATAGATCTGGAGGAATTATTGCCCCTGTGGCCACAATCCCTCCCATAGTGTCATTCTTGGGACCAACAGACCTTTATTCTACTCCCAGCCACTCACTGGGCAAGTTAAACCACACTTTGGTTTCCCCACCAACAAAGTGAATACAGCAATACCCTTCTCATCAAGGTTGCAATGGGGATTGAATGAAATCATGTTTAAAAAGTGGCAAGCAAGCCAGGCATGGTGGCTCACACCTGTAATCTCAATACTTTGAGAAGCTGAGGCAGGAGAGTCACTTGAGGTTAGGAGTTTGAGACCAGCCTGGGCAACATTGTGAGACCCTGCCTCAAAAGTTGTTTTAAAATAGCTGGACGTGGTGACACATGCCTGTAGCCCAGCTACTCAGGAGGCTGAGGCAGAAGGATCAGTTGAGCATGGGAGGTAAAGGCTGCAATGATCTGTGATAATGCCACTGCACTCCAGCCTGAGTGACAGAGCAAGACTCTATTTTTTTTCTGAGACAAAGTCTCTCTTTGTCACCCAGGCTGAAGTGCAGTGGTACAATCTTGGCTCGCTACAACCTCTGCCTGCCAGGTCAGCTATTCTCATGCCTCAACCTCCCCAGTAACTGGGACTACAGGCACATACCACCACAATCATCTAATTTTTGTATTTTTAGCAGACACGGGTTTCACCATGTTGGCCAGGATAGCCTCGAACTCCTGATCTCAGGTGATCCACCTGCCTCAGCCTCCCAAAGGTGCTGGGATTATAGGCATGAGCCACTGCACAAGGCAAGAGACCCTGTTTAAAAAAAAAAAAAAAAAAAAAGGCAGCTGCTGTGATTTGGAGTATTGGGTTTTTCTCCTACAGATTGTGACTTAATTGGCAATTGGGAGAAAGGAAGCACTATGAACCTGAACATTTCAGTATCTCTGGGAACAGGATATGGATTTCTTTTGCATCACAAAGTTATCAAGTGAAGGTGTTCCTCAGCATCCTACTGGAAGCAAGTCATGATTGCTCTGCCCTTGCTACTCAAAGTGTGAACTCAGCAGCAGCAGTGGCGCTGGGGAGCTTGCTAGAAATGCAGAATCTCAGGTTCCACCCTAGAGCTACCAAATTTCAGAATCTGCATTCTGAAATATCCTAGGGTGATTTCACATAACACTTTGAGAAGCACTGAGCTGGAGTGTGTACTAATAGAACAATAATGGTGAATACTTGTTAATTTTGTTATGCATCCGGCACTGTAAGAGCTTCAAATAAATAAAGCTAAGGCCTTTATTTGAATAAATATTTCCAGTAGAATGCAAACTTTATGGGAGTGAAATCTTTCATTTGTTCACTACAATATCCCCAGTGCTAAGAATAATGCCCAGCCCACAAGAAGTATGAGGAGACGCATGAATGATCTCAGTTCATCTCCCAGCAACCCCATGAAGTTGCTGTTTTAGCTCTCCAATCTCTAGATGAGAAAACTGAAGCTTGAGGGTTTTCATAATTTAGCAAAAAAAAATTTTTTTATAAATCGTTAAGCAGTAAAGAAGGCCTCCAACCCAGGTCTACACATCTCTAAACCTAACTCCTTAGCTGCAAGTTACTTTTAATTTGGACTTTTACTTTCTCTTCTAATTTAACTGTTCATCAGCTCTATTTATTTTGATAGATACAAGCCCCTGCCTTAGGGCAGTTTAGACCAGAGGTTCCATATTTTTCTATTCTGGGACACTAACGCTCTATTTGATATTTAAGGCAGCCTGGAATAATGGAAGGAGCACAGGCTTCGGGCCAGGCAGAACCGTTCTTTCATCCTTCCTTTGCCACCAACTATGTGACATTGGGAAAGTACCAAATTTTTCTGAACTTTAGTAAAATAGTGAAAAATCAGTAATGTAGTGATATACTACTACTTGCTTCACAATGTTGTGAGATATATGCAACATATGTAAAACATTTTTAACCAATTTTAAATTTTTATTTTATTTACTTATTTTTTTCTTGAGACAGGGTCTTTCTCTGTCATCCCAGCTGGACTGCAGTGGCACAAGCTCAGCTCACTGCAACTTCCACCTCCCAGGCTCAAGCCATCCTCTCACCTCAACCTACTGAGTAGCTGGAACCACAGGTGTGTGCCATCACACTCGGCTAACTTTTTGTATTTTTTGTAGAGATGCAGTTTTGCCATGATGCCCAGGCTGGTCTCAAACTCCTGGGTTCAAGTGATCCATTCGCCTCCGTCTCCCAAAGTGCTGGGATTATATGTGTAAGCCACTGCACCCAGCCAATAACCGGGCAATGTTTTACAATGCTTTGAAGACAGACAAACTACCAAATTTCACTCTTTCACCCAGTTTTGCATAAGAAGCTTCTGATATGATTGCACCCTGGCCTCTCTCAGACATGCAGTAGACTGGTTTCTGCTTTTGTAAGATGGGGATCGTAACAGCACTGATACCCACTAGGGTAGTTGTGAGAAAGACAGGGCTTAATATACACAGATGGCTTGGAACGGTCTGCAGCACAGAATCTGTGCTTGTTCATCCTAGCTCATGTCATCATTGTCATTATTCTTACCAGCTTTACCCTATTCAGAAATTCACTTCCCCCTCTCTGGACCTGTATTTTCTTGTTTGAAAAATGAAAGCAATGCCGTAGACAAAAATCTAAAGAAGGTTTTCACTCTCAGAAAAACTTCTGATTTTATGACTGTAATGACACTAGCAGTTCTCTAGCGAAAGGTGAGGCTTGAAAAAGTCACAGGAGCCTCTGTTAGGTAGGGTGTCATGGTGCTGAGTGCGAAAGTCCACTTCACCTGGGACATATGCTTGAGCCTCTGCTCATGTCTCAGAAGGGTCACCTGCACTTTGTGCCTTTTTCCATAATGAAGTAAGTAGTAAAACCACCTTAACTAGGCTCCTAAGCCCAGTTCTCAGAGATCTTACAAAATCACTTTCTCTAGATGACATTTTCTGGGTGATGGTCCTGCTCTCTGAGAATGGACTGGCTACTGAAAGCAGATGCTACAATATCCTCGTCCTTCCTTCTTGCTGGGACTTGTTGAATCTGTAGTCAAGATCTGGAAACCCAAAGGACACGTTACCTGAAATAGCAAAGCCACTAAATCCTACAGCAAGCACCAGAAAGGAGATAGCCACCCCTTTGGTATGGGAAAAGCCAACCACCAGGAGTAAGGTTGCCTCCATGCCAAAACCTGCAAATGGAAACAGCAAGGGGGGAAAAATGTCATTTTCATATCAGTCAACTGAAGTTCATTTATTTATCAAATAAGAACTAATCTATATTTCTATAGACCTAAGTTTGTTTTGTTTGTTTTATTTTACTTTAAGTTCTAGGATACATGTGCAGAATATGCAGGTTACATAGGTATATATGTGCCATGATGGTTTGCTGCATCTATCAACCCATCATCTAGGTTTTAAGTATCGCATGCCTTAGGTATTTGTCCTAATGCTCTCCCTTTTCTTCCCCTTCAACAGACTCTGGTGTGGGATGTTCCCCTCCCTGTGTCCATGTGTTCTCATTGTTCATCTCCCACTTAAGAGTGAGGACATGCAGTGTTTGGTTTTCTGTTCCTCCACAGACCTATATTCCGGTACAGTGCTTATAATGCTACCCAGGTCTTTCATGACTATATGACTATAGTAATATTCCCTGGGTGTTCATGAACCTTCTAACATTATCCTCATGCACCTTTAACACCACACGGGCACAATAGGTTCCAATGATGCTCCTGGGATGAGGGATGTTAATTATTAGTTGTGTCATGTGTAGCTGCCCCTGCCATTGTTAAATACTAAAACTCTACTATATAACTGTGTTAATGATCCCCCTTTGACGAGTTAAGTTATGGCCTTTCCCATAAAAGTAAAATGACAACACTCTAATATTTATTGCCAAAAGCAACCAGAAAACTGTAGCAAATATCTGAAACAAAACATAGCACTTCACCACTTGTAAAGCATAAGTCAAAATTTTTCTACTTCAGAAGTTCGTCAAGCTCTCATGCCTCTTAAAAAACAACAAACAATACATGAGATTTTTGCACAGAAAATATTGCAGAACAAAAGTACTTTCTGTTCCTTTCATTCAGAGTAAGTAAATCTAGCACAATAAAAAAACAAAAAGGATGAGGAAATTATGAAGAAGTTCCTTCTCACCAGAAAAAAAAAAGTTCAGCCAAGAACAGACAGAAAAATGATATAAATATCATTTCCAAGTATACAGAGTGCCCTAGGAGGGGGAGAGACAATTAGTGGTGCTTCATTTGGAGACTATCTGCTGATTTCCAACATCTCCACACAATTGTCCTACAGTACCTCAAAGGCAACATGCCCAAATCAATTCTCTCTTCCCCTATTTTTATTTTGAGATGGAGTCTTGTTCTCATCGCCCAGGCTGGAGTGCAATGGCGCGATCTCAGCTCACTGCAACTTCCACCACCCAGGTTCAAGTGATTCTCCTGCCTCAGCCTCCCAAGTAGCTGGGATTACAGGCATGTGCCACCACACCGGCTAATTTTGTATTTTTAGTAGAGTTGGGGTTTTGCCATGTTGGCCAGGCTGATTTCAAACTCCTGACCTCATGTGATCCACCCACTTCAGCCTCCCAAAGTGCTGGGATTATAGACGTGAGCCACCGCCCCAGGCCTCTTTCCCTATTTTTCACTCCTAAACGAACAAGGCAAACCACCAGCACCACGTTCTTTCCTCTTCTTCTCTACTCTTCTATCATCTGTGTTTAGAACCGAATCTTTAGAGTCAAACTGGTATGGATTCACTTTCCACTTCAAGCTCAGTAATAGTGTGGCCTTGAACAAGTTACTACACCTCTTAGATTCCTCATCCAAAAGATGGAGATGAAACCATAGCCTTGTAGGGCGCTGGAAGAGTAAATGAAATTGGTATATGAGGTACTGAGTGTGGCACATGGGCACAGCTCAACAAATGGCAGCCAGAAGTCCAACGCAGAAGCTTCCGAACTGCCTTGGACTTCTCCTCCTGCCTCAGCTTTCACATGCAAATCTGCAGGTTTGGCCTCGGAAATATCTGTCCTGTCCAACTACCCCTTTCCCCTCCTCTGTCACTGCTTTAGTCCTGGGCCCTGTGACCTCTTACCAGGACAACTACAATAAGCCCCTTATTTTTCTTCTATTTTTTTGGGATGAAGTCTCGCTCTGTCACCCAGACTGGAGTGCAGTGGTGCAATCTCAGCTCATTGCAACTTCTGCCTCCTGGGTTCAAGTAGCTGGGATTACAAGCACCCACCACCACACCTGGCTAATTTCTGTATTTTTAATAGAGATCGGGTTTTGCCGTGTTGGCCAGGCTGGTCTCGAACTCCGGACCTCAGGTGATCTGCCCACCTTGGCCTCACAAAAAGCTAGGATTACAGGCCTGAGCCACCATGCCCAGCCACAACAAGCCACTTTGGTAGTCATTCCAACTCATCCTCCTCTGACGCATTCTCAATACCACGGTCTCTCTAAGCCACACACTTCATTAGTCGCTCCTGTGCTTAACGTGTTTGTCATGGGCGCCACATCACGAGTATAATGTTCTCTAATAAATCCCTCCTGCTGTTCCAGTTTCATCTTCTTCCAGCGCTCATCTCTTTGCTTACTGCCCCCATTCCATAGGCAGCCCTCTATGCTGTACAGTTACTGCACTATTAGCTGTTTTCTAACCACACAACACTGTCTCGTGCCCATACATTGTTTCTTTACCTGGGAACTCTTCTCTCACTACCTTCTCTGTTTCTGGATAAATCTTACTATTTTTAAAGCGCAGATTAAAGTGTCTCCTCTAGAAAACCTCCATAATAACCCTCTCCCTACCCTCCACTGATGAAGCTGTCATCACCTCATTATTTTATAGAACTTTTCAATATTGCTTTGTAATTTTTCATTTCTATTTCTGCCTCTCCCACAAAACTGTGTATTTAACACAGAGTCTGGCTAGCACGTAGTATGCAGTCAATAAATAATGTTTAGCCAGATGTGGTGGTGCACACCTGAAATCCCAGTGCTTTGGGAGGCCAAGGCAGGCAGATTACCTGAGGTCAGGAGTTTGAGACCAACCTGGGCAACATGGCAAAACCGCTTCTCTATTAAAACTACAAAAATTTGCCAGGCATGGTGGCATGTGCCTATAATCCTAGCTACTTGGAAGGCTGAGGCGGGAGAATCACGTGAACCCAGGAGGCAGAGGTTGCAGTGAGCTGAGATTGCACCACTGCACTCCAGCCTGGGCAACGGAGCGAGACTCTGTCTTTAAATAAATAAATAACATTTAATGAATTAATGCAAAGGAAAGGAATGGGACCCAAAATCAAGACAATAAGGTTTACAAGCTAAAGTACTTATCATAAATGATAGTTTACTTATTATTACTTACCTTTTTGAACCTATTTCTTCAACAGTACTACAAAGAAGAGCAAGAACTAATAATTGTTTTAAATGACTTCTAAATAATATGATGAAATATAATTAGGGAAGTCGTACTTTTAAAACTATCGGCTTTATACCATTGCTATTTGTTCTTAATTTTATTACAACATATAAGATTACACATAGGGAAAAATTGCTAGTGTTTCATATTCTAACTATATGTGTTTTAGAAGTGGCTTATTCTAAATAACAAGGCTGAAACTTCTTTTAACACTCTCAGCAGAAGTGTTGAGAGTGCAGAAGGTTAATTCGTCCAAAGAATTAGAATGATGACATTGTGTAAAGAATAAAACTTAGAAGTGATACATCGGTTCATCTGTAAGAAAAAAAAGAGTTTGGCCAAAGAGTTAGCAGATTCCAAATGGAAAAGAGTATTTAAGAGCCTAAATGGTTTTTATTGACAGTTAAAATACTAGAGACAGGACCGTATGTTTCAGGAGCTCAAAGATAAAATTTGTGCTTTAGGGGTAATCAGGAGATCTTTAAAACTGAACCTATTTAGAGTTGCCAAGAGAAACAAAACTAGGACTTAAAGGCCTAAGAAATATTTTATTTCCTATTAAAACTGTCTGAAGTTCACATATGCAACTGATTCAGCCAGAATAGAATTTTTGACTTCAGTCACACTTTACACATTGTATAGAGGGGGCAGTACAAGAATTTGGCAACTGTCTTTAAGTATCATGGATGTGGGCCCTGATTCAGAATGAACTAGAATTGAACATCATGTCTTAAGGTGATCTTTTTTTGCTTTACATGATTTTAATGGCACATAAAAATCAACGGAAAGAAAAGATATCAGGCTCCAAGATATGTGTTATCCTTCTCAGATGAGAAATGCCTTCTATATTTCTTATTAGGAAACCAAATCACCAACCAAAATTCTCTGGAAGATCATACCAGATCTTCATCATTTCCAAATCAACCTGCATTCTTCAGTGATGGCACAAAACTTTGTTTTCATGTAGTTATCTCTGGTCTAGCATTTCTGTATTTAAGCAGAAAAAGTGGGACCATTTTGGTCTTTTTTAACATTTTGTTTTCTATCTATAACTCACTGGTCCTACTATAACGAAATATAAAATAACATGAAAAGCCATGTGAAGAGGCAGTTTTTTAAAGATGGGAGATGAAGCAGAAAGATTCCACATATGTCTTCTAGTTTCTGCAGAAAAAAATCTATTCCTCTCAACAGGCACTTTGTTAGCAATTAAACACCCTTGAGAATTCTCATCACCAGAACACAACACAACATCATTACCACCAATTAAGGAGAAACAGCAGAGGTATTAGGGCAGAATTAAATAGGAACAAGACATTCCCACAAAATATGCTCAAGAATCTCTAATGCATCTGGGGTTAGAAGAGATTGTGCAAATACTGTTTAAATCCAGAGCCTTCTTTAAAGTTGCTGGTTTAGAAGTACATGTTTTTGGCCAAGGGAAATACAATTAAATAGCAGACACTTGCTAAAAAAAACTCTTTGAAATACGTCTGTGTTTTTGTATCTTGAACACTGGAGAAGACGAACAGCATTAACATTTGTTGAGAACTTTTTATAGGTTGAACACTGCACTAGGTGCATTTATACATCGTTTCATTTAACTCTCATAACTATCCTCTGAAGTAAATACTATCATGTAGATTTTAAAGATGGGAAATGTTGGCCCCAAGAATTTAGAATTTGACCCCCCTCTCTCCATCTCCATTGCCATCACATTTGTCCAGGCCGCCATCTTCTCTAGGCAGGACAATTGAAATCGCCTCCTACCTGGTCTCCCTTCTTTTACTCTTGTACCCTGCACGATTCCCCAGAGTAAAAACAAGTAAATCAGACTGGGTGCAGTTACTCACGCCTGTAATCCCAGCAATTTGGGAGGCTGAGGCAGGCAGATTACTTGAGGTCAGGAGTTCGAGACCAACCTGGCCAACATGGTGAAACCCCATCTCTACAAAAATACAAAAGATTAGCCAGGTGTGGTGGCCCACGCCTATAATCCCAGCTACTCAGGAGGCTGAGGCCGGAGAATCACTTGAACCCAAGAGGCGGAGGTTGCTGGGAGCTGAGATCACACCACTGCACTCCAGTCTAGGTAACAGAGCAAGATTGTCTCAAAAAAAAAAAAAAAAAATCAGATCATATCTGCTCCATGTTTTATATCATCTGCATCTCAGTGTACTTCAAATAAAACCCAAGCTCTGCATGTGCAGACAAGGCCGACCAAGATCTGACCCCAGACAAACATCCTGATCCCATCTTCTGTAACTCAACCATTCTGACTCCCCTTCCTTCTATTCTCACACATGCCACATTCCTGTCTGCCCCAGGGTCATTGCACATGCTAGTTCCTCTGCCTAAAATCTTTTCCTAAGAGAGCTGTAACAAGACAGCACATGATGCATTGCCAATCTAGCCATGTGGACATATTCAGAGGGATCACTGGAGAATGGCATGGCTTTAAGGAAACACAAGAGGAGAAGAATTGAGCTTGATGAGTAGAGAGGACTGGGGTGAGAGGTGAAGGTGTGAACTCACAGGGAAAGAGAAAGGGAATAGGCAAAGTCAGAGACAAAGGTATGTTTAGGGCTTGGGTGAGGGCTGTTCAGCTGGAACAGAATTTTATCATTAACAGGGTGAGGCTTTGGCTACTGTATTAGTTTTCATTTTTTTAATTTTTTATTTTTGAATAGAGATGAGTTCTCACTATGTTGCCCTGGCTGATCTCGAACCCCTGAGCTCAAGTGATCTGCCCACCTTGGCTTCCTGAAGTGCCAGGATGGCAGTCATGGGCCATTGCACCAGGCCTACTACCGTATTAGTTTTCATTTGCTGCTGTAATAAATTACTACAAGCTTAGTGGCTCAAAATAACACCAATATTGAGTGTCTGCTAAGGGATAGACTTACAGGTCTTTAAGATCTATTACAATGATTAGATGTTACCTCTAAAATATGCTCTGCACTACCATACAGTTCTGGAGGCCAAGAATCCAAAATGGTACAGGGCTAAAGTCAAGGTGGCAGCCTACAGAATTGCATTCCTTCTAGAGGCGCTATGGCAGAATCTCTTCTTGTCTTCTCCAGCTTCTAGGGTCTGCTTACATTCCTTGGCTTGTGGCTGCATCCCTCTGACTCCTGCCTCAACCATCACATCTTCTTCTCTGACTCTAACCCTCCTTCCTCCTCTTATAAGGATTATTGTGATTATATCAGGCCCACCCAGATAATGCAGAATAAATGCCCAACTCAAGAACCTCAATTTAATCCCACCTGCAAAGTCCCTTTTGGCATGTGAGGAAAAGTATTCCCAGCTTCCAAGGATTGGGATTTGGATGTTATTCTGCCTGCTACAGCTCCCTTGGAGAGGACTTGAATGCAATATCCCAGAGCTTCACCTCCTGCCCACCAGACAGCAGGCCTACATCTGCTAACCCTCAGTCCCCTACAGGAAAGTTCAAGCTAAGGTCAGGCCCACACATCCCTGCCCAGGACCAGCAGTCAAGCAGCTGGGAGAACAGATGCCAACAGACTCTTAGGCTCTCTTCCCGAAATGCTGTGGAATCAGATTATGCCTGCTCCTGTGTCCCTGCTTATAGTCCTCACTTCTAAATTTGCCAGGCCTAGCTAATCTGTCAGAGCATGCGCAATCCGTCCCTTTCAATTTAATATGAGAATTGTGAGCTCTTGCCCATAGGTGGCGCTATCCTCTACCTCCTGCCGCTCATCCTGACGATAGTCCTCTGGAGGGGTAGCAGCAAACTAAGGGCTTTGACAGTGGGCTCCGGCTGACCTGATACCTTGCAGGGATCTGCCACTTGAGCACATCCCTTTATTTTACCTCTGTTTCCTCATTGCAAATTGCATATAGTAACAGTACCTGCTCCACATGGTGGTTATGAAGATTAAATAAGATAATGTATGTAAAATATTTAGCTTAGTGTCTAGCACAGAAAGTATTCAATAAATGTTAATTTTAAAAGAAAAACAAAAATATGTTTTTTTAAAAAGCACTCGTGAACATTGCAGGGACTGACAATTACTTTCACCTACCTCTTTTGGGAAATCACCTAACATCCACTTTGTCTTTACAAAATTAAAAAATACAGCACGAGCTAAATAAATCAGGAAAGAGAAAGGTGTATGTGTATGTGTGTGTGTGTGTGTGTGTGTGTGTGTGTGCGTATATACCCTATGCACAAGCATAGGCTAGGAGGAGAGACTAGTTTTCTTCTGCTTCTTACCAAAACATATGGATAGGTAGAAAGGTAAGAAGGAGAGAAGGGAATAAACTACATAAGCAAACAATACACATGGAGGGATGTATGGAAGGGTCCCAGCTTGCTGACCACTTGGCAGCAATGTGTTGGGTAACACTCAAGTATCTGCTGAGGGACAGACTTAGGGGTCTTTAAGATCCATTCCAATGACTAAATATTACCTCTAATATATGCTCTGCATTTCTGTTTACTCTAATTCTACAAAAGCTGCCTAAGCCATTTATGAAATCCATAGTACCTCCACAGTTCATGATTTTTCTGACAGCAGTCGTGGTCAAAATTTGTCTGCTTCTTAAATAGTCAGCCAATTGTCCTCCAATAGGTACAACGATTGTCATAACCATGTGTGGGACTGCTGATAAGAGGCCCACCTGGAAGGGAAAGAAACAATCAGCAATTTGTCATTACTTCTGAGAGAAGGGCCTCCCTAATTCCCTTACCCAGCTCCACTTCACAGCCCCCCTACCTACCACCACCAAATTTAAGCATCTAATTATATGGGATCTGGGTAGGCCTGAATTTCATAATAAATAAATGACAAATGAGTGAATGAATTTAGGCCTCCACCAGATTGGAAGCTCCTTGAGGGCAGAGATGACTTTTATTCATCACAGAGGGCATGGCATATGGGAGATAAAGCACTTGGCATCCAGTGAGCACTGATGACTGATGGCAGCCACCATTACTATGCCAGCTCTTCCATGGTCACTTCTGACAGTTCTGTAGCTAGGCAGACATTTGTGTCTGCTTGGCTACTGTTCTTTCCCTTGTGGAAAAGATGTTTAATTATCTTATGATGATGGTTTATGATTCACTATCCACACCTTTCCTCCCTAAAATGCAATTGGCCTGATGATAATGTCCGGGAGCACTGAAAGAGGTTCTTTCTTTTTTTTGTTTTTTTTGGAGTGGGGCAAAGTCTTGCTCTGTCGCCCAGGCTGGAGTGCAATGATGCAATCTGTCTCACTGCAACCTTTGCCTCCTGGGATCAAGTGATACTCCTGTCTCAGCCTCCCGAGTACCTAGGATTACAGGTACACGTCACCATGCCTGGCGAATTTCTGTATTTTCAGTAGAGCCAGGGTTTCGCCATATTTGTCAGGCTGGTCTCAAACTCCAGACCTCACGTGATCCACATGCCTCAGCCTCCCAAATTGCTGGAATTACAGGCGTGAGCCACCACACCTGGATGAAAGAGGTTCTTCCTAAACCATTGCAAACAATGATTGTTACTGCTATAGCCACCATTATGGAGAGGGGGTGGTCTGCAAAATGAGTGGTAAGGCTCTCACTGCTACTCACCAAGTAGCTTACAGGACAAAAAGAAAACCCATACCCTCAAATCTTTTTATCCTTGCCTAATATGCCGTCCTTGAGCTAGCTTCAAAACCACTTTGAAATTGGGTAAGCCATAAATCTTTAAAGCAGTTTAATACAGCTCTGATCCTTGCTAAGAAGAAATTAAATAGCTATGCATACTATGCATAGAATGTATAACTTGCCGGACAGCCAGACTATTAGGTGTCACAGAACTGTTATGAATTACTATTAGAAATGTAATTATTTTATCATGCAAAGTTATTCTCTGTAGAATCAACAGATTTAAAGTTCAAGAATATTTGAAGCATCTGTGTGTTTACCTTACTTATTGCAAATCCAAAGACCTCTTCAAAATAAGCAGGCTGACTTATAAGGAGCAAATAAAAGGTCCAGCTTCTGCAAAAATTTGCCACAATGATTGCATAAACCGGCAACGATGTGAAAAATC
Source organism: Cebus imitator (assembly GCF_001604975.1). Classification (NCBI taxonomy): domain Eukaryota; kingdom Metazoa; phylum Chordata; class Mammalia; order Primates; family Cebidae; genus Cebus; species Cebus imitator. Next base: position 18,012,654 of record NW_016107333.1, on the reverse strand, counting down.
TTTTCCATGGGGTACTAAATTTCTAGGGAGTAAAAATACCATGAGATTTTTAGTAAAGATGTTGACATTTTTTCTGTAAGAAGACAACACAATCACTCATCAAAAGAAGCAAGTCTTCATCTGTCTTTTTATACTTACACTTAGACTAACCACGTTGGCCCCCTCTCCTATGCTTGTCTCTATATAGGTCTTTTCCTCATTAGATATTGTTGGATGAGCTGCTGGGCACTCATAGGCCTGCAACAGCCAAAACATGTACCAAATAATCCCAAACATACCTGCAGTTAAAAAAGAAAAGGCTTGATTATATGATCTCATTTTCTTTCATTTCTAAATTTTTCAATTTTTACCATATTATTTTTTCATGTCAGATAGATAACATGCCAGTGTCATAACAAGGTTTGAAGGACTCAAACATCTCACATGTGCATGTGAACACTCAATTATCACACTTTTGAACTACAAAGGGATCTTTACAATATTTTCAAATGGCAGTGTGTTCAGGTAGGGGAAAGTACTTTGTTGATGTTCCTCTTGTTGTTAACTGGCATTTAAAGAAAGACAATGTTCTGCTTATTTTTTTTAAGTCAACTTTGATATAAACATTAATCAAATCACAGATAAAGTATTCCATTTATACAATAAACTTGTTTTAGTAATTGCTATTTTGATGTAATAAACTCTTAGCCAAACCCATATACAGTAAAATACCAACTCTATGAGTCACATGTGAACTTGTGGAGTCAAATCACTCACCATAAATATAGAAGACAGAGGACCATCCAATGTACTGCACCAACACCCCAGCCAGGGGCATGGCAACCACTGCCCCCGCATAGGAACCTGGAACAAGAAAAAAGGAAGAAATCTTATCAATCATCATGCAAACCTTTTTAGCCCATTTCGAATTCATGTGGTAAAGTCAGGAATGAATCAAACTGAGCAGGAGTCAGACTGCCTCTGTGCAGAGAGACAGGCAAACTTCCAGTGTGCCTTAGAACAGGGCTTTCAGGAGAGGAAGGTAACCAAGATACCCTTTAACTTCATCCAGGGACCACACAGGATTTGGACAAAGATTGCTCCAGCACCACAATTTGGAATTATATGAGAGAATGGGATCAGAAGATGTAAAAATCTAAGAGAAATTTCAAAAATTCAACCAGGCACGACTGGATGCTAAAAAGAACAAGCAAAAATATATATATATATACAAAATTTGCTTAGGAGGACTGGGAGGATTCTCAACTAGGTCTTTAAATGAGGGACAATGAATTATTTTAAAAATCATGATTTTTATAGTCTTGATGTAAAAAAAAAAAGAAGAAGAAGAAGAAGGGGGTTGCCAGGCACAGTGGCTCACGTCTATAACCCTAGCACTTTGGAAGGCTGAGGCAGGCAGATCACTTGAGGCCAGGAGTTCAAGACCACCCTGGTCAACATAGTGAAACCTCATCTCTACTAAAAACACAAAAAAATTAGCCTGGCATGCTGGCTCACACCTGTAATCCCAGCTACTCGGGAGGCTGAAGCACAGGAATCACTTGAACCCAGGAGGTGGAGGTTGTAGTGAGCCAAGATCTTAACACTGCACTCCATGACAGACCAAGACTGTGTCTCAAAAAAGAAAAAAGGTGAGGGGGGAACAATTAAATTCCAGATGGCAAGAGGGCTGCTGTCTCCATTCACCTGCTGAATGAGTACATTTTTACATTTGTTTCTTACTTTGTAAAACATAACCTTACAAACGCTTACCTGTGTGTGGATGTTTATCTTGTCTAGACAAGATAATTGCAACTAGAGGCAGTGACTTGACCTCTACTATCCTCTGGACTTCTGGTAGGGAAACATGAACCCTGTGACCTCCCATTATTGGGAGTTACTAGCTGAAAGGAAAAGTTACTCTCTGAAACTCCCCCTGGGCTATGAATGAAAAAAAACTCTTGCTTCAGAAAAAGTGAGTGGTGAAAGAAAATTCTATATCCCAGAATTCTATGCTAAGGATAATCTTTAAGAAATGGGAGATTGGGAATCTTCCAGAGAAATAGATTAAATCACATCTTTCCAAGGTGGGCCTCCCCTTGGTGAAAAGCTCAGCCTGAGATCTGGAATCGGCACATCATGAGACCCAGGAAGTCAAGAGACTCATTTTCCCCGGAGACAAGATGGGAATGAAATATCCATCTCAAAGTGTTGTTTTGAGGGTCAAATAAACTATGTAGGTGAAGATGCTTTGTAAGGATAAAGGGTTACACAAATGCTAGCTATTATAGCTATTATCATGTACAGAATGACAACACACTCCAAAAACAAACTCAGCGTTTCTCAAACCAATAAGGCAAGCATTCCAGGCATGTGTTGAGAATGGGCTGCAGGTCTGACTGTGCTGTGCTCGGGGACAGGTTGGCCTTCGTCCCCAGGCCAAATACCTTGGGAGTTGGGGTGGGTGTGTCTGGTTTAGGAGATGCAAAGGAATGCCTGGGACAGGGAAAGGTAGAGAATAACACCCACCACCAACTAAGATGCACTGAGTGCTTTGGGCACCTAGGACCATGCTAAGTATTCTGTACCCATGACTTTGTTTAACCCTCCTTCAACCTGACAAGGTAGGTACCAACATGACCCTCATTTTATAATGAGAAAGCCAGGCTGGGGGAGAGGAGATGGACTGCCTGAGGTCACATGGGTAGAAGTGACAAACTGCTAACTCCAAAGCCCTCACTCTTGCTTAATCATTCAGTCATGCTCCTTCACTCAAAAGCACCTGATAATTCCCCTTACATAGTAAGAAGCATTCTCTCATTGGGGAAACTTTACAATGTGATATGGCTTGGCTCTGTGTCCCCCGCCATATCTCATCTCAAATTGTAATCTCCATGTGTTGAGGGAAGGACCTAATGGAAGGTGATGGGATCATGGGGGTGGATTTCAGCCCTGCTGTTCTCATGATAATGAGTGAGATCTCATGAAATCTGATGGTTTAAAAGTGTGGCACTTCCTCCCACACGCTCTCTCTCTCGCCTGCCACCATGTAAGACGTGCCTTGCCTCCCTTTTCGCCTCCTGCCATGATTGTCAGTTTCCTGAGGCCTCCCCAGCCATGCAGAACTGTGAGTCAATTAAACCTCTTTCTTTTATAAATTACGCAGTCTCAGGCAGTTCTTTATAGCTGTGTGAAAACAGACTAATACACAATGTGACCTAAACTACCCCTCTTCTCTATCAGAAAAAAAAATCTTTCTCATCCTTTTAGACATTCTCCAATGTCAGTTCCTATTAGACACAGCCCCTCGAGCAGACAACAGGGTATTCAGCCCTTACTGCAGCTGTCCCCGCTGCTCCCAGACTGCCCTGGGCAGCAGACTGCAGCTCAGTCCCATGGGGCTCAGATGATTGTTGAATGGTAATGAGAGAAGAAAAGAGCAGAGCTGGGGGTGAGAAAGAGGCCATGGTTCTGCCCTCACTAGCTGCAATAATTTAAATCTTTTTTGCGTCCCTGAGCCTCAGTTTCCTCAACTATAAAACAGTGGGTTATAACTGGTTATATCAGTCTGTTTTCATGCTGCTGATAATGACAAACCCAAGAGTGGGCAATTTACAAAAGAAAGAGATTTAATTGGACTCACAGTTCCACATGGTGGGGGAGGCCTCGCAATCATGGTGGAAAACAAAGAAGAGCGAGTCACATCTTACATGGATGGTGGCAGGCAAAGAGAGAGCTTGTGTAGAGAAACTCCCATTTTAAAAACCATCAGACCGTGAGACCCATTCACTATCATGAGAACAGCATGGGAAAGACCCACCACCATGGTTCAGTAATATCACACCAGGTCCCTCCCATAATGCATGGGAATTATGGGAACTACAAGACAAGATTTGGGTGGGGACACAGAGCTAAACCATATCACTGGATGTTTTCTAGACTCCCTTATCTTTTGAGATTAAGAATTGACTGGCTCCAAGCCTAGGTTTCCTTCTTTAACATTTTCCCTTGGCTGTTCTTTGAAACCAAGGCCACACCTTAACTGGGACATGTAATGAGGCCTGTGTCCTTGATCAGGTAACTTTCCTTGAGAGTCAAACCATTTCTTAAATCAGCCCTTTTAGGGCTATAAAAACACACTAAGAATGGGGAGTGGCTGCTAGTCATTCTTGTTTTACTGACAAATCAAAAAGAAATGTCTTACAAATAAACCATCCGAAGAAAGTAAGGTCAAGGATCTAACAAGCCACAAGGCCAGCTCGGGTGGAATCTTACCCTCTTCTAGAGTTGATGTAAGCCCAATTAGTGGGGATGGAGATGCTCTTAAACTGCAAATGAGAGGACGAAGGTGGTTTCTAAGGACAAGACACGGTGATGTAAAGACATCTTGGCTGTGTACGAAATTCCCAACTAGGCATAAGGTAGGCATATCAGTGAATACCTCACACCACATTCTCAGGATTACTTTTTTATTATTTCAGGGATGTAAAAGGCCAGCAGGAAGAGGTAAATTAAGACACTTGCAGAAATAAATAGAAAGCTGTATTTCTCCCCTTAGCAAATAAGTATGTTAGCTTGTCTTAGAAAAGGTGTGCTAGCTTGAAAACCAGACAGACCTAAGCTGTACTTCATACTACCTAGGCCACATTGTGACTTTTGTGGCCTAAGGTACATTTTTTTTTTTTGAGATGGGGTCTCACTCTGTCACCCAGGCTGGGGTACGATGGTGTGATCTCGGCTCACTGCAACTTCTGCCTCCCAGGCTCAAGCGATCCTCCCACCTCAGCCTCATGAGTAGCTGGGACCACAGTCAAGAGCCACCACATCCAGCTAATTTTTTCTATTTTTGTTGTAGAGATGGGGTTTCACCATAATGCCCAGGTTGCTCTCAAACTCCCAGGCTCAAGCAATCCACCACTTTAGTCTCCCAAAGTGCTGGGATTACAGGTACAAGCCACCCAACATGCCTGTTTGGTCTAAGATACTTTTACCTTCATGAACACTTCTCCCAACACATTTACAGCTGTGTTGATGGCAGCAGCATGTGCTGTTGTTTTTCTGTTGTTGATTGATACCTAGAGACCCCACGACACCTGGAGAGGCCAGTCCCACAGGAGTAGCTTGGAGAGGGGCAACCTCAGCAAGGTGAAATTTGGAGGCCCAGGAATTAAAGTCACATACTACTTGGGGGCTGCTCATTTACTTTCAGATAAGATGGATGGTCTCTACTTCTTATTATCCAGGATATAATGGCAAAAATTAACTAAGTGTCTGTATGACAATCACACCATTGTCCTCCAGCCTGGGTGACAGAGTGAGACCCCATGTACGTGGCAGGAGTGTGAAGTAAGGAAAATTCCAAATCAAAAGTCAGGTCTTGTTCTAGCTCCACAATCTTGGGCAAGTCACTGAACTTTAGTTTCATATGAGGAGAGGTGTGGGATGCTTGATGATCCCATCTCTTCCACTTTTGTCCTTAGCAAATGTCATTTGTTGGCTAATCCAACAACCACTTACAACCCTTTCTCCTTTCCCCTTCACTCCTGAAGAGGGTGGCAAAGCTAGGTATCTGTTTGCCTAGCCTCCTCTGCAGTTAGTAAAGCTTAAGATATAGTTAGGATCAAAGGAATTAAAGTTGAAGGTTGGTAGGGGGCTTTGGGAAAGCTTTAGTTTTCCTGAGGAAAGGAACAGATGGAATAAGCACAGACGTAAATAAAAAGCTGTCCCAAAGTACAGCAAGCAGAGTAGAAAGTCAGAACATGCCTAGGCCCTGGATGGATTTTTGAGCAGCAGAACCAACACCAGCAATCACTCACCTTTAGAATTCTGTTATATAAAATAAATAGACTCATTTTAAGGCCCTTAGTAGGGTTTTCAGTTACTTGAAGCCAAAAAAGCATTCCATTTCTTTTTTATTTATTGTTTTTAGAAACAAGGTCTCACTTTGTCACTCAGGCTGGAGTGCTGCGGCCATCACAGCTCACTGCAACCTCAACCTCCTGGGCTCAAGCAGTCCTCCTGCCTCAGCCTCCCTAGTAGCTAGGATCACAGGCACATATCACCACGCTCGGCTAATTTTTTTTTTTTTTTTTAAGAAAATCTCACTACATTGCCCAGGCTGGTCTCGAACTCCTGGGCTCCAGTGATCCTCCTGCCTCGGCCTCCCTAAAGTGCTGAGATTATAGGCATGAGCCACCACATGAGCCCAAAAAATCATTCATAAATAAAATTTGTTATGGTTCTAATATACCTACCACAAAAAGAGGTTGTGGCCAATCGACTTCTCTCCAAAGGTGGTGCCCACTTACTCCACATCCCATGGCAGGCTGGGTAGGTCACACCCTGACAGAAGAATTGCAAATAAATTAGTTGATTTGACTCCAGTTTCTGCTTGTGTTTAAAACATGGATGCTGCTTCTTCACATAGGTACAATATGAAAGCCCAATTCATAGACACTGTTGTAGGTTGAATGTTTGTGTCCCCACCAAATGCCTATGTTAAAACCTAATTCCCAATGTGATGGTATTTGGAGATGGACCTTTGGGAAGTGACTAGGTTGTAAGGGTGTAGCCCTCATGAATGGAATTAGCACCTTATGAAAGAGACTCCAGGGAGCTCCCTCATCCCTTCTGCCATGAGCACACAAAGAGAAGGTAGCTGTTTATGAACCAGGAAACTGGCCCTCCCAAGTCATCCATCTGCCAGCTCCTTGATCTTCAACTGCCCAGCCTCCAGAACTGTAAGAAATACATTTCTAGGCCAGGTGCAGTGGCTTATGCCTATAATCCCGGCACTTTGAGTGACCAGGGTGGGCAGATCACTTGAGGTCAGGAGTTCAAGATCAGCCTAGCCAACATGATGAAACCCCATCTCTACTAAAAATACAAAACCTCGCTGGGCATGGTGGCAGATGCCTGTAATCCCAGCTACTTGGGAGGCTGAGGCACAAGAATCGCTTGAACCCGGGAGGTAGAGGTTGCAGTGAGCTGAGATTGCACCACTGCACTTCAGCCTAGGCAACAGAGTGAGACTCTGTCTCAAAAAAAAAAAAAAAAAAAAAAAAAAGGCTGGGCCTGGTGGCTCATGCTTGTAATCCCAGCACTTTGGGAGGCCGAGGCAGGCAGATAACCTGAGGTCAGGAGTTTGAGACAAACCTGGTCAACATGGTGAAACCCTGTCTCTACCAAAAACACAAAAATTAGCCAGATATGGTAGCATGCACTGGCAATCCCAGCTACACAGGAGGCTGAAGCATAAAAACCGCTTGAACCCAGGAGGCAGAGGTTGAAGTGAGCTGAGATCGCTCCTCTGCCCTCCAGCCTGGGTGACAAAGTGAGACTCTGTCTCAAAAAAAAAAAAAAATCTATCAGTTATAAGTTACCCAGTTTATGGCATTCTGTTATAGAAGCTCAAATGGACTAAGACAGATACTAAATGGCATGATTCAGCTATTTCGACTCATAGTATAGATGCTGAAATTCAAATACGGTTCACATGTAAGCATGGTAGGGGATGTGAGAAAAGGTCTTTATAGTTATATTTCATATTATCATAGACTATCAGTGAAGGAAGAGCCTTCAACAATCAGCTGATCCATCCTCTCACTTCAAGATACAGAATTTGAGACTCAGAGCCATTAAGTGACTAAAATTTAGTCTTCACGGATGCTAATAACACGTTCTTTCCACCACACGGTACATCCCAAAGTGCGGTTTACATCTCTCTAGTGGGACTAGAGTTGGATTTGATGTGATATAACAGCCTACATTCTTAATTATAATATATATATACTAGTGTATACATATATTAACTAATATATGTATATATTAATATACACATATATCATTTCCCAATTAATATACATATATTAATTCCCTAACCTTAACCCTGTGTACATGTATATACATGTATTAATATAACATATAAACATATATATGCTAGTATATATGTTATAATTAATCTATATATAATTTAATTTACATATAACTATACATTATATATATATATATATATATACACACACACACACACACACACACACACACACACGGATGCTTTGAAAAAGATGTAACTAGAACATCAAACCCATGTCTTCAAAGATGTTGTTGCTTAGAATAATAGGTATTTTTTATTTTTTGCTTTAAATGAGTCAATCTAGGGGAAAACAATAGGCAAATAATAGCATAAGTTGTACACAGGCGTAACAAACTGACGAAGGTCAGAGGTGAGTGACTGTGTCTGCTAAGCACTGGGGCACATGGGGGGCTGGCAAATGATGGCCCAATGGGTTCACCGTCTGTTTTTGTATAGCCCACAAGCTACGAATGTTTTTTACATTTCTAATGGTAAGAAAAAAATCCAAAGAATAATAATATTTAATGGCACACAAAAATCATATAAAATTCAAATTTCAGTTTGCGAAATGTTTAATTGGAACATAACCATGCCCATTTGTTTCCATATTGTCTCTGGCTGCCTTTGCACTACAACAGCGGTGTTGAGTAGCTGCAACAGATACTGTATGGCCTGCAAAGTCCAAAATATTTACTTTCTGGCTCCATATCATGCTGCTTCCTTCAGTGAGTTAAATCTCTGCATCGGACTACTCCCTTGAAAATGTACAGATTTATTAATGAATCCACTTAAATTGCTTTAATGGAATGACCTTTTGCTATGTGAACTGTAGGTCTGGGCTTCAGTTTCACTCTCTATTAAAATGAAGAGGGTTGGGTTAGGTTATCTCTAAGATCATTATGGAAGGGTCCTTTATTGTTCATAAATGTAAAATCACACAAGGCATTTTAATTGAAATATTTGAAATTTTAGATATAACCAAAGAGTGGAAACAGCAGGAAAAGGAAGAAGATATAGAAAAAAAAAAATACACTGAGCAAGGGTTTTTTTTTTTTTTCCAGAAGCTGAATTTTCTAAAGGACCATGTTGTCTCTAGCAACATCAAAAACTGTAAGGAAAGTACCTCCTACCTCCACTAGACCTTGCAGAATTCTGACACACATGACGAATCCATAATGCACTCTGGCCGCAGAAGGAATGAACATATTCAGAGTTGATGTTAAGAAAATGGCAGCTCCAAAGACCCTGAAGGATCAAAGCACTGTGTTACTAGGCAGGCCGCTGCTGGATGTGGTACTTCAGCTAAGCACCAGAAACAAATCTAACAGTTCATGAGAGACCCCTGTGGAAATTAATAGAAATTAATTTGGATAAATTGATGTGTTAGGGTCTAGTGTGCTCCAAGCTAGACTCTTGGGCTTCTTTGATTCCCAAGCTCTGGCCCCTGGACCAATTATCAACAAATTTTTGGTAGCACAGGGATGTCCTGCCTGGATGATGTCCTGAAAAGTTGGAGATTGGCCAGGTGTAGGTAAGCTTGCTAGAGACCTACCGTCTACCTGGTTTCCCCCACCTGACCTTTTCTTACTGTTACTGCATGACTCCTGCTGCTTGAGGTTGTGTTTCCTATTTCCCAGAGCTATTCTCAGTTTACCAGAAGGACACCCTGACTATCCAAGAAGGATCTCATGTCCTGGGACCAGCCAACCACAAGACAGATTGTGTACCTGTCTTAGCTCCCATTCCCTGCCCAGCCCAGGGTGCCCTGTGAAAAAAGATCAGGCAGCATTTTCTTCCCCTCTTACCCATATTAATGATGTTTCTACTCTTTTTACATGCTGGGAAATTAAATTATGTGTGATTATTTTTCAGGGCACAGGTGTAAGCAGTAACCAAGGAAACCATAGCAAGCAATATTTTACCACTTTTTAAAAACAATACAATAGGTAACTAACAATAAATGAAAGACATAAATTAGACAAGAATCTAAACAAATACATGCTTATACATATTTAGATCTTATGATTGTGGCTTCCAATTTTTTTTACCTTAACCCATAAACAAAATATATTTTATATCTCAACGCAGTCCATACTCATACATACAAATATAACTAAAACAAGTCTCAAGAACTAGTATTTACCCTTATGTGCAATGCACTCAGATATTTTCTATTCTACTTTATTCTATTTGATTATCTTTTCTTCTGTCTTTCTCTTTTTTAAAAATGATCATTGGTGAATCATATTTTTTTCACAACTATGTAATGAGTTGTGCTTTAGAATTTAAAAAACACCGTTTTCTAAAATGGAATGCACTTCATGAAATCCATTTATGGAAAGTCATATAGGAAATACAATTAGTTCACTCCTTTCTAGCACATGATACACTCTACAACATCTCCCCCAAGTGGCCGTCCTCCTCTGCTTGAATACCTCTGGTGACAGAGAACTCACTGCATCTTGAGACAGCTCACTCTGTTCTTAGACACTTTTAATTGCTCAAACACCCACTACAGAGTCTCAAGGGCATTAGTGGATCATTTGAGGGTGGGAGTTTGAGACCAGCCTAGCCAACATGGTGAAACTCCGTCTCTACTAAAAATACAAAAAGTAGCTGGGTGTAGTGGTGCGTGCCTGTAATCCCAACTGTTCAGGAGGCTGAGGTATGAGAATCACTTGAATATGGAGTAGGGTGGGGGAGGAGTGAGGCGGTGGCTGCAGTGACCCAAGGTCACACCACTGCACTGCAGCCTGGGTGACAGAGTGAGACACCATCTCAAAAAATAAAAATAAATTTAGAGCAGGATCATTTGGGATCAATATTTGTGAACTGCATCTATCCAGATGGCTCCTGTTTTTCATTTTGCATCCCTAAATTGAGAGACAGCTATGCAGAGTTTATAAAGGTACAAAGCCATATTTTATTCGTTTATATCATATCAATTTTTCTTACCTGTTAGCAGCAAACTTGTTTGAAATGAAACCACCTGGAATTTGTGTCATAATATAACCCCAGAAAAAAGATCCATGGATAAGGCCCACTGTTTCTGGATCCCAGTTAAACTGTGCTGTCTGGAAATGAGAAATCAGATATAGTTGTGTTTGTTAGAAAAAAATCTGACAAGCATTTTTCACCAATGAGCCTACACAGTAATAACCTCAAGAGGTCTTTCTTTTTTCATTTATTCAACACATATCTATGAAGGGCATCTTACATACTTGGGCAGCAAGCAAAAGTCCGGGACCAGGCGTGGTGGTGCGCACCTCTAGTCTCAGTTATTTAGGAGGCTGAGGTGGGAGGACGGCTTGAGTCCAGGAGGTCAAGGCTGCAGTAAGCCAAGATAGATGCCACTGCACTCCAGCCTGGGCAACAGAGTGAAATGCCATCTTAAAAAACAAAACCAAAACACAACAAAGTCCCTGCTCTCATAGATTTCACCTTCTAATAAGAAAGAGATTACGTACAAATTTAAATATATATTTATATATTCATATTAATGGATATGGTGACTCACACCTGTAATCCCAATGCTTTGGGAGGCTTAGACAGGAGAGTTATTTGAGGCCAGGAGCTCAAGACCAGCCTGGGCAACACAGCGAGACCTCATCTCTACAAAAAAAATAAAAATCTAGCCAGCTAGGCAGGGTGCGGTGGCTCACGCCTATAATCCCAGCACTTTGGGAGGCCAGGGCAGGTGGATCACCTGAGGTCAAGAGTTCAAGACCAGCCTGGCGAACGTGGTGAAACCCCCATCTCTACCAAAAATACAAAAATCACCTGGATGCGGTGCCAGGCATTTGTAATCCCAGCTACTCGGGAGGCTGAGGCAGTAGAATTGCTTGAACCCAAGAGGCAGAGGTTGTAGTGAGCCGAGATCATGCCACTGCACTTCAGCCTGGATGACAGATCAAGACTGCATCTCAAAAATAATAATAATCATCATCATCATCTAGCCAGGTGTGGGGGTGCGTGCCTCTAGTCCTAGCTACTCAGGAGGCTAAAGTAGGAGGACCCCTGGAGCCCAGGAGTTGGTCAAGGTTAAGATGAGCTACAAATATTCCACTGTACTCCAGTGCGAGTGACAGAGCAAGACCCTGTCTCTAAAAATACATACATCTAATGTGTGTGTGTATAGATACACACACTCTGCGTTTCTGGTAGGGCCTGCCCTGCAGCCTCAGAGAGAATGACATAAAGACTCCCTTCCCTCCTCAGGGTGGAGGACAGCCTGGGTTTCAGCCCCACCTCAGGCTGGCTTCTCTGTCCTGAGCGCAGACTACACAAACATACACCACAGATCTACTTTCTGCTTTCTGCCCTTGGTTTTCACAGATCTCCTTATAGCCCTACAATAATCCCCACCACCGTTTACCACCTGTTTTGTTTTAAGACAGAGTCTCACTCTGTCCCCCAGATTGGAGTGTAGTGGCACCATCTCGGCTCACTACAACCTCCAGCTCCCAGGTTCAAGAGATTCTCCTGCCTCAGCCTCCCGAGCAGCTGGGGTTACAGTTGTGTGCCGCCATGTCTGGCTAATTTATTTTTTGTATTTTTTTAATAGAGATGGGGTTTCACCATGTTGGCCAGGCTAGTCTAGACCTCCTGACCTCAGGTGATCCACCTTTCTCAGCCTCCCAAAGTGCTGGGATTACAGACGTGAGCCACTGCAGCTGGCCCAAATAATCCCCTTTTAACTTGAGCCAGTTTCGCTGCACTTCTCTTCTTTGCAATGAGCAATTCCTGACTAGGACACAAGGGCAACTTATTCAAGGTCCCAGAGCTCATGAAAACCAGATCTGGCCAGTTCCAAAGCCCATCCTCTGAATCCTGCAGCGCCCGTGATCCATGGGAAGGACTTTGAACTTTTCCTGAGAGTAATGAGAAAACAAAACCACAAGTTTCTCAAACTTCAGTCATTTTTTTTTCTTACTATATGCCAAACACTTTTCTAAGACTTCACATGTTTTAACTGATAACTATTAAACTAAAAATATGGGCCAGACACAGTGGTGCATGCTTGTAATCCCAGTACTTTGGGAGGCCAAGGCAGGAGGATCCCTTGAAGCCAGGAATTTGAGGTCAGCCTGGGCAACATGACGCAGCCCCATCTCTAAAAAAATAATTTTTTTTAACTAGCTAGGAATGGTGGGGTGAGCCTGTGGACCCAGCTACTCGGAAGCTGAAGTGGGAGGATCACTTAAGCCCAGGAGGTCAAGGCTGCAGTGAACTATGATCACAGCACTTCAGTGAAGCCTGGGCAACAGAGACCGTGTTTCAAAACAAACAAAAAAAGATCGTTCATGCATTAATTAAAATCACCCTCCATTGCACTTGTAGAACATATGCCACATATTTGAAAGATCTACCTATTGATACTGCTTATTTCTCCCCTTCTCTTGAAATAAAGATTTAAAGATATCTCAGTGCCAGATATCTAGTTTTCCCCTTAAAATGGAAAAAACAAACAAATATGCCAGCCATTCAGACATTCAGAGCCTTTCTTTTTCTTCTTCTTCTTCCTTTTTTTTTTTTTTTT
>NW_016107333.1:17989847-17999107 GCF_001604975.1 Cebus imitator | reverse complement strand
GAACTCCTGATCTTGTGATCTGCCTGCCTCAGCCTCCCAAAGTGCTGGGATTACAGGCATGAGCCATCGCACTCAGCCCAGAGCCTTTCTTAATACAATTAGCAAAGTCTTTGTCATCTGGTTGAACATTCTCAGTTGATATCTAAGCTTTGTTCTATGTGGACAAGAGAGAAATAATCTGCTATAAATTGGAGTTGTGCTAGAGTTTCTGATACTAAATCCCTACTCCTGAGTCCAGAGGAAAAAAAGTTAAACCATATTTCAGATTTTAATGAGTTTCTCTAAGACTCCAGAGGGCACAGCCATAGAAACTAGAGAGTGCACACTAGCATTGTTCCTTGGGTTTATCAAAATGTCTTTTCCATATGCTTCAAAGTAGACTCTATTGACCGAGGTCTATCTTTTCAGGCAACAAACAAATGCAAAACAGCATCTCTTTTTGATCTGGGCCTCAGCAGACAAGTTTTAATTAGCTGGCCTTGCTCACAAAAGGCTGAAAGAATGCATGTGAAACCTTGCTAATATACATCATTCTTTATTTTTAAAATGCATGATATGCCCTTCTACCTCTATCCCCCACACCCCCACAAAAGACAGAATATCCTTTTAGGACAGATCTGGCTGTGGCATCAGAAAGAGACTAGTTAGGAGGATCTCCGTGGTGCTGTTTTCCTCTGGCAGAATAATATCTTCTTTTAAAAAAAGCAAAGACAAATAGCTTGCAGACCAACTAAAGACTTCTTTTTGACAGATTGAAATCAAATTTTCTCAAACCAGTGCCTGGCAGGAGACTGTGCCAGTTGATGCTAATAGATGTGGCATGAAAGAGGGCATTCTGTGATCAAGTGAGTCCAAGAAATCCTGCCTAGCACGCCTCCCTCTTGGAAAGTCTCATAGGACACAGCACAGTATGGACTCCATGTCTTGCACTACCTTCTTCATGGCACAGTCTGCAGAGCAGTGATTTCCCAGACACCAGTTCAGAAAACTATGATCTAAATGTTTCTTCAAATGGAGGGACCAGAGAACTGTTAAATGCCTCTCTACAAATGAATGGATTTCCGCATGAGTCATTGCAGTGTGTGTGTGCTTAGTACGATGAAACATGCATTTATGGGGTGTCCACTGGGCAGATATTTTTGTTTGTTTTCCCTAAAACCTCAATACTTCTCTAGGTCTATCATGTAAGCAGCAAACCAGATTTTACGTTTTCAGCAATTTAAGTCACTTCAAAGTATCCTTGCTTATAACTATATGCCAGCCTCTGAACTGGCCCTGTGGCCTCCACTCCTATCACTTCAATCTGGCCTTCTCTCATGGGGCAGTGGCCAATCTGGAGCACGGGTGTGATCACCCTGTGCTTGTAGCCCCTTGCTACACGCCTATCAGGCCTTAGGTGATCGGCCCCCTATTTACTTCACTGCCTCCACCTCAAGGAGCTCTACTCAATCACAGGGAGTTCTCAACCTAGAGTCTGTGGTTGGAATCCCGTGGATCTGAGAACTTGGATGGGAAAAAAACATGCATCTTTATTTTCACTCTTAACCAGAATGTAGCATTTCTGCCATTATGAATGTAGGCAAAAAGCCACAGTCATATGACTAGTACCTACGACTGTCCCAGGTGGAAATAGTAAATATGTTCAAATCGTATTACAGTCATGGCCACAATTTCCAACAATGGCTTACATTCCAACTTCAAATCACAGTAAATGTTAGACCCAATGCTAGATTTTTGTCACTGATGTGCTAATAAAGAAGCCCATATGTTTCTATGTCACAAATGTAATTTTTAAACCTTTTCATATTTATATTTTAATATAATTTGCTTCCTTTGTCATCCTTTGTGTTTTAGGAAATTAAAACATTACTTTGGCAAAGGTTCATCAGTCATCACCTGGAGTCCGTGACACAGAAAAGATGATGAGCTCCTGTTTCAGTTCCTAAAATATACCTAGATGGCATGTGTGCATTCTCTCTCTCTCTCTCTCCCTGTCTTTCTCTCGCTCTTTTCTCACTGTCATTCAGGCTGGAGTGCACTGGTGCAATCTTGGCTTACTGCAAGCTCTGCCTCCCAGGTTCAAGCGATTCTCCTGCCTCAGCCTCCTGAGTAGCTGGGATTACAGGTGTGCGCCACCACGCCCAGCTAATTTTTGTATTTT
This sequence comes from Cebus imitator, assembly GCF_001604975.1. Taxonomy (NCBI): domain Eukaryota; kingdom Metazoa; phylum Chordata; class Mammalia; order Primates; family Cebidae; genus Cebus; species Cebus imitator. Next base: position 17,996,946 of record NW_016107333.1, on the reverse strand, counting down.
TAGTAGAGACAGGGTTTCACCATGTTGACCAGGATGGTCTCAATCTCTTGACCTTGTGGTTCACCTGCCTTGGCCTCCCAAAATTCTGGGATTACAGGCGTGAGCCACTGCACCAGGCCATCTCTATCTCTTTGTTACAGTCCTTTGCAGTCCCTTTTTCTTCAAACATTCTTCTTCCCACCCCACATCCTCTTTGTCTGGTCCAGCCATCACTTTGGGAATTTGTTCACAATATCAAAATCTGGATTGGGCCCTCTCCTATGAGTCTGAGCATCCTATGTACCTCCAACACCGCACCTACCGCCCCAAACTGTCATCACTTACTTGTCTGCATGAAGACAGAGCCCAGTCTAGGTTGTTCACCTTTCTATCCCCATCACTTTGCACAGTGCCCAGCACAAGTAGCCACTCACCATTCTTGTCACATCACTGAAGGAATTGTAAGGCTTTCTCTCAAGGAGCAAAGTATTGACACAGCTGCAGTCAAAAAAAGTTCCCTTATGATTGTAGTCTCAGCTACTGATCTGAGATGCTGAGATGGGAGGATCATTTCGACCAGGCAGGTGAGGGCTACAGTGAGCCAAGATCACGCTACTGTACTCTAGCCTGGGAGACAGAGTGAGACCCTGTCTCAAAAAGAAAAGGCTGCCACCATGGATTGATACCAACCTGAATTTCCGGTTTTCCATCAACGTATACAGTGCTGTTGTTGACCATTTCCACAATGGCAACTCCAAGATTGCACCGGATCCCAAAGGAAATGCAGAATCCCAGCCCACTCATGATAGCAATGATGTAACGCTTGGGGAGGCCGCAGCAGTGGCAGTCGCAGAGTGGGGGGCTCGGCCTGGACGTCGGCACTGGCCTTCCTTCTTCATTCAGCTCGATGTTATCTTCTTCCTCAGTGGTCCCATCGATTTTTCTACATGGGAAAAAGAATGGGCAGAAAATAAAAGCTAGGGTTAAAAGAAAAACAAAGTATATTAAGCAAAAAGAGAAAAGGTATTAGCAGATGCAAAACAAAAAGGAAGAACTATAGTAGAATGCTATGGATTTTTTATTACTATTATTAAAGCAAGTTATTATTATTAGATATTACTATTATTAAAATAAGTTATAGTGGCTAAAACTACTGATGTTCTGGGTATTGTGTGGGACTTTTATAAGCATTAAATCAGTCGTTTGAATCTTACAACAACCCCATGAGGTAGATAATGTCATCATGCCAATTTTTAGGTGAGGAAATTAAGTCATTTGAGGTAGGATAGAAGCCCAAGGCCAGACTCTATGACTCTATGTCTAAAACAATCTGTCATGGTGAATTTCCTGCTGAAAGCGTATTGACGGACTTCGTTCACACTGCACGACCCAGCTGTTACAGTTGACTTTAATTTTTCTAAGTCTTCATAAAATACTAAGTGGAGGTAGAGAGGTACATTTCCTATCACAATGCACGCCCATTTGGTTGTATATCCTTTTCTCCTTAGACGGTTTCTCTAAGGAGGTAGTTCTTCAGCACCTTTTATTCAAATGGTAGAATTTTTCACTGGCCTCTATAGACTACAATTATGGCATATTTGTTACCGTGGATTCATTTCTTCTTCTAAAAGAAGGAATTTGGCAAACTGAACCCTATCTGCCAATTATAAAGGAAGTTGTATCCTCTTACGTATTGTCATCTTTCTGAGGATACTGCCATGGCCCAATTAAGGTCCAAGTCTTTTTAAAAATGATCAAAGCTTGCAAGTTTTCATCAATATTAAATTCAGTAATAAATAGCTAATATAATGGCTAATCCAATAGTTTGGATGAAACACAAGTCATTTGCCCACCAGTCCATATGAAAGATAATCTTGGCACGTTCTTATGACTCAAGGGAAATCAAATTTCCAGCATAAGTGTAGAGAAACAAATATACTGGATTCAATTCAGTTCATCAGATAGGTATTGCCTACTGTGTCTCAGGTACTGTGCTAAGTGTTGGGGAGCGATAGAGAATGTGACATGTTCTCTGCCTTCTTCCAGCTCTCAGTCTGGTGGGAAAGAAAGATACATATACAAGCAGTTATAATTACTGGACAATGCGGGTTTTGTTGAAATCAAAGTGAAAAGAAATGGTGAAACATTGGAAGGAGCTTAGAATTTCAACTTCTGAGCTCAGAGTAGAAGCTTAGTAAGCGTGCCATAACATTAAAGTAATCGGAAAAGAACTCTAACCATTTTCCTACTGACGTAACTACCTACCTGCCGGCCTGCATTTATACTGATGGAGTCTATCTTTTAATCTGCAGTTGTCCATGCTTCTAGCTAAGGCCAGTCTCTCTTCCTGGACGCTAGATCTCATCCCCTTTCATCCATTCATGAATATTGCTCCAGAAATCCCCACCCCCGTGCATCCAGCCATTATGTTCTCCTCCCTAGTATAATAGATCATTCCTGTTGCCAATAAATAAGCTTTTATTCCTCTCATATTAGAATCTAAAATAAAAGATATTTTCTCTTTCAGTTATCCTCTTATTTCTCATTTTCCTTTTTTAAGAAAAACTCTGAAATGACTGTTTTCAATTCCTCTCCTCCTGTTCTCCCCTGGACCCACTCCAGCCAGGTATTCCCAACCTGTCCTCTCAAAACTGCTCATCTTAAGGTTATCAATGCCCTCCTCATGGCTCAGTCTAAAGGTCATTTTCAGTCCTCATCTGATTTAATCGACCCAGCAGCAGCATTTGACACAATTGACCACTTTCTCTTCCTTGGCCATTTTATTTTCTTCCAGGAAAACTCTTGATCATCCTCCTAATTCTTCTGTTTGGTCTCTTATGCCGATTTCTTCTTTCCTTGACCTATATAAACTAGAATGCCTAGGACTCTGTTCTCGGGTTTCTTGCTTTCTGTCTATGCCCTTTAGGTCATCTAAGCCAGGCTCTGGGCTTTAGGTATCATGCATATGCTAACAGCTCCCAATTTTTATATCTAGACTTATTTGACATCTCCTTGGACACCTGAAAGTCATCTTAAACTTGACATATCCAAACTGACTTTCCCTAAAAAAAAATTAATTTCTGAAGTCATTCCCATCACAAGTAATGATAATTTTGTTACTTTGGTTGCTCCAGCAAAAATCGTGAAACCATCCTGGATGCCTCACTTCTTCTCCAATCTATGTCCAACTGAGGAGCCTGTGTACCTTACTTTGAATGTTGAGTTTCCCACTTACCCAGCTGTGTGACTTTAGCCTAATTACTTAACCTCCCTGGACTTCAGTTTCTTTGTCTGTAAGCTAAGAATTATAGTAATAGTTTCTTCTTCACAGGGTTGTTCTTAGGATTGTCATAAATGAGTTATTAAACTTAGGTAATTTAGAACAGAACTTGCCACATAATAAAAACACAACACATGTCAGCTATTTTCATTACATTAATCCTCACCATCACTTAATGATCCCACAATGCTAGTGAGTGTTGATGACATTAGTTCTGAGAGGTAGCTGGATGATAGGACTTTATAATGGGCTTCCCTAGTAGTCTCCATGAATTTTCTGACAACCAAATATGTATAACTTAAGTAGGATGGAAAACTGATGCTCTAGGCCAGGCATGGTGGCTCACGCATATAATCCCAGCACTTTGAGAGGCTGAGGCAAACAGATCCACTGAGGTCAGGAGTTCGAAATCAGCTTGACCAACATGGCAAAACCCTGTCTCTACTAAAAATGCAAAAATTAGCCAGGTGTGGTGGTGCAGTGTAGTCCCAGCTGCTTAAGAGGCTGAGGCATGAGAATCACTTGAACCTGGGAGGCAAAGGTTACAGTGAGCTGAAATCGTACCACTGCACTCTAGCCTGGACAACATAGTGAGATTCCAGCTCAAAAAAAGAAAGAAGAAAGAAAGAAGAAAATTGATGCTCTAATATTGACACATTACTCTAATAGTATATTCCTAGCAGCTAAAACAAGGATAATATGTAACAACCACAGTAACACTTGCGTAAGGCAAATTCAGTTCTCTCCCTCTGCCCTCCTCTCTATAGATGCTTTCATGTAATTCTCTTATTTGATCATTAATAGAGCTCAGTGAGACATGGGTAATCTAATACTCCCATGTGACACAAAATAGAACTGTAGTTCAGAAAGCAAGAACAAATCGACCAAGATCACACAGCCATTAGTGGGTGGAGGCAAGATATGAAACCCTTCTCCTTTGCTGTCTAGGTCTCCTGGGCCCCTTTCCTGTGTGTTCCCAGCCCACCAGGCCATGCTCCTTCTCAGTGATCTCCCCGAGTCACTTTGTCTTCTGTACCTGTTACTTTGTAGCCCTTGCTCAGCCATCATGACCCAGAAGAGCAGGGTAAGAGAATGGGCTCTGAGCTGAGAGACACCCAGTGCTGTCTCTCTCATGTACTAGCTCCCTGACTTTGGCTAAGTTACTTGACCTTCTATTAGTCTTCCAGGGATGCTGTAACAAAGTGCCACAAACTAGCTGGCTTAAACAAAAACATTTATTTTCCTACAATTCTAGAGCCAGAAATCTGAGATCAAGTTTCAGCAGGCCTTGGTTTCTTCCAAGGCTTTTCTTTTTGGCTTTCAGATGGCTGTCTCTCTCTGTGGCTTCACATAATCTTTCTTCTGTGGATCTCTGTGCCCAGATTTTTTCTTCCTATAAGGACATCAGTCATATTCGATCAGGGCCCACCCTGTGGGCCTATTTAATATTAATTACCTTTTTAAAGACCCTATCTCCAAACAGAATCATATTCTGAGGTCCTGAGTGTTAGAATTTTACCATAATGAATGAGGGCAGATTCATATGAAGACACAATTCAGCCCATAAGAATCCCTATCTCTAAACTGGGATAATCATAATGGGTATCTCATAGGGTCGTTCAGTGATTGATGCGTATAAATGATTCAGTTCAGTGCCTGATACATAAAAAGTGCTTTAGAGTAATAAGCAGTAAGTACTATCTATCATTACTGCTATTAATAAAGTGTCACCAGTCATAAGCTTAGCCCTCTCTATACACATGCAGATGCTTTAGATGAAGGCTAATGAAAACTGAAAGCACTGAGGGGCTTTGCGGTGCTTAATTGCAGACAGCCCCAGCTGCTGTGCTCTGAATCAACCACCTCTTTGGCATGGGGACAGCACTTCCTTCTCACAGGCTGCTATTCTGCCAAGAACTGAGCACCCCAGGGATGAGGCCATTCTTTCCTGCCAGAGGCAGGACACCTCTGACAGTGACTGGCTCCAGGACTGCTCATTGGCCATGCCAAAACTTCCCAGTACTGTAGTGTCGTCTGCAAGTCTTCCCACCTAACTTTTCTTCCTTCCCTCTCTCCTACACAGGTAGCAGTGTGAACACTCTCCCAGCCTCCTCCAGCTCCTTCCCCATTTCCCCTCAACAAATCTCTTGGCTGGGTGTGGTGACTCATGACTGTAATTCAAATACTTTGGGAGGCTGAGGCAGGAAGATCACTTGAGCTCAAGAGTTTGAGGCTGCAGTGAGCCGTGATTGTGCCACTGCACTCCAGCCTGGAAAACAGAGCAAGACCATGTCTCGTATGTGCCGAGTCCTGTCTTGGAATCTGCTTTCTTGGAAGACCTGAACCAATACAAGCACCCTCTGTGTGCACATTGCCATCTTAGACATCCTGAGGCTTTCCAGAGGGAAATACATATAGTATGGGAGATGAGGAAAAAAGGGGGAAAGTAATGATTAAAGGGAAACCTAAAAGAAGGAGTCGTGGGCTCCCCAAGAAGCAGGACCTATGGCTGGCTGACCTGAAGCCAGCCCCTAAAGCAGCTCTCCAGTTGGAGATGGGATATTGGGAGCTGAGGGGAGGGGTTCGGGCACAAAATCTCAGTTTCCTTTGCCCAAAGTGGCAGCTGAGCCACCACTCAAGGGGTCATGGGCTCAGGAGCAAATGAAGATCAACAACTAGCAGGACCTCCTGAGTTGTTTATGAGTCCTTTGAACAACCTTGCTGTGGCAAAAGGGGAGCACCAAAATGAACGGAAATTTAACTTCCCCCCAGGCAGGGGCCTCAGAGTTAGATCTGATTTGTTTTATTTTATTTATTTTTTTGAGACGGAGTCTTGCTCTGTCACCCAGGCTGGAGTGCAATGGCACAATTTCGGCTCACTGCAACCTCCGCCTCCCAGGTTCAAGCAATTCTCATGCCTCAACCTCCTGAGTAGCTGGGATTACAGGTGTAGGCCACCACGCCCAGCTAATTTATTTTTAGTAGAGACAGGGTTTCAGCAAGGTGGCCAGGCTGGTCTCGAACTTCTGGCCTCAAGGAATCCGCCCACCTCAGTCTCCCAGAGTGCTGGGATTACAGGCATGAGCCACTATGCCTGGCTAGATTTGATTTTTTTTTTTAAAGCATTCAAATAGCAGGCCATTTCTTGTATAGCCTAGCTCACAGAGGAAGACTGAGAAACCCCTCACCCTGTGTCACGGAACATACCAGGCTTTGGGGCAGTCAGATAACCTGAATGTGATTTCCAGCTCTGCCACTGAAACACAAGCTGTGTGACTCGGGGGCAAATAACCTGGCCTTCCTGAATCTCACATACCCTCTTCTGTATAATAAATATTTATCTCACAGAGCTGTTGCTAAGATTACGTGACCCTACCCTACAAAGAGCAACACATTATCGCCATTAAATGAATAGATATTGCCTGAACATTAGGGTCTCTGCCATCCCTGGTGTTTCCTTGGCGTTTTATACGTTCCTCTGTTACAGCATTTCTCACATGGAGTTAGAGTCATTTTCATTCAGCAGCATACGTGCTAAGGAAATAGTCACTGATTTGGGCTGGGCACGGCGGCTCCCGCCTATAAGGGGGAGGCCAAGGCAGGTGGATCACCTGAGGTTAGGAGTTTGAGACCAGCCTGACCAACATGGTGAATAAAACCTCGTCTCCACTAAAAACACAAAAATTAGCTGGGCTTAGTGGTGGGCACCAGTAATCCCAGCTAATCAGGAGGCTGAGGCAGGATAATCTCTTGAACCTGGGAGGCAGAGGTTGCAGTGAGCTGAGATCCCGCCTTTGCACTCCAGCCTGGGCGACTGAGGGAAACTCTGTCTCAAAAAAA
>NW_016107333.1:17987343-17989806 GCF_001604975.1 Cebus imitator | reverse complement strand
AATGATTTGTGTCCACATATGAATGAAAGGCTCCCTGATCCCAGGACCATTTCCTACTCATCTTTATTCTCCGTGTTCAGCATCTTGCCTGGAAACAATGAATCCTTGTCCAACTGAATGGAATTGGTGGATCAATTCCAAACATCACTACTGGCTTGAAGCACCTATAGACAGGATTAAGGATCTATTCATCCCTGCCCAGAAAAAAAAAGCTTTGTAAAAAGGGAAGGAGAGGAGAAAGTTATTTAAGAATAAGAGAAGAAAAAAAGTCATTTCTTAGGAGTTGGAGGACTATAATTATCCATAAGAGCTATTTATCCCATTCAGTTTTCCTTCCCTGCTTGACTGCAGTTGATCTTTTAGATCAGAGAATCTTCATTCTTTCTAGAGTGAATTCTCGTTTCTCCAAATACAGACAGCTGCGGTCTGTGGACTGCTGCCCCTCTGCACATTAGGGAGGTGCCTACTCTCTGTTCTCAGACACAGTTGTCCTGCAAACATCCAAGCCCCAGGGGTCTAATTGCCTAAGATATGCTAACTAGCCTTTAGGCACTTACAGAACTATTTACTTGCAATTCAAATGCTCCCACTAATTGCAGAAAAGGTTTTCTTTTGTTTTCTAGGTAATAAGATCAACATTTGCAGCACAAAGTGAGAGAACTTGCAGATACTTTTGTGAGTTTTAAAAATCCATTTACTGGCTGGGCATAGTGGCTCATGTCTGCAATCCTAGAAGTTTGGGAGGCTGAGGTGGGAGGATTTCTTGAGCCCAGGAGTTCATGGCCACCATGGGCAATATAGAGAGATCCTGTCTAAAGTTAAAAAATAAAATGTATACATGTTTAAAAAATATTTTTTCAAACCAATTTACTTGCTCACTTATGGTATTTGTTATGAACTGAAATGTGTGCCCCAAAATTCATGTGTTAAAGTCTTAACCCCTAGTACCACCGAATGTGACTATATTTGGGATAAGGTGCTTAAGGAAGTAATTATCATTAAATGAGGCCCTTGGGGTGTACCCTAATCTAATATGAACGATGTCCTTATAAGAAGAGGACATTTGAGCCAGGTGTGGTGGCATGCATGCCTGTAGTTCCAGCCACTTGGGAGGCTGAGGGGAGAGGATCACTCAAGCCCAGGAGTTGGACAGTGCAGTGAACTATGATCACGCCACTGCACTCCAGGCTGGAGTACAGAGTGAGACCCTGTCTTGAAAAATTACATAAATAAAAAGAGAATTGGACGCGCAGAGACACCAGGCATGCATGTGCATAGAGGAAGGCCATCTGAGGACATAGCAAGAAAGCAATATCTGCAAGCCAAGGACAGAGGCCACAGGAGAAATCAAACCTTGATCTTAAACTTCCAGCCTCCAGAACTGTGAGAAAATAAATTTCTGTTGGTAAAGTCACCCAGTCTGTAGTATTTTGTTGTGGCAGCCCTGGCAAACAAATACAGCATTCAAATTTGTCCTCCACAAAGGTCCCATTTAGCTTATATTGTCTTCTACACAATCCTTGAGTTGCTATTCTACTAGAAGAAAATAAACTGAAGGACGTTGACTACTTCCTACACTCTAGGCACTCCGTGAGGTTCCTATAAAATATATATATTGTCTCTCTCAATCTTCAAAATAGTCTTGACAAATAGCACTTATCTCCATCTTACAGCTCAGAAGACTGAGACTCAGAATATTTAAAACCTTGCCCAGCCGGGCATAGTGGCTCACGCCTGTGATCACTTTGGGAGCCGAGGCAGGTGGATCACCTGAGGTCGGGAGTTTGAGACCAACCTGGCCAACATGGTGAAAACCTGTCTCTGCTAAAAATACAAAAAAGGTAGCCGAGGCCAGTCATGGCTGTTCATGCTTATAATCCCAGCACTTTGGGAAGCCGAGGTGGGTGGATCACGAGGTCAAGAGATTGAGACTATCTTGGCCAAGACGGTGAAACCCTGCCCCAACTAAAAATACAAAAATTAGCTGGGCGTGGTTGTGCGTGCCTGTAGTCCCACAGTCCCAGCTACTTGGGAAGCTGAGGCAGGAGAATCGCTTGAACTCAGGAGGCGGAGGTTGTAGTGAGCCGAGATAGCGCCACTGCACTCCAGCCTGGTGACAAAGTGAGACTCCATCTCAAACAGAAAAAAAGTTAGCCGGGTGTACTGCAGAGCACATGTAATCCCAGCTACTTGGAGGCTGAAGCAGGAGAATCGCTTGAACCTGGGAGGTGGAGGTTGCAGTGAGCTGCACTCCAACCTGGGCGACAGAGAGGCTCTGTCTCAAAAAAACAAAACAAAACAAAAAAACTTGCCTAAGGATCATCATCCAGCTGCAGCTGGTGAAGAGAGAACATAACTGAGATTTGCTTTCCAGTCTATTGCTACCAGCATGCCACAGGAACTAATCAGAAAGCGCCAAATAGCGAGTGCTTTACCTAAGTAGACTTTTTTTTTTTTTTTTTT
>NW_016107333.1:17970948-17987333 GCF_001604975.1 Cebus imitator | reverse complement strand
AGAGTCTTACTCTGTCTCCCAGGCTGGAGTGCAGTGGCACGATCTTGGCTCACTGCAACCTCCGCCTCCTGGGTTCAAGCCATTCTCTGCCTCAGCCTCCTGAGTAGCTAGGATTACAGGCACACACCACCACACCTGGCTAATTTTTGTATTTTTAGTAGAGACAGGGTTTCACTATCTTTGCCAGGCTGGTCTTGAACTCCTGACCTCGTGATCCACCCACCTCAGCCTCCCAAAGTAGTGGGAATTATGGGCATGAGCCACCATATCCGGCCAATAGATATTTTTTAAAAATTTTTGTAGAAAAATGTATTTCTTTAAAATGAAGTGCATTCCTTTGGCACCAATTTCCAAAGCTATGAGAATGTCCAGTGGAACAAACCTCCTTCCATATGTTGATCATTCTCAGTGCATTAATGCTTTGAGTTTATTGCCCATCCTTCCAGAGGTATTTTGTTCACATATTGGCAAATACATATGTATATTTTTCCCCCAACTCTTGACTTTTTTAAAAATTCCATACGTTTTGGGGGAGGAGGACTTTTTTTTTTAAAGGTTCTGGAGAAGCAGTATTGCAGTGGGATTAAGAGAACATGCTCTGGAGGGAGACAGTCCTGGGTTCAATGCTGACTGTGGTATTTATTAGGTGCGTGGCCTTGAGCAAGTTACCTAACTTCCCTCAACCTCAGTCCCCTCACTTGTGAAAGGAAGACAGGACTATTGGGAACATTAAATGAGTTAAATGAGACCGAGTTACAAATCGCTTAGTGTCACTCCTAGCACTCGATACATAATCAATAAATGGTAAATTTTAAAGAAGGGAAGGAGGATTTAAAATACGATCCCCAGAGCTAGTTTGAGATTTGAAATAGGATCTTATCAGCAAGGATTTCAGTACACCACATTCAAATGGATCTCACTAAAGTGCACCCGGCCAACTGCAGCCCAGTCAGTGCTCTCACAGTACCGGTATCTCTCATTTTTTAAATTAATATTTGCCTCTTCCAGTAGATTATAAATTCAGAAAATCAGGAACCAAAAATCTCTAGCACTCAGCCCAGCTTCACAGATTTTGAGGTATTAATCTATTATGTTTTTGTTTTCTCCTGGTAATTTGACCCTTTCTTATCCCGTGATTTAAGCAGAGAAGCAGTGCGTCTTATCTCAGCAGGGGTCATTAGCTGAACAGGAGGAAAAAAAGATAGTCTCTATGGCTTTAAAAAGCCTAAGTTACAGATGGCAAGCTGACAACCCAGTGGCCACATGTGGCCCATAGCCATGTTTTGTTTATATGGTATACTGTGTATGGGTTTTGCTTTTTTTTTTTAAGAATTTATATTAATTTAATTGGCGAGGCGCAGTCGCTCATGCCTGTAACCCCAGCACTTTGGGAGGCCGAGGCCTGCAGATCACCTGAGGTCAAGGGTTCAAGACCAGCCTGGCCAACGTGGCAAAACTCTGTCCCTACTAAAAATACAAAATTAGCTGGGGATGGTGGTGCAGACCTATAATCCCAGCTACTCGGGAGGCTGAGGCAGAAAAATCACCTGAACCTGGGAGGCAGAGCTTGTGGTAAACCAAGATGGCACCATTGTACTCCAGCCTGAGCAACAAGAGCAAAACACCATCTCAAAAAAAAAAAAAAAAAAAAAAATTAGATTAATTGACAGAGTTTAAAAACCAAGACCCATCATAGTGGCTCACACCTGTAATCCTGGAACTTTGGAAGGCCAAGGTAAGAGGAATGTTTGAGGCCAGGAGTTTGAGGCCAGTCTGGGCAACATAATGAAACCCTCATCTCTACTTTTAAAAATTGTATCACATAAATAAATAAATAAAAATCAGGAGATAGTGCAAAAAAGCAAAAACAAGCACACGTATAAAACCTTCGATTTCTTGTTTATTCTGAAAAATCTGAAGACCTGAAATTATCAAGCTGTCACTCTGTCATAGCTACCATTGGCTCTCAATTTACCACAGTCCCTACCACTCCCTATTGTCACTTCCACAGTGAGCTCAATTGCCATTTAACATCATACTTGCACCATTGCAGTTTCCTTGTAGTTTAATTCAAGACATAAGAAAAATATGTTTTGTACCCATGTCTCTATCAAAAGTTGAAAAATAGTAGCACACATATGTAATAGCCATTATTTATAGCTGTCCAATATATTAATGACTTCTTGATATTTTGAATCTTACTGGAGCAGCAAAAAAAAAAAAAAAAAATCTACTTTTCCTAGGCTCTCTTGCAGCTACAGTGCAGGCACAAGAGGTGAACTCTGCTAAATCTGAAGCACTTGAATGAGATTTAGATACGAGACAGAACAAGAAGAGGATACAGCATGCAGGCGAATGGCAATGCAGATGGTTTCAAATGCAACAGAGGCAACTGGCTCCTCTGTGACTGCTGTGGCAGAATTTCTGGAACAAGTCATGAATATAATCAGCACTAAGAGGCAGGGAGTGGTGGCAGCTGGGTTTTATCCAAAACTGTCTAGTGGTATACATTCTTTGCTGCTTTTTTTTTTTTTTGGAGATACAGCATCCAGATCTGATCCTTCTAGGAAGTCTGAATGATTCCTAACATTCTTTTATTGGTGTTTTGGTTTTTATTTATTTATTTTTTGAGATAAACTCTTGCTCTGTCACCCAGGCTGGAGTGCAGTGGTGCAATTTCAGTTCACTACAACCTCCGCTTCCTGGTTCAAGCAATTCTCCTGCCTCAGCCTTCTGAGTAGCTGGGATTATAGGCATGCACCACCACACCTGCCTAATTTTTGTATTTTTAGTAGAGATGGGGTTTCACCACGTTGGCCAGACTGGTCTCAAACTCCTGACCTCAGGTGATCCTCCACCAGCCTCAGCCTCCCGAAGTGCTAGGATTGCAAGCATGAGCCACCAAGCCCAGCCATATTTTTTATTTATTTATTTTTTAAGATGAAATCTTGCTCTGTTGCCTAGGCTGGAGTGCAGTAGTGTAATCTTGGCTCACAGCAACCTCCGCCTCCTGGGTTCAAGCGATTGTCTTGCCTCAGCCTACTGAGTAGCTGGGATTACAGGTATGTGCCACTATGTCTGGTTAATTTTCATATTTTTTTAGTAGAGACGGGGTTTCATCATATTGACCAGGCTTGTCTTGAACACCTGACCTCAGGTGATTTGCCCACCTCGGCCTCCCAAAGTGCTGGGATTGCAGGGGTGAGCCACCACACCTGGCCCAATTGCTAACATTCTTTACTAAATTTCATTCTACTTTAGCTAGAGCGGATTCTGTTGATTGCAACTAAGAACTTTAAATGATACAACGTATGTCTTGCAAAAGTGGAGACTATTTCTATGGGTTAATATGTAGTGTGTCTATGTCAGGATATATAATACGGTTGCTTTACTCTGTAGGTATTGAATCTATAGAGCTTATTAACCTTTAAGAAGCACTTAGAAAATTTGATTATTGTAAAAATATTTGGGAGAATTTGGAAAAAGAGAGAATATAAATTTTAGATGAAAAAATGTATTTTTGAGCTATGAAAAGATACCAAGAGCAGGAGTCATAGAATCTGATGAATGTTTACATCAAGAAGCAGGAAAGTATGTCTGGGAATGGATCCTGAATGTACTAGACTTGGAGGGAGTAGGATAATAAAGTTGGATAAGGGAGAGTTTGTCAGTATGGGAGGTGGATTCTGAGATGCTCAGAAGATGCTATCCTCTGCTGGCTGAGGATCACAGTAGCAGGTGCTGTTTCAGAACCAGTGGCAATTAGGATTATTGGCAGCACTTAACTATCATACATATGGGCAGGAAATTCAGAATGACAGTTACAGAATCAGCCCATAGGAATCTCAGAGATGTCTCTTAGAACATGGAGCTCTGAGGAGCAAAAGAAATGGGCAGCCAGTAAGGGTATTGCTTCACATACATAAAACCAGGAAAGATCAAGAGCTGATGAATGGGCAGTAGGCTGAGGCTGGCCATCCCAATGGAAAGTCACACTCTCTTGCCCAGTTTAGAATCTAAAGACTGACAGAGAAGACTGAAGGTTCCATGACAAAGGAACCCATAATGCTACAGAAGGAAACGCAGTCGTGATGCCCATAGTCCTTCCCTGAAGGAATCTAGCACCATTAATTTGTGTAAACATACACTGAAGAAAGAAAAATACCTCGATATTTTGGGGCAAGTTGATGTTGATACTCAGGGATTTATAGCATTATCCTGCCTCTGTTAGAGTGGGGCTCATGTAAGTGGAGTCCTGGCCCAGGTTCGTCTCATAGTGAGTTCATGTCCATGGACCCACCCAGTGGTCATTTCCCCATGTATAATTCCCACATGTGTAATTGGAAGAGAGACACCTAGCATTTGGAAAAACCCTTTCAGTGGTTCCTTGACTTGTAGAATAAAACTGTTGTAAGAGAAAAAAGTCAAATGAATGTCCTTAAAACTGGCATCCCTAGGTAAGAAGATAAATCAGAAACAGTATCACATTATGCAGAATGACAGAGATTATTGTACCTTCAGAGATTTAAAGGATGCAGGGGTGGTACACCTCATTAGATCCCAGTGTAATTCACCAGCCTAACCACCTGCAAAAAAAAAGGGGGAAGGGGGATCACAGTGGATGACAGGGAACTACCACACTCTTAACTCAGGCACATAGTTTGCCTATCTTGATCTGGTGCATTCTTTCCATATCCATTAGAAAGGAGTCTAAGAAGTTCACAATGACATGAGATGAACAACAGTAGACATCCATGGATTGTTCTCTCTCATAATATATCCAGAGAGAACTTCTGGACCTGCTGCAGAACATCACATTGATCTATTATGACCAATAGATGACAACATGTTGTTGAGACCTCAGGAGCAAGAATTGACAAGTACTCTGGATGCCTCAGTAAAACATGTGTGCTCTACTGGGTGGGAAATAATTACTACAAAGACCACAGGTCCATCACATGGGCAAAGTTCACAGGGGTCGAGTGTTTGAGACCTTCCAGAACATTCCCTCCAAAGTGAAGGAAAGGTTATTGTGCTTTGAACTTCCAACCACCAAGGAAGAAGCACAATGGTTGGCAGTCCTCTGGGTTTTTGAGGCAATGTATCCAACACTTGGGAATACTGTTCTAACACACTTATTCCGTGACATAAAAGACTACTAGTTTTTAATGAGATCCAACAATAAGAAAGCGTTCTGTAGCAAGTCCAGGCTGCAGTAAGAGTGATATTACCACTAGGGCTGTGTTATCCAGCATACCCTTGGTACTAAAGACACCTGAATAGAAAAGACACTATATGAGGTTTCCGGCAAAACTCAATAGGAGAAATATAGCATAGAGCCTTAGGATTCTGGGACAAGGCCATGCCATCTCTAGTAGAGAAATATAAAACAGACAAAAAATAACTCATGGCATGTTACTGAGTCCTGGTGGAGTCACAGCTTCTGACCATGGAATATCAAGAGACCATGAAGCTAAAACTACCCATCATGAGCTAGGTACTATCAGACCTGTGAAGTCCAACTGTCTGTCCTAAGATGGAAGTGGTCTATCTGGAATCTAACACCAGCAGGGCCACATGGCACAAGTAAGCCCATGTCAGAGGGGCCATGTTTCCATGCGACCTATATCTGCTGTACCAATGGCTGTGAGCTCACACTTGTGGACAAATTACAGGAGGAAGAAAACTCAGTTGGGTCCAAAACTGGTCAATTTGGTAGTTAGGGCGTGTTACAAATGGACTGCCTGCTGCGCTCCAGCCCACCCAGGGATGGCCCTGAAGGACAGTGAGGGCAAAAGTCTCCCAATAGGCAGAGTTTTGAGCGGTCTCCTGGCCACCCATTTTGTATGAAAAGAGAAACATTCAAAGGTAAGGATATACATGGACTCATAGGCAGTGGTGAGTGACTTCACTGGAGGTCAGGGGCCAGATAAAGCAATATTGGAGAACTGGGAAGAAGATCTGGGGAAGAGATATGAATGAGTCTATAAGTGGATGCCTAGTATGAGCTCTCCTGATTGCACATTATCACAAGCCATTTGGAAGAGGCACAAAACAGACGATAGGCAGTTAACGTCAGTCAGCTTCCATCCTCAGTCACCCAGTGCTAGAGCAGTGCACTTGTGAACAGAGTAACCATGGCAGCATGGATGGAGGCTATGTTGGGGCTCCCACTCACCAGGACTGAGCTAGCTCCTGCTGCTGTCAGCAACAAAACCAATGCTGAGCCCATGAGATGGCACAGTTCCTGAGGGGACAAACCAGTTTCTTGGTTACAAGTTGTTTATAACAGACCCCTTCCATCCTGGAAAGGGTAGCAATTCATCCTGACTGGGGTTGACATATTCCATGTATGAGTTTGCCTATTCAAACTACAAGTCTCAGCCAGCATCTCTATCTGAGGATTCAGTGTCTGATTTCTCAACATGGGACCTCACATCACATTTTCTCAGGTCAAGGCACCCAATTTATGGCAAAGATAGCATAACAGTGGGCAGATGAAAATGGGACCCACAAGCCCCACAATATATCACACCATCCAGAAGCTGACAGCCTGCTAGGGCTGAAGAAGCTTTTTTTGCTTTTTTTTTTTTTTTTTTGAGATGGAGTCTTCCTCTGTTTCCCACGCTGCAGTGCAGTGGCTTGATCTTGGCTCACTGCAGCCTCTGCCTTCTGGGTTCAAGCAAGCAGTTCTCCTGCCTCACCCTGAATAGCTGAGATTACAGGTACCCACCACCATGCCTGACTAATTTTTGTATTTTTGGTGGAGATGGGGTTTCCCTATGTTGGCCAGGCTAGTCTCAAACTCTTGAACTCATATGATCCACCTCCCTTGGCCTCCCAGAGTGCTGGGATTACACGTTTGAGCCGCGGTGCCCACCCTCTGAAGAAGCTTCTTAAAGATGCAGCTGTGGCATAATCTTGGAGATGAAGTTCTGGGAAGGTAAGGTGCTATACTTCAGGATGCACATAAACCAACAGTTATGTGCCTATAATCCCAGCACTTTGGGACGCTGAGGTGGGTGGATCACTTGAGGTCAAGTGTTCGAGATCAGCCTAGCCAACATGGTGAAACCCCATCTTTACTAAAAATACAAAATTAGCCGGGTGTGGTGGTGGGTGCCTATAATCCCAGCTACTTGGGAGGCTGAGGCAGAATTGCTTCAACCCGGGAGGCAGAGCTTGCAGTGAGCTGAGATCAAGCCACTGCACTCCAGCCTGGGCAAAAGAGCAAGATTCCATGTTAAACAAATAAACAAAAAGTCCAAGTTATGACATGGTGCTGTGTGCCCAATGGACAGAATACACAGGTCAAAGAAACAAGGGGTGAGAGAAGGAGTGGTCCCATTTGCCATCATTCCCACTAACCCACCTGAGGAATATCTCATCTCTTCAACTTAGGCTCTGAGGGTCTAGAAATCCTGATTCACAAGGAAGAGTTTTTCCATTTAGGAACACAATGGAGATCCCAGTCAACATATGGTTAGGACTGCTGCTCAGTCACTTTGGGGTCCTCATGCCAAGATCAGAAGACATAGCAAGAAGTCACTACAGTGGTAAAGGTAATGGATCCTGATCTTCAGGAGGAACCGGAACTGTCACTTCATCATGGGAGCAGGAAGACATATGTTTGGCACCCAGATGATCCGCTGGAACATCTCCTGATACCGCCTTGGCTAGTTTTTAACTGTCAGTGGGCAAATACAGCAACCATGACCGATTGTAGATTCTAGTCTAGAGGTTATGTTAACCAAAGATTTAGACCTCTCAGGGATGAAGATCTGGGCAACCCATTAGGCAAGCCAACAGAAGTGAGGGGAATCAGAAAGGGGTGGAGAGGAGGGACCAGTCATCACAGTGGGCACTGGATTCTGTCTTAATAACTCTTCTATGGAAGGTTCCTTGGGAATTGCAACCATAGAGTCTTGGAGAAGCTGATCTTGGATGGAGTGGATTTCCTGTGAGAAGCAAGGTGATCTGAGTGGTGCAGTGGGTGGGTTGTCATAGAAAACATAGCGCACTCCCCAGTTCCCCTTATTGGGCAAGCACACCTCTACTTTCAGAGCTGCTAGCAGGTGACAGTTGCTGTGTTTTCCCATTTGCAGCTAAAACTAGGCAGGGTGCAGTGGTTTGTGCCTGTAATTCTAGCACTTTGGGAAGCCAAAGTAGGAGGATCATCTGAGCTCAAGACCAGCCTAATTAACATGGCAAGACCCCCATCTCTATTATTTTAAAAATTAAAATAAAACAAAAAAGCTAGCCAAGTATCAGGAGATGTCTGAGTGGATCACCTAGATGCCAAACACATTTCTTCCTGCTCCCATGATGAGGCATCATGTTCTCGAACTCCTAGCTCAGGCAATCCATTCCGGTTCACCTTGCTACTATGGTGACTCCGTGCCTGGGATTCTAGTCCTGGCACGAGGGACCCTGGAGAACTTCCTCAGTGGCCTCCAAATAAACCCCTCACCTCAGTGGGGCAGCCCACAGCCAATGACTGACTGAGGCAGAGATTAAAAAAAAAAAAAAATGCTGCCTCACTTGTCCCAAAGGAAGGACTTGGCACATTGCCTGTGCTCCAGAGCCTTCCCCTGTGAAAGATCCTGAGAGGTCTAAATCTTTGTGAGCAAGCATCCTTACTTGGCTCTCCTCTCCTCTCCTCTCCCCTCCCCTCCCCTCCCATCTCCTCCCCTCCCCTCTTCCTCCCTCCCTCTTTCTTTCTTGCTTTCCTGTTTTCTTTCTTGCTTTCCTGCTTTCTTTCTTTTTTTGACCAAGTCTCCCTCTGTTGTCCAGGCAGGAGTACAGTGGTACTATCTTGGCTCACTGCAACCTCTGCCTCCTGGGCTCAAGCAATTCTTTTGCCTCAGCCTCCCAAGGAGCTAGGACTATAGGTGCACACTGCCACACCTGGCTAATTTTTTATCTTTTAGTAGAGACGGGGTTTCACCATGTTGCCCAGGCTGTTCTCAAACCCCTGAGCTCAGGCAATCCGCCCACCTTGGCCTCTCAAAGTGCTAGGATTACAGGCGTGAGCCACTGCACCCAGCCTCTCCTTTCCTTTCTTGTTTTTCAGTTTTTTCAGGAAGAGCTCTCTTAATAAATCACATTCTAAGCTCATCCAAATCCCTGTCTCAGGCTGTGCTTTTCAGGTAACCTACCTAAGACAGAGGTGCAGTAAAGCAGGAAAGAGGGACAGAGAAGAGGGCAGGAGGAGGAGGGCAGGTGAGCCTTATGTTTAAATGGGATGGTCAGGAAAGTGGGAATCCTTGAGCAGAGACTTGAAGAAAGTGAGAGAATGAGCCATCAGGCTATTTGGGTGGAAAGCATTTAAGCAAAAGAAACAGATAGGGCAAAAACTGGGACAGGAGTGGATCTGAGGAGTTCTAGTAAGAGCCAGGAGGCCCATGAATCCAGAGTAGAGTGAGGCAGGAAAATGTCACAGATGAAGTCAGAGAGTCTTCTCAAAGTCCTAGAAGGCCATTGAAAGGGCACTGGCTTTAACTCTGAATGAGGCAGCTTTGAGCAGTGGGGTGATGTGATCTGAGCTGGTTTCCTAGAGTCACCCCATTGCAGCCAAGTTGCCTGAGGTCATGCTGGTAGGGAAGTAAAGGACGCTGCAGCAATTGGAACTCAGGATTGCCTGATCTCAGAGAAGCTTTAACACACTCGACTTTGTTGATGGAGCAGGAAGTGCACATCTGGCACATATGTTTAATACACAACTCCTGAATGCTGAGGACAGACACGATGCAGG
The DNA here is from genome assembly GCF_001604975.1 of Cebus imitator. Classification (NCBI taxonomy): domain Eukaryota; kingdom Metazoa; phylum Chordata; class Mammalia; order Primates; family Cebidae; genus Cebus; species Cebus imitator. Next base: position 17,977,579 of record NW_016107333.1, on the reverse strand, counting down.
GACTAGTTTCATTTAAAGGGAAGACAGACATTCTTGTAAGGAGGACAGACTCCCCTTAAGCATTCCTTGGGGAAAGCCTTCAATACTGATACAATTGATTACGAGAACAGTCCATACTTGCCAGCAGGTCCAGAAGTTTCTGGCTACATTGCAGTCCAAGTACCTCCCTAAACCTAAATAAGTGGTGTAATTTCAAGACAGTGAGTGGGAAGAGGAAAAACACTTGATTAGAGAGGTAACAATGTAATAATTAAGAACGATGGGTGTAGAACAACAGGTTTGAAACCCAGCTCTGCCATTCACAAACTGTGTGACCTTGGGCAAGCTACTTAACTTCTCTGTGCCTCAGTTTTCTCACCTGTAAAATTGTTGCTAGATACTATGGCTTATGCCTATAATCCTAGCATTTTGGGAGGCCAGGAAGGCAGGGTAGCTTGAGACCAGGAGTTTGAGGCTGCAGTAAGCTATGATCGCATCACTGCACTCCAGCCTAGGCAACAGAGTGAGACCCTATCTCAAAACAAAAGAAAATTGTAATTATACTAGTCCCCTGTGCATAGGGTTTTTAATAGAATTAAATGAGTTTACAGTGTCTGAAACATACTATTTTGTTACTATTATGTTTTTTAGACATGAACAATTAAAGGACACATAAATGGTCATTTAAATCAAACAAATCTGCCTGTCAGTTTCTGGACATTAATTTCCAAGTTTAATGGTTTCCATGTAATCTATATAATACAACAGTAAACTATAAATGAGTGCATCTTCTTTCTTCCTACACTTCTAAAATATTATTTTACCTTTAGCTGAATAATTGCTCAGCTGCTTCTTATCAATGACTGTTTTCCAGGAAGGCTAATCATGCCTGACTGTAATCAACTCTGTGTGGGAACTCTCAAATGCTTCCCTGTGCGATTGCCACTCCCCTGACAGTGAGGAACACTGTGATTAAAAAGCATCTCAAGAATTCCATTTAGATGATGACCTCAGTCTCAAACATTATTAGACAGCTATGATTTACATTGCCTTCTAAGTTAGAATGTAGAGGCTTACAACTTCCAAATACTCCTACAAAACAGAAAACAGTTCTTTGTGATTTTTTTACATGGGATTCTGTCAACTGGTTTTACATGAAAATCAGTGAAGTGAGCGGGAAATGGCCAGTATATGCCAGGCTCTGGGTAGGGTCCTTTACATATAATTACCTTATACACCTGTGGTTAATGCCAACATGTGGCAGAGCTGGTCTTGATAATTCTGGAGCTCTGCTCAAAGACCACTAGAACTGAGGGTCAACTTGGATCACCGCTCAAGCAAGTCTGTTTTTGCTTCTGCCAATAATTTCTCTCTATAGATCACTGAAAAAAGGGATTTGACCTTGGCTTTATTTTTGCTAAAGCCATTCTACAATTAGGACAACCATGACAATATCTAGCATTTGTTTTGTGCATTCTCTATCTCCAGCACTGTGCTAGCTGTTTTTCTATTGTTCTGTGGAAACTGTTCAAACAGTCCTAGACACATAGCCCAATTTCTAGTTGAGGTCACACAATTTGGAAAATCACTAATTTTGTTATATCCCTAAGCAAACCAATTTGGTAAACAAAAAGATCTGCATGTGGTTCCTCCAATCAAACATAGCAAAACCGGTTCTTCAATCAGTCTCCTATTGAAAAAAGCAATTAAATTTTTTTAAAAAGCAATTAAACTTAAGTTTGAAAAGAAAATTCATATGTATTTTCTTATATCAAATATTTTATAAACTAAGGCAGAGTTTGCTGAGTATAATGGTGACTATGGCCCAAAGTCATGGGTTTTTGGTTCTTTTTTTAATTTTCATTTTTTGAGACAGTCTCACTTTGTTTCCCTGGCTGAAGTACAGAGGTGCGATCTTGGCTCGCTGCAACCTCTGGGCTCAAGCAATACTCCCACTTCTTGGGAAGCTGAGATGACAGGCATGCGCCATCATGCTGGCTAATTTTTTATATTTTTATAGAGGCAGGGTCTCTCTATGTTCCCTGAGCTAGTCTCGAACTTCTGGCCTCAAGTGATCCTCCCACCTCTGTCTCCCAAAGTACTGGGATTATAGGCGTGAGCCACTGCGCCTGGCCTGTGATTTTTATTCTTGACTTCGCCAGATTCCTTTGTCATCACTTGAATAAGCCAGTTAAGCTATTGTGCTTATTATGCAAAAATTCTTTTTGCATTTCTAATCAAATGAATGCCATCACAATAAGATGTTTCCCCGGGAGTGCTCAGTAGAAGGATAAAACCCCCATGAAAAAATGTTAATTGTAATTTTTTTTTTCTATATTTGGCTGGTTTATGCTGCTGTCACTGAGCTAGGTTTTCATCTAGACATGCTAATTTAGTATAGGTCTGATTGAAGCCTTCTTGTTTTTAATTACTAAAATAATGTGTCCAACTCCTTTTTCTTATTAGGAAAGTTTATTAACAGTGATACAATGGAAAATTTAAAACTGACAGGAGCATGTGTTTTAAAACACAAGAAATGGGATGAATCTCAGATTGCCTGGAAATAGTCCTTTAAATGAAAAACTTTTGAAATTTAAGAGATAACAGAAAAGTTAAAAGGACACACCAGATGGCATTTTCACTCACTAAGATTAGAAATCATCATTCAACACATAAAGAGCTTATTAAAGGTATGTTTCACATTTATTTATATCAGAGAGGTAAAGCAGTCATTTTACCTTGCACATAAGGACAACTTATAAATCATCTGTATAACTTGAGAAGGCATTTACTGTGTCTACAAAAATTCATAAATTAAAATGTCACATTAATTCATTCATTTATGGCAAACTCTCTTTTCACTAATATATTTTACCTTAAAAAATATTTACTTTTTGGTTTGGACTAAAATTACATTCAATTCAATGATAGTACTTAACATTTTCCCACTGCAATTATGTGAGATTTTCTGCTTTAAAGAAATTTTTTCAGTTACCTCCTTCAAACTATTGTGTGACTATGCTTCTCTTTGCAATCTATACAATTAGGAACCACTTTATATATTAAATAGGCTAAAAATTTGAAAAAATTTAATTTTCATTTAAAGTGGAAAGATTCAGTGAAAAACTCATAAAAATTATTTAAGGCATAACTATATGTCATTACTAATGAATTAACATGAAATATTATCTCCCTAAATATTTTCTAATTCAATGCCAAACATACCATATGCAATATCACCATCTCTAGAAAGTGCTAATCCAGCTATATAAATAGAATATTTGTCTTAACACTTTCCTAATACAACCCGATACTTTTGATGCATCTGTTTTTCCTCTAGGCATAGACTACTGAAGCTAGAAGGGGCTCCAGAAGGATCTAATCTGACTCACCCCCTCCTCATTAAAGTGTGGTTTTAAAAACCTGATACCAAGTCTCTCACATATAGGAGGCTACTCAGAAAGGAACTAAAGTTCGCAAACTTTACCTTTGTAAAATTCCCAGAGAATCTCCGACGGCGTTCTTCACTCCTTCCTTCCCGGGTTTCAGAATTTTTTCTTTGAAGGTATCAAATGCTTTAAAAGGCATTTTGAATGAGGGGCACCTCTGAGCCGTTAACAGTCAGTCTCAAAAACTGTCATCCTTTCTCATTTCCAGTGTGGGGAGCACCTTGTTTCCCTTGGCGAACACCTGGAAGTCAGTTCTCATGGAGGGAACCACTCAAAATCAAAAAGGAGATGAAACCCAGCCCAGATCTTCCAAGATGAGACAACTCCCTCCTCTCTCTGCCCCACCCCTCCAAAAAGGCAGCCAAGGGGTGTCTGGCTGGGAATTCAGTCCCTTGCAAAAGCTACACTCTCTGCAGCAGCCACTCTCAGACTGAGCGCAGCCTCCCTCCCTAGGCTGCAGCTGGGGACGCTGGCGTGAGCTCCGGACCACCAGAAGTCCTGAGACCAGCAGCAGCATCCGTGGCCTAGCGCCAGTCCCTCCAGCCAGCCGCGTCCCCCTCCTGCCCCACCCCAGCTCGCCTGCGGCTCTCACCAATTGAGCCTTTCCAAGGTGATGCTATAGTAACCGGCACAATACCTGCCCCTCAGCCGCCTGGGCTTATGAATGGGCTCTCAGCCAGCGCAGGCACCCAGAGAGAAGTTTATGAAACATTTACAGTCCTCTGCTTTTCTGAGGTCTGGCCCTGCAGACAGGCTCGCAGCCACCACTCCATGCTTTGTATTCCCCTCGTGAGAGCCGTGAAGCCATTTTTCAGCCAGCCAGTAGCATGGATGTGGTCCTGGAAGGAACCTGCATTTGAGTTGCCCAAATGAAAAACCCAGGCCATAAACATCCAAGAGGACATTTTTTTTGCTCCTAATCAACAGAACAGGCTCTCTCAAAGTATGATAGGTAGATGCCATTTGGGACCATTTAATTGAAGATCTCTGAGCTGGAAGATACTTAGAAACTGCACTTCTCATTGCCCTCAGGAGAAATAAAATCCTTTTTGTTTTTTCCCCTTTTCTCCCTCTAGATGGACTACTTTTTTTTTTTTTTTTTTTTTTTACTTTAAGTTCCAGGATACATGTGCAGAACGTGCAGGCTGTCACATAGGCATACATGTGCCATGGTAGTTTGCTGCACCTATCAACCCGTCATCTAGGTTTTAAGCCCCACATGCATTAGGTATTTGTCCTAATGCTCTCCCTCCACATACCAACAGGCCCCAGTGTGTGATGTTCCCTGCCTGCGTCCATGTGTTCTAATAATTCTGCTATAAAACACATGCACACATATTTATTGTAGTACTATTTACAATAAAATTCTTTATCATGGCACCCAAGGCCTTTCCCTGGGACCCCAAGTCTTTCTTCTTGTCACTCTGCTTTCCACATCCTCGTATCACTGAACTCAGCAAGCTCCCTATTGCCTCTAGGCTTTTCTCAAGATATACCCTCTGCCTGGGTAACTTCTAAGGGGTCTCAAATCAAACTAAGACATCATATCCTCTAGAAAACTGCATGGGCAAGGTGAGGTGTGCCTCCTCTGTGCCTCCAAATCACCTGTCCTCTGCCCCAGCAGGACCTGGCAAGGAGTGGGCATAACCTAAACACTTGTTGAACTGGGGCTGAAACATTGCACATTGTGGCCACATTTATGGGCAGCAGGATGACACCTCTGCAAATGCTGCTGGGGTGGAAAAATACTCTTCATCTTTGAGGCTCCTGTGTTCCAATCCCCAGTCTGCATGCAACTGACAAATCATAGGCTGTAGGCTCTCAGGGTCCCCGGGAGTCAATTCCACAAGACCAGTCAATATCCTCTGCAAGCCACTGTCCAAATTCTCTAAGATTTGAATTAAGTTCAACTAAGTCTGTGCTGGATCCTTGGTAGGCTAACTATTGCTAATATCTATTGAGCTCTTTCTAGGATCTCAGCTCTGTGTTAAGTAAGTACTCTTTAAGTATCACCACAACCTTCCCAGCATGGCTTTGTAGTAAATAACTTCTTATTTTCCCCAATTTTACTGGCAGGAAACTGAGGCAAAGAGAGGTTGAACTTGCCTGAGATCATACAGCAGCAGACCCAGGTTCCAAATCCAAATAGCCTGGCTGCAACCATTTCTCATTCTCTCTCTCTCTCTCTCTGTCTGTCTCTCTCTCTTTCTCTCTCTCCCCCCCCACCTTCCTTTCTACCTCTCTCTCCCCACACATTTACTGAGATGTATTTTGCATTTCAAATAATTCGCTCACTTCAAGTAGACAATTCAGATTCTTATAAATTTATCAAGCTGTATAACCGGAAGTTTTAGAATATTTCCACCCCAATTAGACCCTTCATTTTCACTGTTAATCCTCATCTCTCATACCATATCCTGCAACCACTAATCTACTTTCTACCTCTAAAGATTTGTCTTTTCTGGACATTTCACATAAATGGAATCATACAATCTATGGTTGCTTATGTCTGGCTTCTTCCACTCACTATAATGATTCTGAGGTCTATCCAGTCACAGCATGTATCAGTAGTTTGTTCCTTTCTTCTTTTTTTTGAGTAATGCTTCATTGTAAGCATATACCACATTTTTGTATCTCCATTGACCTGTTGATGGATATTTAGGATAGTTTCTAAAAGGACAGTTGCTTCTAAAAGGACAGTTTCTGGTCACCAACCTTCCCATCATAACCCCTCAAGACTGAGAACATGAAGGTCCCAAGAATCCACAGTCTAATCACTCCACCAAGTATTTACCTGTCTTTCCAATTTCTGAATATTATAAATAGGACTTATGAATATTTGCATACAAGTCTGTGTGAACATCTGTTTTCATTTCTCTTGGATAAATATCTAGGAGTAGAATTGCTGGATCATAAAGTAAGTGTATGTTTAGCTTTTTAGGAAATGAACAAATTATTTTCCAAGTGGCTACAATAATTTACATTCCCTGCAGCATGCAGGAGGGTCTCATTTCTACACATCCTTGCTGTATTTGTTTCCTTTTTTGGTGTAACCAATCTAATGAGTGTAACATGGTATCTCATTGTGGTCTTAATTTGTGTTTCCATGGTGACTAGTGACCATCTTTCCATGTGCTTTTTAGCTATTCATATTTCTTTTTGGTACAATTTTCACTTTTTTTTTTTTTTTTTTTTTTTTTTTT
>NW_016107333.1:17952735-17970938 GCF_001604975.1 Cebus imitator | reverse complement strand
TTACCTAGGCTGGAGTACAATGGCGCGATCTCAGGTCACTGCAAACTTTGCTTCCCAGGTTCAAGTGATTCTCCTGTTCAGCATCCCAAGTAGGTGGGATTACAGCTGTGTGCCACCACAATCAGCTAATTTTGTATTTTTAGTAGAGACAAGGTGTCACCATGTTGGCCAGACTGATCTCGAACTCCTGACCTCAGGTGATCCACCCGTCTTGGCCTCCCAAAGTGCTGGGATTACAGACATGAGTCACCACACCCAGCCTTTTGCCCATTTTTTTAAGTGGGTTTTTATCTGTTGGTTATTGAGGTACGTGAATGTATATTCTGGATACAGGTTCTTTATCAGATATGTATTTCAGAAATATTTTCTCCCAGTCTGCTGTTTGTTTTCTCATTTTATTTATTCTGCATATTGGAAGTGCAAACAATTTGAATTTTGATTTGGTCCAATTTATTCATTTTTTCTTCTTTTATGGACTGTGCCTTTGTTGTTGTATCTAAGAAATCTTTGCCTAACCTGAAGTCTCAAAGATGTTCTATGTTTTCTTTTATAAGTTTTATTGTTTTAGCTCTTATACTTAAATCTATGATCTATTTTAGTTTATTTTTAGGCTGGGCACAGTGGCTCACATATGTAATCTCAGCACTTTGGGAGGCTTAGGTGAGAGCATCAGTTGAGCCCAAGGGTTCAAGACCAGACTGGCAAAACACAGTGAGACCACGTCTCTACAAAAAATATGAAAAAGTAGCCAGGCATAGTGGCATGTGCCTGTAGTCCCAGCTTCTCAGGATGCTGAGGCAAAAGGATCCCTTGAGCCCAGGATGTCGAGGCTACAATGAACTGTGACTGTACCACTGTACTCTAGCCTGGGCAACAGAACAAGAACCTGTCTCAAAAAAAAAATTTTTTTTAAATAGTTTATTTTTATATATAATGCGAAATAAATGTCTAAATTCATCATGTGGATATCCAACTGTCCCAGCATTATTTGTTAAAAATATTATCCTTTCTTTAATAAATTACCTTGGCAACTTTGTCAAAAATCTATTGAATATAAAGATTTATTTCCAGACTATCAGTTCTGTTCTATTCGTCTATTATCTATGTGTTTTTTTTTTGTTTTGTTTTGTTTTTTTGTTTTTTTTTTAAGACAAGGTCTGACTCTGTCGCCCAGGCTGGAGCACAGTTGTGTGATCTCAACTTACTACAACCTCCACCTTTCAGGCTCAGACCATTCTCCCACCTCAGCCTCCCAAGTAGCTGGGACTAGAGGTATGCACCACCATGCCCGGTCAATTTTTGTGCTTTTTGCAGAGATGCTGCCAAACTGTCTTGAATGAACTCCTGGGCTCAAGTGATCCACCTGCCTTGGCCTCCCAAAGTGATGGGAGCCACCGTACCCAGCCCAATGTGTCTATTTTTATGCCAGTACCACACTGCCTTGACTGTAGCTTTATAGTATATTTTTAAATTGAAAAATGAATGTCTTCGATCTTTGCTTTTTAAAATTGTTTTGCTCTTCTAGATCTTTTGCATTTTCTATAAATTATAGGAACAACTTGTTCCTACTTCAGGATTATTTTATTTCTTTTTAGAGATGGGGTCTTACTCTGTTGCCCTGGCTGGAAAACAGTGAGTGGCTTGATCAAGGCTCACTGCAGCCTCAACCTCCCAGGCTCAAGCAATCCTCCCACCTCAGCCTCCTAAGTAGGTAGGACCACAGATGTGCACCACCATGCCCAGCTAATTTTAATTTTTTTTTTTTTTGGAGAGACAGGGTCTCACTATGTTGCCTATGTTGGTCTTGAACTCCTGGGCCTAAGTGATCTTCCTGCCTTAGCCTCCCAAAGTGCTGGGATTACTGGTGTGAGCCACCGTGCCTGGCCCTCAGCTTGTTCCTAAACACTTCATGTTCAACAACAAAAAAATTCTGTCTATCTCTGGCTTTTAAAAACATAGTTTCTGCTCACCAACCTTCCCATCATAACCCCTCAAGACTGAGAACAGGAAGTCCCCAGGAATCCACAGTTCTAATCATTCTACCAAATATTTTCTTGTCTTCAGAAAGCTCACTCATTCATTAAAAGCAAATGCAATCACAATAAACCATGATAAACATACTCTCTTACTGAAGGCATCCACTGGTGGAGCTTCTAACCCATTCCTCTAGCTTAGCATACCCTTATGTTCCTTATCTCTTAGAGCACATAATGGAAGCAATACCAGGCAAAGACCACATCCATCTCTCCTGAGGGTCAATGACTGCTGACAGCACCAACCATTCCTGCAGAATGTATTGCTCAGAAAGCATACCTAGATCTGAAGTTTCTTGGGGTGATTTAGATGTTTGATAATAATATTTACAGAGAATTTTCTAGGTGCCAGACTTTAAGCATTTAACATGCATTAACTCACTTAATTCCCCACAATGACCCTGAGGTAGGAAATGTTATTATACCAACTACAGATAAGGAGACTAAGGCACACAGAGGTAAAGTAAACTTCAAGTTCACACATCTAGGAAACTGAACAGAGACAGGATATGGACCCAGAAAATCTGGCATCAGAGCCTGTACTCTTACCTTCTACAGTAGAATTGTTGATAATCGAGACTAGAAAATATAAACCAAGACTGTGCAGAACTGATGCTCATTTCATTCATTTATTCATGGCTTCCTTTTCTGGAGGACCTACCTGGTAACAGGCCCTTCTTAGGCACTGGTGATACAGGTTGAACTGTGATATTCCCCTTGAAGAAACAAACCAACCAGAAAATGAAGGAGTCCATCACAGTGCAGTGAGCCCCACAAGAGAGGGCTAGGGGAGCATAAACAAGGACACCTACCTGAGCTTGCAGATGGGAATGGAAGAGGGCTTCCTAGATGAGGGGAGGATAGTATAAACCATCAGGGAGAAGAATGACTGAGGCAAACAAAAGGAAAAAACAGGAGAGCAAAGACATGCATGAGTCAGCATGGCATTTGGGGAGAACCTTGCATAGTGTCAGAGAGTCAGGTAGAAGTGCCCATGGGGTAGAAAACACAGCTGGAATGATGATCTTAAGCACTATGCAATTCAGTTGTTTCAGCAGAGCACTGAAACATGTGCTTCCCTATTCACAACAGCGAAGACATGGAATCAAACTAAATGCCCATCCGTGACAGACTGGATAAAGAAAATGTGGAATACTATGCAGCCATAAAAGGAACGGCGTCATGTTCTTTGCAGGGACATGGCTGGAGCTGGAGGCCATTATCCTTAGCAAACTAACACAGGAACAGAAAACCAAATACTGCATGTTCTCACTTACAAGTGGGAGCTAAACCATGAGACCACATGGACACAAAGAGAGGAAAAACACACACCGGGGCCTGTCAGAGGCTGGAGGGTGGGAGGAGGGAGAGGATCAGGAAAAATAACTAACGGATACCAGGCTTATTACCTGGGTGATTAAATAATCTGTACAACCAATCTCCATGACACAGGTTTACCTATGTAACACACCTGCACATGTACCCCTGAAATTAAAAGTTAAAAAAATTAAAGGAAAAAAGCAATGACAACAATTCAACAAATAAGGAATCTCAGTAAAGACAAAACTTTTAAAAAAGAAAAAAAAAAGAAACGTGCTCTCCATCTCAAAATATCAAATATAGCAAAGATAGGAAATTCTGTGCAGCGTTGAATTCCCTGCAGGGGGTGGGAAACAAAAGCCTGGTCCGTGTTGGGGATATATAGCCATCTTGCAGACATAGTAGAAAAAACCCCACCATTGCTATATATTTAATGACTTCCCATCATCTTATACTAAAAACACCTCTCCCCTTAGAGAAAATAATAGTATCTAAGGCATCTTGAGGGGTGCTTTCCCAGATCAGAGCAATTTTTCATTTTTAGGGAACTTCCAGTGTCCCCTGACCCCTCCCTCTCATAGTGACAGGCCTCCAAAAGTCCTGTAGTCAACTATAATGTCTCCCATCCCCCTGAGCACTGTTGAATGGACTATGGCAGGCACCTGCACAAACCTGAACCAATCAGATGTGAAATTCTCCTAGTTATTTATTTAGTTTATTGAGACAGAGTCTCACTCTGTCACCAAGGCTGGAGTGCAGTGACACAATCTTGGGTCACCGCAACCTCCAGCTCCTGGGTTCAAGCAGTTCTCCCACCTCAGCCTCCTGAGTAGCTGGGATTGCAGGTATGTGCCACCATGCCCTAATTTTTTTTATTTAAATAGAGATGGGTTTTCACCATGTTGGCCAAGCTGGTCTCAAACTCCTGACCTCAAATGATCTGCCCGCCTCAACCTCCTGAAGTGTTGGGATTACAGGTGTGAGCCACTGCACCTGGCCTCCTAGGAATTTAACTTTGAAATTGCAAGACTGCTACTTAATCTTGCAGGACTCTTGAACTATAACGTGGTTACATTAACTTTGTGGTGTAGAGATGCAGAGAACACTGGTCTTGGAAAAGAATGAGAAATAAAACAATGAAACTGTAACAGGGTGAGGGCACAGGGTGAGGATGTTTCTCATGGCCTTCCAGGCCTCATCTGCCTAGACTCAGTTGTCCTTTTATCCTTGGGTTTCATAAAATACTCACATCTTTATAACAAATTGCCCAAGATAGTTTCTGCTCCTTACAAATAAAGAGTCTTGACTATCGCAATGATTTAAAACTCAAATCCTGTAATGCCAAGTGTTTCTCTACCTTAGATTGGTGAGCCTGACTGCCCAGTTTGGTGATGTGCAGGACACCAGTCTGCAACAGCAAAACAAGGAGAGCTGGTCGTGAGACAGGTTGTTCTAATCTGCCACCTAGACAAAAAAAAAAAAAAAAAAAAAAAAAAAGAAAAAGGAAACCAACAAATCCCAAACAAGTAACTCAAAAAGTTACTTGAGAAAATTATTATTTCATCAAATCCAAACAAAGTGTTAGATGGAGAATTTTAACCAGGATCAGAGAAAATGACCAAATGATTCGCCCTTTTTGATAAGAGACTTCATAAGGAAACAAAAGTAATAAAGAGAACCGGTCATTTGGGGTTCCTTCTCTCTTAAATTCTGTGGCAGTTTTTCCTGCCAACCCTATTCCCTATCCCAACTCCACACTCCTCCTTCTCACCCCAATAACATCCTGAGACAGACGTAAAAATTTCTTTTATCCAGGACTTCTTTCAATCCTTTAAAATTTATATATTGTTAACTATCATTAGTATTAACCAAAATATACATAAAACTTGATTTTTTTCATTGAACTCCCATATTTGACATTAATTCTTCTATTGATAGTCAAGCTTATATACAAAGTATTTTCAAATATCTCATTTGATTCTCACTATAACCTTATGAAAACAAATAAGCAGATAAATAAAGATGCAAATTTTGCCCAAGGTAACCTGGCCAGCAGAATTCAGAGAGCTGGGACGAGGTCCTAAAGATCATTTCCTCAACTTGTACCACCATGGTACATGGTACATTGTGATCATATAATCTTACTCTGAGTAGTAAAGAGTGTCTTTAGTGTAACTCAGGAAAGATACAATCAGAATCCTTGTGCTTTTAGAAACTTTATTGAGCACCTAACTATAGACACGCTTGTCCTAGCTGCCATGAACATTTTTAGAATAAAGCATGAGTGGGACACAGTGGTGTGTGCCTATAGTCCCAGCGACTGCTCAGGAGGGTGAGGTGGGAGGATCACTTGAGCCCAGGAGTTCAAGCACAGTCTGGGCAACATAGCAAGACCTCATCTCTGAAACAATTAAATCTAGGGTAACATATGGATCTCTCTCTCATTAAAATGTTCCACTGGAAATTAGGGAAAATTAAGAGCAGAGTGAAGAGAAATTCGTATCAAACACTGATATACTGGCCTCTGGATTAAGATTGCCAGCACCCACCCCATCCTGGGTAACACTCCCTTTCTAAGGGAAAGCTAATGGGAACCTTTATCCCATTCTATTGTAATTGCTTCTGTATCATCTTTATGACTTGAGTTTCACGATCATTTTATTCTCATAGAGAATAAAAAAGTGTATATGACAAAGTAGAATGACCAAATTGATATTACTCCCATTTTACATGTGAGCAAACTGAGGCTGACTCAATGATTTGTCCAAAATTACTTAGTTATTGGTGGAGCTGAGATTTAAACTCACCTGATTACAAATGTCACTTTATTTTTACAGGCTGCTTCCAGTCCATAATAAAACACCGTTAGGCCCATTAATTTCAGCTCACTGTAAGTCAGCTACTCAGTTAATTTGGAGTTCAATTAATTTGGCTCTAGTTTCCTAAATTACAGGATTTTTATGCCACTGCATATAAAAGACATCTCTATAATACTTTGCAAATATAAAGATGCATACATGGAGACCCTGGAAACACATCAATATCCATTTTCAGTCTGTCACTGTAACTGCCTAAATATTGGGTATCATTCATTTTCTTCCCAAATATATTAAATGAAATTTTAAAAGAAATGGCCAGATAACCAAAAGTACAGAAATTTAGGGTGTTTTTACACAGCATGTAATCATTCATTTAATTATTTCACATACCATAAATGTCAAGAATTTGGTTTGAACCTGAATTTTTTATATTTATGAAGAACTTTTATTTTCACTGTTCCTACGAGCCTTATAACTACTTATAGAAAGAACTATGTTGAGGTGACTACTCCACTTTATTGTTGAAGCCCAAGGCATAAAGAAGGCCAGTGATGCTTTGAGGTCAGGCAGAGATAGGACAAGAAGTCATAACCATGTGCTTATTTGCTTGCTGCCATTGGGTTGCCTATAACAAATTATTTCTCATTTCATCTTGGAGGATCTCTCTCCTCAAGGTAAGGTATCTTATCTCAACATAAGACACTCAATTATTCATTTTTTAGTCTGTTTTCTGACTATAAAGACAATGAAATTGTTATTTGAAACAGACTCTTGCTCTGTCACCCAGGCTGGAGTGCAGCGGCATGATTTCAGCTCACTGCAACCTCCACCTCCTAGGTTCAAACAATTCTCCTGCCCCAGCATCCCAGGTAGCTGGGTTTACAGGTGTGTGCCACCACACCTGGCTAAATTTTTAGTGGAAATGAGGTTTTACCATGTTGACCAGGCTGGTCTCAAACTGTTGACCTTAAGCAATCTGCCCGCCTCAGCCTCCCAAAGTGCTGGAATTACAGGCTTATTTATTTCTTTAACATGTGTTACTACCTGTGTGCTCCAAAATCCCCCCTTTTGAGGAAATGAGGAAAGGCTGACTCCTTTTAGTCTGTATTATTGCAGTGTGGAAACACTAGATTTACTTTACGCACTGTGCATAGTGACTTGAAAAAAATATTCAGGGATACTTAGGTTGTGTCCAAAACCAAAATATCCTAGAAAATCTGGTAATCTGTTAAATACAGTTGTATCTTCATAATGCAAACTGAAATGTTGAAAGGTGAAGACCAGAGATAATATTGAAAGATTTCTGACCACCTTCATTTTTCATGAAGGTGCAGATAGAACCCTGAGTGTCCAGATAATTTTAACAGATAGAGCAGTGAGCAGGGATGATATCTGGAGGGTTAAGAGTCAAGGCAGAACAAACCCACACACTGTTCATAAGGATATCTCATGAGGTGCCCTCCTTTTGTAGATGCTACACCAAAACTTGTTCATGTTCAAAAAAAAAGCACCTGTATAAGGGCTACTGTAATGGATGATTACTTGGGAGAGAGTGACATCTTCTGGTGGTTTACAGATTAAATACATTTATAGCAGACATTTTTCCTCACAACTCCAGAATCCAGCCACTGTTTTAAAAAATTTATTCTATATATATTAAGCCCCCAAGTGTGGATTCTTAAATTTCTAAAATATTCAATAACATATAAACCAGCTAAAAAATAACATTATACCTCACTCATTCTGCTCCTTGCCTTGCTGTCATCTCTGGCTCTAACAGAAAATATTTTAAGCAAGTAACACTTTTTCCTTTTTGGTCTTTCTTCAAGTGTTCTAATTTAGGCAGCTAACATTAATTCTGCTTTTCTTGGTCATCAAAAATTGACCAGGTTTCCCTTAATTTGAGAAGTTTTCATATAATCTCAGAATTCAAAAGACTTTGGGAGTTACCTGCTCTAATCCACTCCTCAATAGGTCAAACTTAATTTGAGAAAATGTGACCCAAGTAATCATTTGGTAGCACTAAAAACAATAACAACAAAAACAGCAAAAAAAGTTTACAAAGGTTCTGTGCAGCTGAGCTCAGGCCCTGTCTCCTCTAAGCTTTCCCGGCTGTCTAGTCTACATTGCGTGTCCCTCCTACATGGATTTTGTTCACGGCATGTATCACGCTGTTCTGCAACTATCTGTTTACTTGACCACCTTAAAACTACCTGCAAACCCCCTGAAGGCAAGGCCTGTACCTCAGTCCTATTTGTGTCCCAAGAATCCCACAGTGCCAAGCCTATGGCATTTTATGGCTTAGTTTTATTTATGTGTTTATTGACAAATAAGTGCATTCAAATGGTACCAGGTGAAGTTTTTTGTCTGTTTTGCGACACTTTTACTCTGTTGCCCAGGCCAGAGGGAGGGCAGTGGTGCGATTTCAGTTCACGGCAACCTCCGCCTCCCAGGTTTAAGCAATTCTAATGCCTCAACCTCCCAAGTAGCTGGGATTACAGACATAAACCACTACGCCGGGCTAATTTTTGTATTTTTAGTAGAGATGGGGCTTCACCATGTTGGCCAGGCTGGTCTCAATCTCCAGACCTTAAGTGATCCGCCCACCTCGGCCTCCCAAAGTGCTGGGATAATAGGCATAAGCCACAGCGCCCAGCCAAGTGAAGTATTTTTCATTAAAGCAGAATTTTAGAGATCTATATCCATCACAAAGTGGGTGGAAAAATCTATTGAGCACTTACTATGTGCCAGGAGCTGTGTTAGGTGCTTTGTACACTTTTACCTCATCTAATCCTAATAACTTCCCCCCCACCCCACCCTGCCCTGTAAGGTGTGATCTTATTTAATAGCTGGGAAAACTTATTCTGGTCAGTCAGTCAAAGAGACAAGATTTATTCAGTCTGTGTAACTGTTTAAACTCTGCCTGATTCCAAAAGAGAGTATCTATGAACATAGATTAAAAAAACTTTTTTAAAAAGGAAATCAGAGCAAAGGGGAAATAAGGATTTTTAAAAATCAGATAAAGCAGGGGGTAAGCATTGAATATTACATACTATTATTGTCCTATACATTTGCTACAGGTAAACGGCAAATTTAGCTGAATGTCTTAGCTGTCATTACCTAATTTGTTACTTTATTCATACTTTAAAAGGTATGAGCAGGTCAGGAACAGTGGCTCAAGCCTGTAGTCCCAGCACTTTGGGAGGCCATGGTGGGCAGATCATTTGAGGTCAGGAGTTTGAAACCAACCTGGCCAACATGGTGAAACTCTGTCTCTACTAAAAATAAAAAAATACAAAAAGAAAAAAAAAAATAGCTGGGCATGGTGGCTGGTGCCTGTAATTCATTACTTCGGAGGCTGAGGCATAAGAATTGCTTAAACCTGGGAGGTGGAGGTTGCAGTGTGCAGAGATTGCACCACTGCACCCCAGCCTGGGTGACAGAGCGAGGCTCACCCTCAAAAAAAAGAAAAAAAGAAAAAAGTAAGGGCAAACCACTTGCTTAGAAGCACATTTACTCCTGAACTAAAACCTGAAATATCTCCAGTGGGTCCTCAAAGAAGCTATTTATGTGAGTGAACCAGTTTCATCCCTGGCATAAATACGGTTCACAACATAGTCAAAAGCTACCTATGATGAAAGAAACCTGATGCACGGTCAAAACAAGGCAACCCAGGCACAAAGGTCTCAAGAGTGGGCTTAATTCAGAATTTCTAGATAAAGGAATGGATTACTCAATTCTTGGCCTCCTCCATAAACATTTTTCAAAAGATTTTGCTCACTGGGCAAGAGTTAAAAGCTGCTCTCTGACAAGTGCCTAGAGTATAGGTACTATTGCTGATTGAGGGAAGTTTCACATAATTACCGTAGCTAAAGACATAAGTAACAACCTCTTATGAAACGTAAGCAGTCAAACGAGGACATCCAGCTCAATGAAAGGCTTTTCCATCTCTTTACAGAAGTGCTCTTAAAAGTGCCAATTGTTAAGAGACAAGAGTTTCTTAAAAACAATTTTGGGACCAGGCATGGCAGCTCACTCCTGTAGTCCCAGCACTTTGGGAGGTCAAGGTGGATGGATTGCGTGAGCTCAGGAGCTCAAGACCAGCCTGGGCAATGTGCTAAAACCTTGTGTCTACCAAAAAAAACCCAAAAAACAAAAAATACAGAAATTGGCTGGATATGGTGGTACATCCCTGTAGCCCCAGCTACACAGGGGGCTTTGGGTAGGAGGATTGCTTGAGCCTGGGAGGTGGAGGTTGCAGTGAGCCAAGATCACGCCACTCACTCCAGCCTGGGTGACAGAGCCAGACTCTTAGAAAAAACACAAATTTGGATCTGTTAAAACACACAAACAAATGTGCTAAGTACCCTGCCCCACGTCTGCAAAGTGGATACTACGATTATAGTCTGAAATTAAAACAAAGCACCTTTATCTGGCTCCAAACTTCAAACACTATATGTTTGTAGTGTGACCATGGATATGCCTCATATTTGAGTTTTGCCTGATTACTGTATTCAAAAAGATTGGTAGGCTTAGGGACCTAGACTTGGGGCAAACCTATGTTTATTCGTACATTCAAACTCCAGACATTAAAGTCTTTATCTCATTTACCTTTATATAAAAGTTGAACACTGCCTTTACTAGCAACCAAGGTCACCACACAAAGGAACATATCCAAAACATAGGAGGAAAAACGACAAAATTGGAATGGCATCCAATATGTGTATTTAATATAGCCAAACTACATTTCTTCTGTGGGCACTTTCAAAATAACTTTCAGAAAGTTTTAATACAGGATAGGTATACACAATTCCATATGGCTTTTGATAACAGTAGTGTGACCATGGATATGACTCATATTTGAGTTTTAAGAGTCATATGGCCCCATTTTAAAATGACTTATTATTGGATTCAGGTGGTATCAGTGAGGGTACGGTAAGGAGACAGAAACCCCACACCAGATACTTGAACAGGTAAGTTTTAATATAGTATTTGCTAACTAGTAGAAGCTGGTTAATTATTTGTAGAGGCAAAAGAGTATTGTAAGGGGCACAGAAGTAGCAGGTGAAAGGCAAGTATTACCTCTAGGCTGAAGGAATGTGAAAAAAAAAATGAACTAAAGACCAAGAGAGGCTCTCTTCCCTAATCCACTCCCAAGCTGGAAATCAGATTTCTCTGTAGAAGGTGTGGTTTCTATATTCAGCCTGCCATGGTGAAGAAACCTGTCAGAGGGAATGGGCCACTGAGTGGGAAACAGTTGCTTGATGGAGTGGCAGAGCTGGCACAGAAGCAGCCCACAGAACTGCTCCACAGTGGCTCAGGATTGGAAGAAGGTAACCTGAGGTGCAGCTGGAGCTCCTCTATTTGGACTGCTAGGCTTTTATGGTGGATAAAATGGAGAACCAGAACCATAAGTAAAGTGTCTTCCTATAGCTATTGCTTTGCAGTCTACTCTGGGGCCCTCATTTTGCCAGGGCAAAGGAGAAAAATAGTAGAAGGCAAGGCAAACGATGGGTTTGGAACTGAGACCATAAGTTGATAATTGCCATTTTTCACTCCTTTGGTCACTAAGCTTCCATATACATTCACATTATCTGTTTTTTTTGAGATGGAGTCTCGCTCTGTCACTCAGGCTGGAGTGCAATGGTGCAATCTCAGCTCACTGCAACCTCCACCTCCTGGGTTCAAACGATTCTCCTGCCTCAGCCTCCCAAGTAGCTGGGATTACAGGCACCCGTCACCACATCTGGCTAATTTTTGGTATTTTTAGTAGAGATGGAGTTTCACCATGTTGGCCAGGCTGGTCTCGAACTCCCGACCTCAGGTGATCCACCTGCCTCGGCCTCCCAAAGTGCTGGGATTATAGGCGTGACCCACCATGCCCAGCCTACATCCACATTAACTAATACAGCAGCTACTAGCCATGTAGCTCCTAAGTACCTGAAATATGACTAGTACGAGGCAAATGTGCTAAGTGTAAAATACACACTGCATCTCAAAGACTAAGTACCAAAAAAGATGTAAAATATATGAGTTTTTCATATTAATTCCATGCAGAAATATTTCAGATTTTTTTTTTTTTCTGAGACAGAGTCTCACTCTGTTACCCAGGCTGGAATGCATTGGTGTGATATCAACTCACTGCAACCTCTGCCTCCTGGGCTGAAGCAATCTTCCCACCTCAGCCTCCCAAGTAGCTGGAACTATAGGCATATGACACCACACCCAGCTAATTTTCTGTATTTTTTTAAAGAAATGAGGTTTCAACATGTTACTCAGGCTGGTCTTGAAATACTGGACTCAAGCTATCCACCCACCTTGGCCTCCCAAAGTGCTGGGATTACAGGCGTGAGCCACCATGTCTGGCAATATTAAAATATATTAATATATAATAATATTAAAATATATTAAAATGAGTTTCAGGGCCAGGCACAGTGGCTCACGCCTGTAATCCCATGACTTTGGCAGACTGAAGTGGGTGGATCATTTGAGGTCATGAGTTCATCACCAGCGTGGCCAACATAGTGAAACCCCATTTTTACTAAAAATACAGAAGTTAGCTGGGCGTGGTGGTGGGTACCTGTAGTCCCAGTTAGGAGGCTTAAGCAGGAGAATCTCTTGAACCTGGGAGGCAGAAGCTGCAGTGAGCCGAGATTGCTGCAGTGAATGGAGATCACAGCACTGCACTCCAGCCTGGGCAAGAGAAGGAGACTCGTCTCAAAGAAAAACAAAAACAGACAAAAAATCAATTTCACCTATTTTTAATGGGATTACTGAAAAATTTTAAGTTACATATGTAGTTTTTACCCCTGGTAGTTAAATCCTTTCTGAGTGGCTCGAGCAACTTGGCTTCCTTGGATAGAAAAAGTTCCTAATCTTCAATAAGTTTCATCTTGGTGAAATGGCTTTTTCAACTGCACTCCCTTCTTCCCAAGTCTAAAAGCTTTAATTCTGCTCGTCTGGGTACTGCAAACACTGCTAACCCAGGTCCCCCAACCCTCCTCACTCTTAATTCAAACCAGCAGCCCAGAGGCTGATTTTGACCACATACATTTCTGTCATCTCCCTCAACTCTCCCCTCTTCATAGCCATTTCTTCTCAATGTAAACATATTTATGATACCAGTAAGTACTGAACACCTGCTTGCTATATAAGTCCATCTTAACAAAAGCACCTCCAGAAGAATTCATACAATAACAGATGCAAGGTGGTAGAGAGCAGATTAGGAAAAAAATTTAGCTTCTATTCCAGGCTCTGATTTTTTCTGGTTAAGCCATGCAAGCCTCAGGCCCTCTGTTTCTACCTCTGCTGGGAGAGATAGGGCTGAATTCCCTTAGTTTTATTCAAACTAAGTCATAAAATCCTTTAGCAATTGTAATCAACTTTTTAAAAATTAATAGAATAAAAATAGAGTACACTACACCTATTAAAGACATTGCCTGAAACTTTTGTTTCAGGTATATATTTTATATAGCGGTTGCAGGGTAAAACGTCTTTCTTACTGAGTGTCACGGTTAGTTTGAAAGCCAGTGATGTAGATAATCTCTTAAAATCCCATATAGTTTGAATTCCTACATATTCATTTGTTCTAAAATTATTTCAAGACCAGTAAATCACAAAGTATGAAATCACAACTTAATATGGAAAGTTTTATCAAAGCTAAAATTTATTTGGTGCATACTCCACTTGATATCAGGTATGTTCGCATATACCTTTCTCTTTCATGTGTAAAAACAACCATGTGAGGTATTTTACAGGTTAAAAAAAAAACCTACTTCCTTATTCAGTGAAAAGAGGGCTTATAAGCATTCCAAAATAAAAACAAACAAAAACCAGACAAGTACATACTCTATTTCCATTTCCTTTTATACATCCTCTATAAATATCACACATTTTAGCAACAGGAGAATAGAGAACCAATTCAAATGAAAGGAAATCTTTTTTTGTAGATTCTGTTGACAGAGGCTTTTTAACCTAAAAATTTTCTACTCTAAGCATAAGGGATTTAACTGTTTTCAGTATGTGAAATAATTTTAAGGTGATCTAGAACTTTGAAAATTTCATTCACTTAAGAACACTTAAGCCGAAAAATAGCACTATTTTTCAGAGGCAATTTCTCAACAGAAAAAGGCAATGGTAACAGTTCAACTGATGGAAATGGTTTAAATAAAATACCTTTGAGAAAGTAGAAAAAAGGTGTAGGAACAATTTTGTAAAAACATAGCACCATTACCTCAATGAATGAGCAAATTTTACATATTGTATTTTTTTCAAATAATCTATTTTCATATTTAGCAGTTCAAGTTCTATAAGCTGTTATATTAAGCTTTCTTTCTGATTAGGAGTTCAACACTAACACCATGTTATTTTACAAAATAAAAAACAATTTATCAATAAACAATGACTACTAAATTGTTACAAAGAAAAATTCTTCAACACTGAGTAATTTTATTCCATATGTAAGCTTTTTCACAAAAGATATGTTAATATTGCGTTACAAATAAGACAGCAAATCTGGTCAAGTTGTGAATATATTTGACAAAAACATTTGATCTTCCTACTGTTTTTCATTTCTTGGATAAATTTCTTTAGCAATTCTGTTAATCCTTTTCCTAAAATCAAGTTAACCAAGTATGGCCCATACAGAAATCAGAGGTGAAAGCTAGCTTCTATTTTTCAAAGTACCCTCTTAACTGAATGCTGCCAGCAATAATGTAATCAAGTGCTGTGTATTACATATATGTGTTTATATTTTCAATGACTATTCATATGCAATGAATAAACTTAGTACCTGCACACTAAACTTAATGCGATTTCTTTTAAATGATCGCTGGTTCCAGATAATTAAAAACCATCAACTCTATGGCTGCAACTATAATACAAATAGTTCTTTGAAAGATGGTTTTAAAGCTATCACATAAGAATGGAATATTATTTTTTAAAATACAAATGACATTTATAGCATAAGGCTCTGTGGCTGAATAATCACCAAATTAAAGAAAAATATCAGAGAAAGGTTTTGAAAATTAAAGCATGTTTCCTGTTAAGAGAATTGATTCTTTCCTTCCTAAGAATGACTAATAATAGAAATTAAAATGTTTGAACAAAAGGTTCCTAAAGTTCCTAGAAAAAAATTAAACTTCAGTAGCAGTAATTAATGAGGTCAGACTATTATGGCAAGCTGAAAATTAATCTGTTGATAGTCAGAAGATACAACTGCTCAATTTTTAGAGAAGTTTATTACATTTGAAACAATACAGGAAAAATCTCAAAAGTTTACTAATTAAATATAGTTTAATTCTTACAAATCTCCTTTTGAAAATGCAACTCATATATGCTGCAACCTCAGAAGTTTGAATTTGAAATGAAATATGAAGGTAGTAGTCAGGGAAGTCACATCGGAATGTTTGTCAAATATCCAAACAAATCAGAACATGCCTCTTCTGTGACAGAGGAGGAAAAAAGCGATTCTAAATATATCCAAGTGAATGCAGAAAAATACATTACTATTTGAGGCAGACCATGCTAAAATATAATTTACAATGATTAGTTTGCATTTAAGATGGTTAATAATGCATTTAAACCAATGAAATGAAGGTTAAGTTAAATTTTGTAGTATTTGCTCCATCTCTTTGTACTAAATATTAGTTCATCTGAAAAGTAAGTTCAGAAAAAGCAAACAACCTGATACTTCTCTTTATGCTTATCACTTTCTCACTGTCATCGCAAATGCAAACAAATCAATACAGCATCAAGATTTTTTACATATTAAAATGAAGACTAATGACTTGTGAAGGTAGACTGTGTACCATGTAGACTTAATAGATGAGCTTGCAATGACCATCAACTCAATTTTCTAAATAACACCAAGACTCACAAGCCAAAATAAACATTTGATTAAAAAATTCTGCTAGTCAAGATAACTCAATTGTCCTTTTTCTCGTTTGAGATTGGGAAGGGTTGGGTCTTTAAAAACCTGAAGAGGAGTTGGTAAGAGGAAAAAAATCCTCAATGCCTTAAAAAAACTCAACTGGTTAGAAATCCTTATAACTACTATGCTGGCATGGACACAGATGTTTTCTGTCACAGAACCATTCACTTTCCCATAGAAGTAGTTCCTTCAAGCCACCTATATAAAGATGTAAATCAGCTCACCCATGATTGAAACTGAAATAATCCTTCAAAATAGAAGCAAGACACCTCACCCAAAAAGATCTTTTAAATCATTGCTAGCTGAAGTGCTGTTGGTCATAGTAGTTGGTGGCTGTGCAAAGTTCTGTGGGTTAAAGAAAGGATTACCCTGTATACCAAAGGCAGATTGTCCTACCATGTTCATCTGTGTTCCCATTACTGAACTGCCCATAGCTGGAGAACCTTGAGGAGGTATAAACTGATTAAGCCACTGATTTGGTTTCTGTTGTGATAATTGGTTCATGCTAACTTTCGGTTTCTGAGGGCCAAAGAGATTATTAAGGGCAGACATATCTGTGGGTCTTTGTTGGGTCTGCTTCGCACCAGCAGGAGGAACACTCAAAGTGTTGAAGTTTGGCAAAGTGGGAGGTGTTCCCAGAGTCATCTTGGTCACTCCAACTGTGCTTGGACTACTGTAGAAGTTCTGGTTTGTATTAACGGGCATGCTGAATCCTGAAGTCTGAAAGCCCATATTGGCATTTAGGCCATTTGTCAAATTTCTCTTTGTATTATCAATTGGTGTAGAAAACATCATGCCAATGCCCGTGGAAGGAACAGAAGTGAAAGTACTTGAAGCAGAAGGTTTAGGGGTACTAACAGAAAGGCTGGTCAAAGATGACATATTATCCATCAGTGTGTCTGTCAAGTCCTTAGTCTGAAAAATATGAGAGAAGTACTTTATCTCTAAGAAATATAAATTACTTTATAATTAGTAAACATCTGACAGATTAAGTTATAAAGGACAAGTTAGAATTAAGATCAACAGTCTACACCAAGTCAGCAAACTATAGCCTGCAGATCAAATATAGCCTGCCACCTATTTTTGTATGATTTTTACAGATGAATATCTGCAATCGATTTGATGATAGGGAACACTAACTTTAAACTCCAATTAAGCAAAATGTTATCTCTTCGAAAACAGAATTGCATTCTTCTTATTCTGTATTATAAAAAATATAGTACTTTTTAACTATTATTTTTATATTCTGAATTCCATCAAAATTTTATAGGGATTTGTTTCCTCTATTCTTATATAAGTACCTACAAAATATCCTCAATATTGCCTCTTGGACCACAGAGATGTTTTTCTCAGAGAAAATGTTAGTGATTAAGAGGTTAACAAAAAAATAAAGTTTTAAAAATAAAGCTAATTCTGAAACCTGTAACAGTGTAAACTCTCTACAAGCAGGGCCCTTATTCACTGCCATAGAACCAATACCTAGAACAATACCTGGAACACAGAAGAAAATAAATACTGGCCAGGTCATGTAGGTACATCTTAAATCAAGTTACAAACCTAACTATAATTGAAAAGTCAAACACAGAAAATAACTTTAGCTCGAAAATACATTAAGAGCATGAATATGATATTCTATCATTTCAGAGTGAACAGAGTTGAATGAGTACCATGAGCCCTAATCTCTTTTAAGAACCCTTCCTGTTCTTCTGGCTTCTTTATGGATAACAAGCATTGTCACAAAACATTATACATTAGGAAGGTTAAAGTAGAGTTGGAAAATCGTTTATGCCCATACTTCTTAGAAACCACATATTAAAGTATTATTTGAAATACATTTTTATACAAATAGTAGACTAAGTTCTATACTACCTTACTCCTTAACAGTAGTATTCTTGAAATTACGCAAAAGAAATGAATTCTGACCTGTTTAACAGTAGCAATGGGTGTGTGCACTTGGGGTTTAAGAGGCTGCTGGCTTTTCAACTTCTGTGCTTGCTCTTGTTCTTTTGCTAATTTTTGTTTTTCTTCAAGTGTAAGTGATGCCTTAAAACAAAATAAAGCAAAAAGATCGAATTGTGTATATACTGTTCTGTACAAGCC
>NW_016107333.1:17885703-17952707 GCF_001604975.1 Cebus imitator | reverse complement strand
AAAAAAAAAAAAAAAAAATCAACTGGCAATTTCTTAAGTCCATTTGTAAAACAAAAGATTTCTTTTCTGGTGAAGGACATCTTACTACTTCACTGAAAAGCAAAATACTCCTGTCTTGACAATTGCCACAGTAAGTTGTATTTCAAATTATTATCTAAGTTAACTTTAGATAAAAACTCACAGGAAAATATTTCCAGTATGAAAACAGTTATTATTTTTAAACCATTTATTAGAATTGCCTTTTTCCAGACAATGACAATATGGTTATTTCATTCTTGAAGATTGGAAAATCGTTTTTAAATTCTGATCTATCTCACCCCAAGAATATGTTAGGAACTCACAAAAAGCTAAGAAAGAACGAAACAACATTAGCAATTTTTTCACTGCTGATGTGTACAGCAATTCAATGTCCTGTCTTTTATCAACTTTGCTAAGCTATAAGTTCACAATGTTCTCTCAGTTTTGTAAAGTACTATGTCCAGTAGTCCCTTGGCTTTAACACATACAGGTATCCATATTTAGTGAATGAATAGAAGAAAGCCCTCAACAGAAGTCACAAACTGACTTGATTTTTTTATTGGATGCCAACCAAGAGGAAAGTATCCTATTATAGTTTATTATTCAAAATCAGTGGGGGGGGGGGGGCAAAATTTTGGCAAGAAATAGAGAAGAAAAAAATGTACTCAGATTTTTTATCTACTTATGAGATGGAATCAAATCTATTTTGAAAATCCTCTTTAAATTATTGTTGATCTGCCATTCGTAAGTCATATATATATCATGTACCCCTTTTGGAATAAACTAAGAAGGGTGCATCATTACTTCCGTAGTATGCTTGCCAAAAATGTACAACTTTAATCCAATTATGAGAAAACATGAGACAAACTCAAATTGATGGCCATGCTACCAAATAACTGACCTGTACTCTATCAAAGTGTGAAAGTGAAAATCTGATAGACCATAAACGTTAACACCATGAAATGATCGAAGAAAGATGAGGTTGCTAGGCTCAAAAAGAATGCAAAGAGTTTGGAACTCAAACTGTTGGGAAGGTAGTGAGTGGGAGAGAAATTAAAATACTGAAGAGCTACGATCAGAGTAAGCCAATGGACAGCACAAATCTACAGTAGAAGCCATCAACAAAGGGGCAGAAACAGAGAGAGAGACAGTGGGAATCACCAAGGGATGTGACTAGCCAAGTACAAGAAAAAGGACAAAGAAGTCAAGGAGTCTATAATTATTACCTTGTGGCATGCATGTCAAGAAATAATGGAAGCTAAACATCTTAAGTATGTTTACTCTCAAAATGGGTTAGGGTCATGTTTCACTGATAAAGGAATTTCAGAAAGATAATCACAAATGTTTCTTATTAAGCTGCCAAACAGTATTTCCCAACAAAAATCTGTGGTTTACAGAAGTCCTACAGTATAAATAAGAGGGCTGAAGGAACAGTAAGGAAACTCACTCTTTTATGTATATTCTGTAACCCATCCTCTTTATTTTCAGACTCACTGCCAGTCAGAAGGTCTGCTCCAATGTTGTTAAAAACCTTGTCAATTTGCTGAAATAAGAAAAGATCAATTATTTAAACAGAGTTCAATAAAAATGTGATTTTGCTGCTGAAAGATTAAAAGCCCTCCAAATGAAGCACACATTCTACAAGAATTAAGTATCTTCTTACCTGATTCCCAATATTTGTAACTTTTGTCTCTTCAGAAACATTCATTTGATTTCCTATGTCCAAAGATCTGTAGGAAAGTTGAATTGTGACAAAACAATGAAAAGAAATGTATATTTTTAAATATTCATGCTAAAAATTATTCATCCACATGGAATGTATTAGACCCCAATTAAATTGTGGCTTCATTCTTTAAGAAGAGTTGTAATCTTTTCCAGTATTTTCTACTGTTAATGTTTGCTTGACCCAAAAATAACATTTGTATTTAAGTCCATTTCTTAGACTCAACATTTGAGATTTACTGGAGAATTTACTCAAGGTGTCATAAAGCCAGTCAAGCATGGTTCTTACCATCAAAGAGCTTAACACCTCAATGAAAGACAAGATATGATATGGGGAATTTAATGTGATTAAGTTCTGAGTCTGGGATACTAACAATGCCACAATGACTGTTAAGTGAGCCAGGTCTATGTCCTGAGAAATAGGTAAGATTTAGATAGGAAAAAGAAAAAGGAAAGGTTTATTTTCCAACTCAAAATAAATACTAGGTATTAAAAATTTATTTATACTTATAATACATTTTAAAAACTGTTTCTCAAGATTTTTTGCGTTAACATAGTCTATTTATCAAACACCATGCACATACACACCACAGAATACTCAAGCATACAAAGGGCTATTTCACCTATTTCTATACCATGTGTATTTACTTTCTTACTCTTCATCTTGTGGGCAGAAGCTGAAGAGTTTCTATTTGGGGACCTTGTTTATGATTTTTATCAATTTTACTGATTTTTAGATGTTTTTGGTTCAGGATTAAACTTTAATAGGTATCCTAAATTCATGTGTTTTACTCTGGAGCAAAAAATATAGTGGGGCTTTGATTTTAATAAACTGGATTCAACAGTTAACGATTTCCATCTTTGCCGCCTTCTTTGAAAGCTAGTGTTTTGCAAATAATTTAGAAAATCCTCCCTAAAAATAAAAAGAGGCAGATGTTGTGATGCTAAATATGAAATGAATGCTCTATAAATGTTTCTGGGGCTAGAGAAAACAGAATGAAAAAAAATCAAAACACTGAGTTCATAAATTTAAAACATTTTCATAAGTGATGCTTTTAGTTTTTGACAACCTGAGTTTACAATGTTAGTGGCTATTGCTGACAAGGGATTCTCAGAAACAGAATTTTCTTTATGCAGATAAAATGCTAAAATTATATCATATTACACTTTTGTACTCAGAAGTGACATTAGATTTTTCAACCACATTCTATTTTAATTCAGTTCAACTTATTAATATGATGGTAAATTTTGAAATGTTTTACATATGGTCAAATTTAAATCCAGCAATTTTTCTAATCCATATTCTAGAAAATCGATTATAAAACAACTATAATCTCACTCCTGGACCACATATAATTCATGTGCAACTACTTACTTCTGTTGTTCTTGCATTATATGAAGTTGCTCCAGTTTAGTCTTATGTTCAGACTCCAATCTATTAAGCATCTCTTTTATGACGGAAATGAAAGAATTGAACTGGTATAATGAGAAATTGATATGGTTATAATGTTTCGAGTTGGCAGCAAATGTAATCAATTAAGATAATTCAATAAGTTAATCATAATATTCTCCATTTTTACCAGTAGAATAGGATCCAGTCATAGCACTGATATTCAATAAGAATGATACATTTAAATTCAGCATATCATAGCAAGCTTTTATGGTTTCTTTGTATGGTGGTGATATGATAGTTGATGAGGCTGTTAAGTTCCAGAAAACATGTCTCAATAATGAGTTTTATATCCTAAGTTGTTTAACAGCTATTATTCAGGGGCCTTGTATAAATTCACCCTCAACAGTTATATATTGATTTTCCTGGAATAATTCAAAATTAACCATCTGAATTTGTGCCTATCTAGAAATAATCCATTGAATATGCACAGAAAATTCCTGCTTATTCAAATTGTAATGACATATTTGGCTAAAATAAATCTTGTTTTCTGACAGTCGAAATATTAAATGTACATAATCCAACTTTCAAATAAGTAAAGTTCATAAAGCATACCTAGCACTATGTCTCAACTAGTTTAAGCTTTGGTTAACTCTTGTCAACTGCTGATCATTCATCCCTACGGTCCTTCAGGATCATCATAACCAACTTACTTGAGTAACACCACATATTACAGGAACAATCTAGAAACTGCTCTCCTCCTCTCCCCTTATAACTACATCTTTGTGCTAAGTGCTTACATAGACACCATTTTATTAATGCTCACAACTCTTCAAAGTAGGTTCATTAGTATTTCTAACTTACAAATGAAGAAACTCAGGCTCAATGAGAGGTAAAGCAACTTAGATGCTAAAGAGCTCATATTGCAGAGTTAGAACTCATCCTAAGCCTGTCTCCAAAGTCTGCACCCTTTTTCTACTACATTACACTGCCTTTCGCCATGCTCTATCAGCAGCAGCTTCTTCATCTTACGAGAAAGGCAAAAGGCATGTTCCCAAAGCAGTTTACTATGACTGACTTTTCACTGATTAAGGTTACTGAAACTTTTTATTGAAGTATAATATACTAATAGAAAAGTTTGTATGTTCAAGGGCATAGACAAAAAAAAACAAAAATTCACAATTCACAAAATTGAACACACCCAATGTAACTAGTAGCCAGATAGAGAAACAACATTGGGCCAGGCGCTGTGGCTAACACCTGTCAGCACTTTGGGAGGCCAAGGCAGGAGGATCACTTGAGCCCAGGAGTTTGAGATCAGCTTGGGCAACATGGAGAGACCATGTCTCTACAAAAAATACAAAATTTAGCCAGGAGTGGTGGTGCATGCTTGCAGTCCTTGCTACTTGGGAAGATGAAGTAGAAGATCACTTGAGCCCAGGAGGTCAAGGCTGCAGTGAGCTAAGATTGTGCCGGTGCACTCCAGCCTAGACAACAGAGTAAGACCTCAAAAAAAAAAAAAAAAAAAAAAAACAACGCAAAATCGTTGTCAGCATCCTAGAAGCTTCCTTACACCTCCTTCCAATCATTTTCTACCCTCACATCCTTTGGGTAAACTTTATTCTGACTTCTAGCAGCACAGCTTAGACTGTTGTTGTGCTTTATAAAAATGGATTATTCAGCAGATCCTCTTCTATGCCTGGCTTCATTCACTCAACATGTTGTTTGTGAGAGTCATCCATATTGTTACATCCATATTGTTACACGTAGTTTGTGTAGAAAAGAGTTAACATTGTAGGCCTAAACTGCTATCCTTGAAAAGTTCTGCTTGCAAAATTGGCATTAGCTGGTGTCTGGGAACTCAGATTTCAGAAAGGTTCCTATTATTAACTGGTAACAGTGGCTCACTTGCCTAAACGGTTTGCACAAAGAGTATGTTCTATGCTGAACACTTGCTTTCCTTCTGGGAGTCTGGAATTTGAGTACATGCCAGGCAGAGGGTGTTACTTGATCAGCCCTCACAGAAAAGTCTGGACATTGAGTCTCTAATGAGTTTCCCTGGTTGGCAACATTTCACGCATATTGTCACAATTCATTACAAGGGGAATCCCACGTGATTTCATTGGGAAAAGACTCTGGAAGACTTTGCCCTGTGAACCAACCTTTTCCCTTTCCTGATTTTGCTTTGTATCTTTCTACCATAAAAAAGCACAGCCTGAGCATAACTATATGCTGAGTCCTGTGAGTCCTCCAACTGAATCATCCATTCTGGGGGCGGTCTTAGGAACTCACCTCAAACACAAGTTATTGATTATTCAGTGGATTGCTGCAGGGCATTTGCTGCTTTTTTATTCAAATGCTGAAAATGTATTTTCCTAAGTTACTTATCTTTGTCACTTAATATAAAACATACTTAAATCATCTTAAATCAGAAATGACCTAAGAAGGCAGTCTTAAATTAGAAACCTTGACCATGGGAAGGCAGACCGCATCCATGCCAAACTACTGTAAAATACAAGAAAATACGAATCAAAATATTTGTTGATGAAAATAGCCACCTGTCACCTCAAAAACCCACTAAGCTGAAGTAAATTAACACAACATTTCAAATGGAATTAGAGAAAGGTCGTGCCTTCCCCCCCAGGCTGGAGTGCAGGGGTGCAATCTCAAATCACTGCAACCTCTGCCTCCCAAGCTCAAGCAATCCTCCTACCTTAGCTCCCTCTAGTAGCTGGGACTACAGGCACATGCTGCCACATCTGGCTAAGTTTTGTACTTTTGTAGAGATGGGGTTTCATCATGTTGCCCAGACTGGTCTCAAACCTCTGAGTGCAAGCAATCCACCTACCTTGCCTCCCAAAGTGCTGGTATGAGAGGAGTGAGCCTATATATCCTAAAATGAGCATTTGGGAATATTTAAAAACACACTAAATCAGAATATAAGAACTTAGAACAGAAATGGCAAAAAGTTGAAGACTGTTTTAGGCATATTATCCTATTCCTCCCCAATATTCACTGTCTCCCTTTTTGTCCACCCTAACCTCAACTCTGCCATCCAAGATATGCAGAAATTTCCAAACCAAAAATTAAAATATAGGGGGCTGGGCATAGTGGCTCACACCTGTAATCCTAGCACTTTGTGAGGTCAAGGCGGGCAGATCACTTGAGGTCCAGTGTTCAGGTAGCCCCTGTCTCTGCTAAAAATACAAAAATTAGCCAGGTGTGGTGACTTATGCCTGTAATCCCAGCTACTAGGGAGGCTGAGGCATAAGAATCCCTTGAACCTGGGAGGCAGAGGTTGCAGTGAGCAGAGATTGCACTATTGCACTCCAGCCTGGGTGACAAAGCGAGACTCCATCTCAAAAAAAAAAAAAAATTAAAACCAAGGAACAAATTTTTAGAGGCTTATCCTATTACTTCAAATGAAATATTGGTTCTGATTAGTTTTATAAATTTTTCTACCTCCAAAACTGCTCACTCAGCACTCTCCCCAATGCCAAGAGCTCTCAACTTCCAGCTTTCTGCTTCCCTCATTGCTGTAATTCACTTTCAATTCTAAATCTTCCCTGCCTATCCATCTCTGATGCTCTCAGTTAAATAGTAACCCAACTCAGTCCTTTCCACTATATTTCATTAAATACTAGTTCTGTTGTGAACAAAAGTGGCTCATCTCTACTCTATATCTGAATTTTCTCTCAATTCAATAAACATTTTTGCTTCTGTCGTTGCACTAAGTGCTATAATGAAGAATAAGCTATAATAACCAGCCTTTGAAGAGTTTCTAATCTTTAGGAAGAATCAGTCGCATAAGAACACAGCTGTTACAAACAGCGATTAGAGGTATGCAGAGAGACAATTCCATAATAATCTTTGGACACATTACTCCTTTGCTCAAACATTTACCACACCTTGAAAGTTCAAATACTTAAACCAGACAGGCATTTGAAGTCTACCTATTCTAGTCTCAAATTATTTTTCTCCTATTATTCCCCTACTGTATTATACATACACATATCCAACCAAATTGAATTATTCCTTCTCAGTGGCATAGAGACTCTTGAAATAGTCCCCAATTATCTCCTCCTCCCACTATTCATGCCCTTGTGGAATCCCCTATCTTTTGAGTGCAGGCTGAACTTGAGACTTACTTCTAAAGCAACAGAATATGGCACAGGTGATGGGATATCACTTCCTTGATTACAAGAGACTGTAACTTCAGTCTTGCTAGCAGACTCTCTCTTGCATGTTTTGATGAGATAAGTTGCCATGTTGGAAAGGCCCATGTGGCTAGGAACTGACAGTAGCATCCAGCTAATAGACAGCTAAGAACGGAGGTCTTAAGTACAACAGCCCACAGGAACTGAATCTTGCCAACAACCACGTAGATTATTCCCCAGTTGGGCCTTTGGATGAGCCCCAAGTCCTTGACTGCAGCAATGTGAGAAACCCCGAGCAGGGAATCCAACCAAACCATGTCCTAGCCTGACCCACAGAAGCTGTGAGATAATAAAAGTGTGTTGCTTTAAACCCCTAAGTTTGTGGTAATTTGTTTTGTAGCAATCAATAAATAATGAATACACTCCCCAAACACATTCTATAACTTTGTTCTTTGTTCATGCCAATTTTCCAGCCCAGATTTAAAGTAGACCCAAATCCTACATATTTTTCAACATTCTTCTCATTTAGTATTTACCAATGAAGTCTTTAACAATCTATCCTTCCTGAGTTCATGTCCTTTGCACTGCATGTGTATACCTATGTAGCAATTCTGCACAATCTGCAATGTACCCCAGAACTTAATTAAAAAAAAATGAAAATAAATGAATAAATATGTTCAAAGAAAAAAATCTATCCTTCAACCCCACAACCTTTCTTCATTTAGTTCTGTGGCATATTCTTCCCATTTCTTTTCTTTTTTTTTTTTTTACCCATTGTGTTGTTTTTTTTTTTTCTTTTCCACACAACGTGACAAGTCCTTTCCCTTTTGAATACAGAATTGTTATTCCAATTCAGAATTTTTTACCAATCTGTGTAATATATTTATATATCTAATGCCAAGAAAACAGTAGGCTGAATAAAATGAATAAAGCACAAAAATATTCCTACCTGATTAAGATTGAGATTGTTTTCAATACTCAGAGGAATAAGATGAGGCAATACTTTTCCAGCCAGCTGCTCTTTGGTGATTCCCAACTTCTTATGAGTAAAAGTACATTTGTAAATACCTGATAGAAAAGAATGTGACAAATTTTAAAAGTTAACACTATAAATTCATAGAAATCACAAAAATAATATATATATATTAAATCCCTTGATAAGGTATGTGGTACAAATTTTTCCTAATCAATGCCTAGAATAATGATGTTCTTACATATGAATCAGAATGATTTCAGCCTTTATCATCAGGCCAGATTTAAACATCATGACATATTTATCCTGTGTTCTTTTGGTTTAAGAGTACATTTAATGATAACATAACATTAGAAGCTTATGAGAACCAGGTTCAATTCTTATTGTGCAGTAGTAAGGTTACAGAATGCCCTTCTATTTTGAAACATCTAAATATATGTTTCAGAAATCATACTCAAGACATCTATTTCAAGGGTGTAAGTATAGGTACAGTCAAAATATAAGTCCTAGACCTTTATTCACTTCTTCAGCAAATCAAACTCAACATGTTTGAAATTTAATAACTGAATTAAACTTCCCTATTGTCTCACCTATTTACTCAGTCTTCAAGACCCCACTTGTTACATGTATCCACAAAGCCTTCATTTAGTAAAATGAGTATATTTCCTCCTTGTTCTCTGAATGCTTTTGAGCTCTAAGCGTTTTGAATATAATCCAAAGCTTTGTAACATACCATCCCCCATTATTCTTTTAATGTGCACATGACTTATATACCCAAAGAGTAACTTTATTGGGCACCTACTAAATGCTTATTTGCTGAGCACTATGCTTGTTATTTTCCCTTTATTTGTTTCAGTGAAGTCTCATAAGAATCTTAAATGACGTTAGTCTCATCCTCATTAGATAAATAAACTTTTCAAAGTCACCTCAGGAACTGACAGAGCCAGGATTAGGGCCAGGGCTCGAATTTCCACTACGCCAAACTCCTGCTCAAAAAGACAATTTTGTTTTTTCTGGAGACAGGGTCTTGCCCTGTTGCTCATGCTGGAATGCAGTGACATGATCATGGCTCCCTGCAGCCTCAACCTCGCCGGCTCAAGTGATCCTCCCACCTCAGCCTCTCAAGTAGCTGGGACTATGTGTATATGCAGCTATGCATGGCTAATTTTTGTATTTCTAGTAGAGACGGGGTTTTGCCATGTCGCTCAGGGTGGTCTCAAACTCCTGGGCTCAAGTGATCTACCCACCTTGGTCTCCCAAAGTGCCGGGAATACAGGTGTGAGTCACCACACCACGCCAAGAAAGCAAACTCCTTTCAGCACAAAAGATTCATGCAATATCCCAAGAGTACTTTCTATGTCTACAGAGGTCCAAAATAAATACTTGCTAACCATTCCTACAAATATTTACTGGGCAGTTTCTATAGGCCAAGCACTGTAGTAGATGTTAAGAATACATGGATGAATAATGTAGTTTTTCTTAAAAATTAACAAAGAACCTCAAATTAAATAAAAAATGAACTTATTAAAGTTTTTGTGACTCTATAGCTATGCCTGCTTTATTAGTACAGCGCAAATGACCCCTGGCATTTCTAGATTGGACTTTCGTAGCTTTAACATATAAATGATTTCAGAGTTTCTTAGTTATTTTTAATTATGCTGATAGAGCACAATGTGCTTTAAGGCTAATATGCTTCATCAGCATATCAGTTAGCCACAAAATATACTAATTAAGATTCAAACATATTAGAAAACCAGCTCCTATGACTTATCAGTTATATTATCTTGAATCACTTATTTCACCTCTCTGAGCTTCAATTTCCTTGTAAAATAGAAACAACAGTACCTATTTCATTGGATTTCGGGAAGAAGAAAATAAGGCAATGCAGAGAAAATACTTTGCCTCTTACAAATTGAGTACCAATTAAACCTCAGGTATTACTACTAAGACCAGTATCAGCATTTCCAGTAGCTTTGTTTGTCTCTCTTTGTACCATTTTACGGGGAAAACTATAGCTATAATGATATTTATAAAGCTAGAATTCTTAAATATCTTATTCCTTTAAAAATGTCAAGATTCTACTGCTTTTGCTAAACTTAACACAAAGAGAAAAGTTATATTACGGCATTTATCACATCATTCTTCAATTATGAAATGCTGTATACACAAAAGGAGAGTATAATGGCTTTATAGATTGGAAAATTTATTTGCATGATAAAATAGCATCAAATGACAATAAATTTTCAGCTACCTAAAATTCCCATGAGGACTGCAGGTTCCTTGGATGGAATTTGTTGTAAGAAGGGTAGGATATCATCAAGTACAAACCACTTATCCAAGTATTCCAAAATCTTTCCTAAGCACACTAATGAATTTACACGAACCTATTAAAAAAGGTAAATTGCATTAGTCAAAGTTTTCAAAATCTAGAACAAAATATTTAAGTGTAAACTTAATCTTCATATAAATATGTTAAAGTCTCAAGAATAAAAGTAAATTTAGAGGTTCTCATCCTTTATCAATTTACTAATTTTCTTGGCTTGTTTCACAAAGAATTTAAGATTGCTTCACCAGGTCACTAGTGAGCTAAAGACAAGGAATGACTTCAATTTTGTAACATTTTAAAGTGATTAAAATTTGAGAAGCTTTTACTACATATGTGTTACTATTATAAGAACATTTCTTTAGGGACATTTGAATAATAAAAAGGATTTCATTCTTTCCACCAAGTGATCAATTTCACCCACATTCCAGTATTTTACTCTAACTTGGGTTCAATTCATTCTTAAACTAAATATTTTAACATGTGAAGATGTCCACATATTTGTGTTCTATTTCTAGATATATCATTAATACAGTTATCAAGATCTCTTATTTAGAAGCTGTTATCAAAACTCCATATTCATTTGACTGTTTGGTAAATATGTTATACCCTACTTTAGCTGGAATTTCTTAAGATAGAATATCTTTAAGTCAGGACCACAGTATCAATAAAATTCCAGTTTTCAAAAAAAAAATAAACCAAGAAAGGCAGAAAATAATTTTGTTGGCTAAAAAAGCACCATAGTGCTACAGGAAAAATGACAAAAAATTTCCATTTCTAAAATATAATGTACAATTGTTTTCTGAAATTCAAACACAAAAGATATTATAAATTCAAAAAGGTATCTGAATGCTTAACTTGTACACACAATCAGTTTTATAAAAGAATGGCTGCATTCTACTGAGATATATATATATATGTATATATATGTGTATATATATATTTTTTAAGCAAAACTGAAAATACTAGTTTAATTTTATTTACTTCTATGATATATAAAATATTTGTAATGTAAGTAATGAATAAATACAGCTCTTGGAGCATTTTACCTGTGTGTAGAATTTTTAAACATTTTATTTTCAGGGAGGAGTATTAATATACAATTCTAACTCATGATTCAGGAATTTCCTAGTTAGAATTTTAAGCTTTTAGGGATAGGACTATGAATACAATTTAGGAATTCCTATTTGCCACTCTGAAGGTAGGCAGAAGCACTGAAAGCATTATGCAAAATGCACTTAAAAGGTGACATATACAATATAAATCCATTTCATAGTTACTGTTCTAACATACATACATTCGTTATAACTTCTGGTAAACAACATGTCTTAAGGGCCAGTTGGCATCTTAAAAAGAAACATAAATATCACTGGGCAGCAATTCAGATCATTTAAGTATCCATGCTTTTCTCATTTCTACATATCCCTGCATATATTTATAACGCAACTCAGAACAGGTACCTTTGTTTTGCTTTGGTTTTGGTTTCAAATTTTTTTGAGGTGAGGGGTCTTGCTCCATCACCCAAGCTGGAGGGCAGTGACACAACCACAGTTCACTGCAGCCTTGACCTCTTGGTCTCAAGTGATCCTCCGGCCATGCCACCACACCCAGCTAAATTTTTTTATTTTTAGTAAAGACGAGGTCTGGCTGTGTTGCTCAGGCTGGTCTGGAACTCATTAGCTTGAGATCCTCCCACCTCAGCCTCCCAAGGTGTTGAGATTAAAGGTGTGAGCCACCATGCCTGGTCTACAATATGTACTTTGAGAAAATGTGTGTTAAAATAAATTTATGCTGCCATAAAATAAGGTATATAGTATGATTATAGGATCTTTTAAAGTGCATTTTGAAAACTGAATTTTAAGCTGTATATTTTCTACCACCTATTTTGAAAATTCAATCTTAAAACTGAGAATTTCAAAGAAAACAGCTACTTCTAATGATAGTGAAGAGACTCGGGCACAGTGACTTTTCAAGGTCACAGGGGTAGTTAGTAACAAAGTGAGAATAAGAACTCAAGCTTCTTGATTTCATGTCATTTCATGCTTGTTTGTTTGGTAATAATGATTTTTTTTAACCTACTTTGGTGTTGCATTTTCCATTTCAAAGCCTTTTGACCAAGAAACATGACCTAAAATAGATTCAATGCCTATAAGATAAAATCATATCATTCAAATTGCTTTTGCCTATAATTTTATTAAGGTAATGTTTATTTTTATTTAAATTCACATTCTCCACCAGATAAAGACAGATGGGATCTCCAGAGAACTAGCTTTACAAAATGCAAATTTAATAACATGCCCATTATCTAACATCAATATAAAGAACTGGTCAGGCAAAAGAAGAAAATTTCTCCCTCTTTAAAGCTGCTATTTTGAAAACAGCATTCAATATTACTTCTATAAAGAAATATCAATGTGATAAATTTTATATTTAGTGCTAGAGAAAATGTTGGGGACATTTATTACTTTCAATACGAGATAATGAAAACTTCATTATTAATTCTATCTTCCTTAACTAACAAGTAACTTGAGTGTTCAAATTTTGCATTCAAAGGGGGCAACTACCCCGCTGGCCTACATTTTTTAGTACAACGATTTCTTCTACTTGTATTCGTACTAACTTATTGCTTTATTGTACTCTACATTTTAAAAAAGTGGGCAAGTCAGAGAGGAACAAGAAATTTAGAGACCAATAACTAAAAATAAAGGCTATTTATAAAAGGAAACTATTCAACAAGTTTTTAAGCTTAGATACCAACTTAAACTCTCATAGTATTTTAAAACAATAAAATAAATTGAGTTATAGCGATTAAGAAAAAAATAATCACCCAACTTTTCTACTGAAGCACTCAAAGTAAAGGGACAGCAAGTAAGGTTAGGAATGCCATATTATAAATCATGTATCAAAACCATAGCTCATTTTTATAGTACTATAAGTTATGTACAGCCAAGATGAAATATATCAACAATACATAAAGGGGTTATTAAATAATAAGAAAACGATTTAAAGCACCAAGTGAAAGAAAAACAAAAATTAATATGCCATTACTTACAGCAAGGGAAGATGTTTGTAGACAGGCATTTTTAATTCTTGGTATCAAAGCATTTTTCATGGATGGGTAGTCTATAAGATTTGCAAAGGTTGGAATGATGTTTAAACAGAGCTCCTATCAAGAAAATAAACTGAATAAATATTAGGGAAAGACTCTCTTATCTCTTCTCAGATATTACAAAGTTTTGCATTTGCATGGCTGAAGTGTCATATAGTTTGAAATAAACTTTCACATGTATTATTTTGTCCTTTCAACAACTCTTTGAAAAATGAATGAATCGTTATAATCACTTTTCAGTTTTACAAATGAGAAAAAAAGCTCATTACTCAAAGTCATACTAGGTCATAATAACTAGTGCATGGTATCTAAACTCCCTGATCTTATTTCTAATCTTTTTCGCTGATAACACAAGTCCTCATTATGTTTAAATAACAAGGACACCTAAATTTTGCTACCTTTCACAAAAGAAAATCAAGTATGAAATTATGTAAAAATACTCGTGACTCTCTTAGCTATATATCCATATGATAAAATACAAATACTTTTAAAAAAAAAACATATTTAAAAGAGTGTTTAATTTTAATTTTCTTTTTCTTGAGACAGGATCTTGCTCTGTCACCCAGGCTGGAGTGCAGTGACGAAATCATAGCTCACTGCAGCATCAACCTCCCAAGCATGCACGATCCTCTGGCCTCAGCCTCCTGAGTAGCTGGGACTATAGGTACATGCCACCATGCCCAGCTAATTTTTTTTCTTTTTTTTTGGAGACGGAGTTTCACTCTTGTTGCCCAGGCTGCAGTGTAGTGACACAACCTTGGCTCACTGCAACCTCTGCCTCCTGGGCTTAAGCAATTCTCCTGCCTTAGCCTCCCAAATAGCTGGGATTACAGGCATGTGCCATCACATCCAGCTAATTTTTTGTATTTTTAGTAGAGACTGGGTTTCACCAGGTTGGCCAGGCTGGTCTCGAAACCCTGACCTCAGATGATCCACCTGCCTTGGCCCATGCGCAGCTAATTTTTAAATTTTTTGTAGAAACAAGGTCTCACTACATTTCCCAGGCTAGTCTTGAATTCCTGAGCTTAAGCAATTCTCTCACCTCAGCCTCGCAAACTGCTAAGATTACAGGAATGAACCACTGAGTCTGGCCTTAAAAGGGTGTTTAATCATTTTGAGAAGAAAATTGAAGATAGAGTATTATATAATCTCAATTAAACATTTTTTTCTTGGTTTTTTTTTTTTGGAAAGTCTTGCTCTGTCACCCAGGCTGGAGTGCAGTGGCAAATTCACAGCTCACTGTAGCCTCCTGGGCTCAGGTGATCCTCCTCTCCAATTCAGCCCCCCAAGTAGCTGGCACTAAAGGCACGTACCACATGCCTGGTTAATTTTATCATCTTTTATTTTTGGTAGAGACAGGGTCTCACTATGTTGCCTAGGCAGGTCTCAAACTCCTGAGTTTAAGGGATCCTCCCACCTTGGTCTTTCAAAGTGCTGAAATTACAGGTGTGAGCTACTGTGCCCAATCCCAATTTTTAAAATGTGTAGGTACCTGTGTCTATCTACAGGCTTAGGAAAAAAGACTAGACTAGATGAAAATGATCATCTGTGAGAGCAAATTGTAATTTTTTTTGGTATTTATAAGTACTTCCAAATTCTGAAACTTAAAGCAAGCATAACTCAGAAGTGGGGGGAAACAAATTTAAAACATTCTTATTAACTAATGTGGTGCCATAGAAGAAATGAAAACTGGTAATTCTGGGAATAATTGGGGAAAACAAAGGGATAATTGGGAGCTAGGAAGAAGAAATGGCTTGGGAACTAACTGACTAAAGTACACACATCTTGGGCACCTTATGAGAGATGATCCTTGTAGTAAAGCATAGGAGAAGTAATCACTGAGGAAAATGGAAGCACAAATGTGAATGAGCAGGACGCTACTGAAAATACCAGACAAACTTCAAGACATTCATTTATAGTTTGCAGATAGAAATAAATTAACTACTAAGAATCTGTTATCAAAACACTGGGATATACTTCATTTGCTTTAACTTATTCTTAGGTTTCCAAAGGCAAATCTAAGAGAGTTAATTATTTATATCTACTCAGAACTATTAATAATTAAGTGGGTGATAAAATTTAAAAATGAGCGAGGTATGGAGGTGTGTGTGCCTGTGGTCACTGCTACTAGAGAGGCTGAGGGAGGATCAGTTGAGCCTGGAAGAGCATGGGAAGTCAAGGCCGCAGTGAACTAAGATTGCACCACTGCACACAATCCTGGGCAACAGTGAAGGCCTATCTCAAAAATAAATAAATAAATAATAAAAATAATAAAGGACCACAGATGGGAGAAGAGAATAGCTAAGGGTTAGCAGTCAGCGGGATACTATGTTCCTGTAAGGAGTTTCCTTACAGAAGATCAGCCTTTAAGACAGAGAGACAGAGACAGACTTACGGTAAAGGGCCCCCTAACACCTGTATTACTAAAAAGCAACTGGAAAAGTATCATGCTATCTAATCAAACTCAGACCAGCAGGTTATGAAGAGGCAAATTTAATTCTGTCTAAATCACGTAGGGGAGAGCTCTATCCCAAAGAGGAGACAGGATGAGAAACATTTTTTTTTTTTTTTTGAGATGGAGTCTCGCTCTGTTGCCCAAGCTGGAGTGCAGTGGCATGATCTGA
Organism: Cebus imitator; assembly: GCF_001604975.1. Lineage (NCBI taxonomy): Eukaryota > Metazoa > Chordata > Mammalia > Primates > Cebidae > Cebus > Cebus imitator. Next base: position 17,936,391 of record NW_016107333.1, on the reverse strand, counting down.
GCTCACTGCAACCTCTGCCTCCCAGGTTCAAGAATTCTCCCTGCCTCAGCCTCTTGAGTAGCTGGGATTATAGGTGCCCACCACCACACATCGCTGATTTTTGTATTTTTTAAGTAGAGACAGGGTTTCAACACGTTAGCCAGGTTGGTCTTCAACTCCGGACCTCGGGTGATCCACCCACCTTGGCCTCCCAAAGCCTTGAGATTACACATGTGAGCCATTGGACCCAGCCCAGGATGAGAAACTTATTAACAGCTAGATGAGGAACTTAATAACAGGAGATTGAAAAATACAAAATCAAACCTCAACAAGTCTAATTAGCAAATTCTCAGAAACTTCTGCTTATTTTACACTTTCTTTCTAATGGGTGGTGGGTGGGGGTGATGAACATAACTTTGATATTGATTTAAAAGGTAAATTAATTTTCAAAAACTGTGTCTGACATACATGTTTAAATGCCTCTTTTTAAGAATCCTACCTTTTGCAAACCATATTCTACCTTTCCAAATGTTTTCAGAACAATCTCTAGCCTCGTAAATATTTCTAATCAAACTTAACTTTAAAAACTTCAATTTAAAACTGAATTTCAGATGTTACCTTCTAGCCTACTATTTGCAAGAACCCTGAAGAAAAGATTTCTTTTTTATTTTTACAGATGTGGGTTATTTATTTATTTAAGGAAGAAAGAGAGAAAGAAAGACAGAGAAAGAATAAAGAAAAAAAGAAAGAAAAAAAAAGAATGAAGGAAAGAAGAAAGAGGAAGAGGGATAGGGAACAGGGGTGTTGCTTTATTGCCCGGGCTAGAATGCAGTCTAAATGGGTATGCCTGTAATTGTGTTTAAAAAAAAAAAAAAAAAAAAAAAAAAGAGGGAAGAATATAATTAACAAGCAGCCAACCAATATTTCATTTAAACCTGTAAATAGGTGTGATGTAGTACTGATAAGACTGTATATTTTGTGTATTTAAAGTGAAGAGTTCTATAAATGTTAATTAAGTCTACTTGTTCCGGATCTGAGTTCAAGTCCTGAATATCGATGTTAACTTTCTGTCTCATTGATCTGTCAAATATTAATGTTGAAGTCTCCCACTATTATTGTGTGGGAGTCCAAGTCTCTTTATAAGTCTTATATATCTGGGTATTCCTGTATTGGGTTCGTATATATTTAGGATCTTTAGCTCTTCTTGTTATATTGATCCTTTTATCATTATGTAATATCCTTCTTTGCTTCTTTTGATCTTTGTTGCTTTGAAGTCTATTTTATCAGCAAAAATTGCAACTCTTAGTTTCTGTTTATTTATTTTTGCTCTCCATTTGGTTGGTAAATTTTTCTCCATCGCTTTGTTTTGAGTCTTTGTGTATCCTTGCATGTGAAATGGATCTGGATGTAGCATACCAATGGGTCTTGGCTTTTTTTTTGCCTGTCTGTGTCTTTGGATTGGGGAATTTAGTCAATTTAAATTTAGAATTAATAACAATATATGTGAGTTTGATACTGTCATTTAATGTTAGCTGGCTGTTTTGCCCATTAGTTGATGCAATTTCTTAATTATGTTGATGTTTTTTATTTTTTATTTATAAGATTTCTTATTTCTTGTTTTCTCTAGGATTCTCCCAATTGTTTATATATGCTTTATCAACCAAGCAGTGCTAATTTCATGATTAAACTTTACACTGAATGATACCAGACATGCTGGTTTCCCCAGCCTGGCCAACATGGTAAAACCCATCTCTACTAAAAATACAAAAAAATTAGACCTGGTCACCCATGGCTGTAATCCCAGGTACCTGGGAGGCTGAGGCATGAGAATTGCTTGAACCTGGGAGGTGGAGGTTGCAGTGAGCCAAGATTACGCTACTGCACTCCAGCCTGGGTGACGGAGTGAGACTATCTGAAAAAAAGAAAAAAAAAAGGAAAAAGAAATGCTGGTTTCCAAAACTTAGCAAAGTTACAAAAGTCGCTTATTGGCCAAACTAACTATAAAGAAAATGGATTTCATATCACTTAATCTTCCCCTCCTTCTTCTTTAATATCACTAAATATAAAACAACCTTGGCTCCACAGGGCCTGTGAAAATGTTTCTTGAAGCTGTAATTCACAATTTCTTTAGAAATGACTAAGAAATAGAGGGAGACACACCTTCCCCACTCATCCATGTCATTTGGACAAAGGCAGCATACCCTCACCTTTAAGAAGGCAAATCTAATTATAAGGAAAAAAATGTTAACATCAACCTCACAGGCTTGAACGAACAAAATAACTTAGAAGACAAAGAATGAATTAAGTCCAAAAAGTGACTTTAAATATGTAGTATCAGGTTCATATTAAGAAAAAAAGCTTTAGAGTAAATAACTTAAAAAAAAAAAAATCCTATGTTTCATTAAAATTTCTATACTGGCAACAGAGACTATAAGCTTTTACTATGAACCATTGTGTAGTGAGATGTTCTTAACAAAAGCATGTGTTTTCAAAGTGAAAAAACTAAATTACATTTTTAATAGTGATCCAGAATTTCTTTCAGACAAACAACTCTTAGAACCAAAATTTTAATCACAAAGACTACATAACTAATAGTTAGGCAAAGTATATGGTGTTTTAAGATTACCTTTGTGAAACAGAAGTATTACTATACATGCATTAAGAATGGTTACACTTAAAAAAAAGAAAAAAAAGAATGGTTACACTAAACTACTGTCTGCTTTTCCAACTACCTGCTATACAAATTAGCTTCATTGCAGAAAAAAATAGCCTCTCTACATAGAAAACTGAGTTATCCAAGCATGAAGGAAAACCATGAGTATGGGAAAATACCTATTTAATGTTTTCATAAGGAAAAGGCTCATGTGGCTGGGCATGGTGGTTCACGCCTGTAATCCCAGCACTTTGGGAGGCTGAGGCGGGAGGATCACCTGAGGTCAGGAGCTCAAGACCAGTCTGGCCAACATGGTGAAAGCCTGTTTCTAATTAGCCAAGCGTGGTGGTAAGTGCCTGTAGTTCCAGCTACTAGGGAGGCTGAGGTAGGAGAACTGCTTAAACCCAGGAGGTGGAGAGATTTTGTCACTACATTCCAGCCTGGGCAACAGAGCAAGACTCAGTTTCAAGAAAAAAGGAAATGGCATAGAAAGAGAAAAGAAAATTTCTTCGGAATTTTTGTTCATAATTATCGGTTTAGAAAGAAGCAGAAAGAAGAAGACATACAATAATACAAACTACAATATATCAAATCTTCTTTCATAATAATACATTTCTGATATATATAAACAAATCTACTTCATGATACAGGCATTATGTACATAGACTGATGACTTTTTTCACTTACAATACACTGATTCTTTAAATCAAGAGTGAATATATTTTAGTTATTGTACATCAATAATGTAACTCAATAAATATATTTACTATTATGTATTTTATGACTTAAATCCAAAATGTACTTTACACCTCTTCTTCTGATTTGAGAATCAAAATCATCATTAAAGAAAAACAAATCAAATACTGTACCTGGATCTGAATGGAAGGAGCTTCTAGTGCTCTGTAAACCATAGGTAGAACACTGTTCTTTATTTCATCAGGAGGGGTTTTGGTTAGTAGCAAATCCATTTTTTGTAGGAAAATTAACAAAATCTGTTTAGAAAAGGGAAACAATGTATTGAAACCTGGAATCTTTAAGAGATTCAGTATATGCCAAATGTAAAGCTTCTTCAAAATAATAACTCATATATTGTGACACTCACCATGTTGCTAGCCTGAAGGCGTGGAAGACAAAAACATACAAATCAAGTCTCTTACATTTCTAGAGGCACAATATTTAACATCTGCTCTCAGTTTAAATGTTAATTAAATAAAGACTAATCTCCTAACTCTCACATATCTACAGTAATCTATTACTTGCCCACATGTACCAACTATTGGGAAGCTACAAGGTGAAAAAACCCAGTAAAGTGAGATGTCCCAAAGAAGTAAATTCCATCAGTTGGCTTCTATGAAGCTCAAGAGAAAAAGAGAAAGTATAGAATTGAGGAGGAGTGTAAGAAAAAATTCTAGAAGCCAGGTGCAGTGGCATTCACCTGCAGTTCCAGCTATTTGGGAGGCTGAGACAGGCGAATTGCTTGAGCTCAAGAGTTGAGTCCAGCCAAGGCAACATAGCAAGACCCTATCTCTTACATATATTTTTTAATTTTAGAAAACAATGTTTTTAAGTTGTCCCTGATCATTCTTCCACATACCTAAATTATAAGGAACATACTGCCCCTTCTATTTATGCCGAAATTAGTTTTGCCAAGACTCAGGTGAGAAGAATTTTTTTTTTTTTTTTTTTGAGACAGGGTCTCACTCTGTCACCTAGGCTGGAGCACAGTGGCACAAACATAGCTTACTGCAGCCTTGAACTCCCTAAGCTCAGGTGATACTCCCACCTCAGTCTCCTGAGTAGCTGGGACCATAGGCAGGCACCTGGCTTGTTTTGTGTTTGTTTGTAGAGACAGGGTTTTACCATGTTGCCCAGGCTGGTCTTGAATTGAACTCCTGGGCTGAAGCGATCTGCCTGCTTTGGCACACCAAAGTACTGGGATTGTAAGCGTGAGCCACTGCACCTGGCCCAAAGGTATTTTTAACGGGACAACTAAGAGAAAAAAGAAGGAGGGCAAGTAAGAATTCAGATTATAGGTTCCTTAGGATACTATCTTGACTGATGCATAGCTTAGGGAACAGTGGCTCCACCACCTTTCCCTCATGACAGCTTGACCATTTGGGGGAAGCCTCCTTCAAAGGCTACAGCTCCCTCACTTGTTCTTTCCCTAATCCACAGAAACTCTCGCCTTACCACCACATACTTCCTTCTGTTCCCCTCCTTTCAAGGGAAGGACTACAAAGAATCATAAAACCATTAAATCAGACAGTTGATATATAACTAATAAGCTATTACTATACAGTGGTAGGAACATGTAATTATATCTGCTATGTGCCAGAAAATTTCATTTAATTTCAACAATCCTTTTCAATGTAGCAATGAGGGAACAGAAGCTTTAAGATGGTAACGGCGCAAGTCATACTTCAAGTAAGGAGATAAAGAAACCCCAATTCAACCCAGGTGTGTGACCTTACTGCTCTTAAATCCAAATTACCGTGAATTTAGCAAATATATATTGTATACATGAGAGACTTCTTACTTTTTCATTTACAATACACACACATATTATTTCCATGGTGCTGTAAGCATTTTCCTATTCTAGTTGGAAGGGGTTATTAGCAATAAAATAGAGAGAAACAACTGGCAAAAAACACCTACATATTAAAGACTTTAAACAACAAAACAATAAAAAATACTTCAAGAAAAACAAATATTTCTTTTCCTAAACATGTAACTTTCTACAGAGTATATATATAGTACATAAAGAATGGTATAACACATGCAAAATTTCACTGCAGTTTATTTTCTGAGATAGTAACTTATAGAGAGTTGTAGACATTTAACTACAAAGTTCAATCATAATTTTAAAAATAGTTCGCTTCAAACATGTAAAACAGCTTTCTGACTAATGGACAAGAAAGTCTCATATATTTACCTCAGTTTTTTTTAAACTCATATATTCATTCCTTTTGTTTTCAGTGACAGTCATCATCATGAATAACAGTAGATAAATACACAAAAATATCTGTAACATACCTGGATTGGCTCCTGTTGCTTAAACACAGGGCCAAGTTCAGGTAGAATTAATTTGACATATTCTTCTTTGGTGCATTCCTCAGCAATCAGTAGAACATTGGGCAAAACAAAAGGTACCATGTCAGGGTTTACAAATTCTGAAGTCAAACAAGGCAAAATTCTCTGCACAATGACACGCTGAAAAGTGAAAATTTTTTTTAATTAAAAAATGAACATTTTTTTCAGGTCTTTAGTATTAATTAACACTAAAGTCTAAAACCTCCAATTCCTTTAGGTTAAGGTGACCATTCAATTTATGGTTGAAACTGGCATATTTTGAGAGTGAAATAGGATGCTATTGCTAATTATGCCAAGACAAATAGCATAAACTGGAAAGGTCATGTGTAAAAGGGGATACACAGTCACCCTACCTATAGGAAACCTTCCCTAATTAGTCTTCACTGGTATGTTTGTTTCTCCTCTTAATTCCTTCGTTACTTATGATTTACACCTCTTAATTCCTTCATTACTTATGATTCATACCACATAACGTACACACTATCACGTATTATTAACTGTTTCACATGTTAACCCTATCTACACTTACTATAAGGGCCTGAGATCAGGGACAATATTTTATGCTTCCTCTTTACTCTCCATAGCATCTAAGTAAAAGCTCAGACAAACAGTAGGTAACCAACAAACGTCTGATTAGATTAAACACTGGAAATGTTTTTACAACCAGGAATTATAGTATTCCAACCAGTGCCTCTTCAGCATTCATCAACATTTTAAAAACTATATTAGACTTATGATTTAATAAGTCAGAGAAGGAATAAAGGAATTGGAAAGGCTAACATTAACAGAAGTATCCCTTTAACTGCTGGTGAGACAGTGAATTCCACATGATAGCTTATAGGCTCTTCTAATGACCTTTCATGTCCAACTGCTGTCTTTGCCTAGCTAGTACCCTTCTAAATTTTTATTCTATTTATTTTTGGACCATGCAAAAAAAAGGTCCACTGAACTTTTGGCTTCAGTTGGCAGCATTTTATAGTCATTTATGTACCTCAGGCAAAGTTATATTATTTCCTTGGGAAAGTTATTGTAGTAAGTTAAAATAAACTTTAACTTCTAAACCTGATTATTAATAATAAGAAACTATCAACAACAAACCTTGGGCAGTTTCGGTAGAACCTTTGGCAGTCCTTTGAAAAACTGTGATTTCTGAAGATTATCTCTTTGGAATAAGGTATCAAAATATTGCAGTGTTACTGCACCAACATCATCAAAGAAGGGAATCTAAAAAAAAAAGGAAATATGGTATTTTGATAAATGTTAAGTTGAAAGTACTTCTCATATCTAAAACTGTCACAATATGGTAAAAAAAAATTTAGAAACATTTAGCAAAATGCTGAAGATCACTTTAATATAAATTTGAATTATAAAACTCTGAATAAGAAAACCAATTATTTTTCAAGCTCAAATCTTTGGACTCTGTACCTGTGAGCTGGCTGGGTAAAAACTTTCTTTTACATAAGTCTAAAATACTGAAAGATTAAATAAAATAACTTGAAGGCATAAAAATACCAGTTATTAGTTAAAAACCATGGTTGGCCAGGCACAGTGGCTCATGCCTATAATCCCAGCACCTTGAGAAGCTGAGGTGGGCAGATCACCTGAGGTCAGGAGTTGGAGATCAGCCCGGCCAACACAGTGAAACCATCTCTACTAAAAATACAAAAATTATCTGGGTGTGGCAGCTGGTGACTGTAATCCCAACTACTTGGGAGGCTCAGGCATGAGAATTGCCTAAACCCGGGACGCAGATGTTGCAGTGAGCTGAGATCACACCATTGCAGTCCAGGCTGGGAGACAGAGCAAAACTCCGTCTAAAAACAAAACAAAATTAAATCCATGGTTATATGAGTGAAATAGAGGACTATGAATTCTCTGGGAGTCTAGAACATATGTATGCTTAATTGTGATGGTTAGCACTCTATTTGAAATCTTAATTTTCTATCAGAGCAATTATGTATGTAAATTATTTAGCTGTGTAAAATTAAGCAAAGTTGAATATTTAATACATTCAAGAATATAGATGTTATGTGGGGCTACATCTGACTATTGCTTTAAAAGAACTTAATCTCAGATCAGGGATCTCTGGGGGGAAAAAAAATCAACCTACTTTAACTCATTTTTTTGTCTCTCCACCTTAGGCAAAAATCCACATGTACTCACCTTTGTCATTTGATCTGCATCTGGTCTTACAGTTGGAGTTACATTTAACAGTAGCTTTACATGTTCACGAACTTCCTCAGGTATATTTGTAAGTGAACTAGATCCTAAACGACTCAACTATTGAAAAGAGTGATAACATTAAATGTGAGTATAAAATATTTAAAAAGATATATACACTTACATTATTAAGTCTATTTAAGAAAGCATTTAAGAATTTACTCAATATTTTACTACAAATATACTGACTAAATTTTAAACAAATTGTTAATTCTACTGTTGCAAAACAAAACACTTTTTTGGTATCCTTAATACCCAAAATTGTTTCTATTCCTTCAGTAACATGTTCCAGTATTTATATTTACTCAAATGCCATGATTAAAGTTCTAGGAACAAACTTTAACTAGTCCTCTTTATTAATTTGAAAAAAAATTTTTTTTTGAGACAGGGTCTCACCCTGTCACCCTAGGCTGGCATGCAGTGGCACGATCACAGCTCACTGCAGCTTCAACCTCCCAGGCTCAAGTGATCCTCCCATCTCAGCATTCCAAGAAGCTGAGACTATAGGGAGGTGCCACCAAGCCCAATTAATTTTTTATATACTTTTTTTGTACAAATGGAGTTTAGCCATGGTACCCAGGCTGGTCTTGAACCCCTGGACTCAAGAGATCCACCTGCCTTGGGTCTTCCCAAGTGCTGGGATTACAGGTGTGAACCACTGTACCTGGCCTAGTCTGCGTTACCTGTAATTTTATTAAAATAAAATATAATAAATTAAACTGATTTTATGCAAACTTAAAGTGAGATACTCATCATTTAGAGAATTTTCTGAACACATTTTAGAAAAAAATTCAATTATATGTTTAATAAATTTTTTAATGCAAGCAAATTATTTATAGGCAAATACCTGATCCAACTGCCTACTGAAACTCTTGTAAATATCTTGCTTGTTGACTTCAAATATAGGTTTCCCTTTATTAAATACAGCATACATAACAGTTCCTAAAGAATACATATCACTGGCTGTTTCACAGCTCACAGAAAGTATGTATTCAGGAGCCAAATATTCAGGATTTGGAAGACACAATGAAGGTAAGTTTGGGTCCCACTCTTTACAAAGAAATTTAGGCTGTAGTAAGAAAAGGAATTGCATGGGTTACTTCAAATCAAGCAAATCACTATCAAGCAGTACCAATCTATCTTTAAATTTCTACTCAGTCATGCAAGCAAAAATGCCACCACACCTTCAAACCCCAAATTCCCAAGTCACCAAATGCAAAAAAGTTCATACAACAAACTGAGAAATAACTGTTACAACTGAGATTACTGGAGTCTCTTCCAGAAGATAAATTATCAATGTAATATCTAATATGAACATGTGAAGGTCTGGCTCATGTCTTATGATACACCGGCTTCAAAAGTTGTATGAGCTCAGATAGAGACTGTGGCTTGAAATTTGTTCTTTCACTAACTAGCTATGTGATTTAGTTAAAAAGTTCAAAAGATTGTGGTAAGGATTAAACAAATGTGTGGAAGTTTGACATAGCATAGTCTATGACCCATTAATGGTATATATTCAACCAATACTAGTTAGTTCTTATTACCTTAAAAATGGCTGTTCAAATTACAAATCTTAGGTCAAATCACGGACCCTCTAACAACTATATATAATAAAAACCTAAAATATAACATAAGGTGCCATATCACCAGATCTTCTATGCCATGCAGACCCAATCAACACAAAACAGAATTGATATAATGCAGTATTTCTCTAAGTATAAATAGGCAGGTATCCTAATCATTAAGAAAAGGTGCTCTGGAAGCAGAAAGGCTGGGTTCAAATTCTGGCTCTATTACTTACCATCTACCTAATTTTAGGCAGGTTTTCGAAAAATTCTCTAAGCCTACTTATTCTATACCACACTGAATCATTGTGAGAGTTAAACAAGTAAAGAAAGTGCGTGGAAAAGTATTTCAATGAGAACATTAGCTATTGCTATTGCTGTTATTATGCTCCCTAAAGAATATTTCATGATCCAGTAAACTGGGGAAACACTTCTAGAGAGTCACGTGTTATTACATTTGACATTCTGAGGAAAAAAAAAAAAAACCCTATTTAACCTAATAGTTCTTAAATTTATTTAACTCTGGCATCCTTTTCTCAAGTAGCATTAACTACTGTGGAAGTAATGTGCCAAAGAATACTTATAGGTGCAATTAACACTAGAAATCTTCTACAAGGCTGTACATCTAAACATACCACTGTACCACATAGCCTATTTCCATGCATTTATAAGGCTTATAACATCTCTAGTCCATTCCAGATGTAATCAACATTTCCCTGGCCTTAAAAATTATAACACTAAAACTTTCATTACCTCTTGCTCAGAAGGATTGGTTGATGATACACAAAAATCAAAACCCATTATTTTCCAGGCTCCACTTTTATTCAAAATTATATTTTCAGGAGTAATATTTCCATGTACCATTTTCACACTGCTATGCAAGAATGACAATCCTTCAGAAACCTGTAAATGGAAAAAAACAGACATTTTACACTAACTAAAACTCCTTTCAATTACAATAAAATGTCTCATCAAAATCATAACTATTGCTACTCCTCCCAATAAAATTTTTGCACTTCAGCTAAAAGATCAACTTTCATCATAAATACCAAAGTAATGATGTAGTTAATTGCCAGAACAATCTGACCATAAGTGAGAAAAACCAAGTTATAAAACCAGAGTAAAGATATTAAGTTCCTTCCTATAAGAATATAAGCAGAAAAAAAGATAAAGCATCCTCTGATGTCCAAATTTATTCAGTTCCTGAGTTTGAAAAGGGAGGGAATCTTTGATTCTTAAATTGCAGATGGTGAGTATTAAGATTCTTATATACTTACACTTCAAATTGAAATTCAGGTTCCCTAAATAGTATTATGCTCAGTTTTCAAATATTCAACTGAAGTTCACTTATTCTCACACTGGATTAACATTTAATTTTTGTATTTGTCCCTGACATCAACACGGAATGTGACAACCAAAACTAAAAGTTAGGGTTCTGTTTCCAAGGAGTAGCTTTTAGCAAGCCAATGCACCTTGATTTCCAGGACTTGAACATACATTCCAAAGAAAACATATGAATGGCCAATAAACACATGAAAAGATGCTCAAAGTCACTAATCATTAGGGAAATGCAAATCAAAAGCACAATAAGCTATCACTTTACACCCACAAGGATGGCTACTATTTAAAAAAAGAAAAAATCCAGGCTGGGCCCAGGGGCTCACGCCTGTAATCCCAGCACTTTGAGAGGCCGAGGCGGGTGGATCACCTGAGGTCAGGAGTTTGAGACCAGCCTCTTGGCGAAATCCCATCTCTACTAAAAACGAAAAATTAGCTGGGCGTGGGACTAGTAGTCCCAGCCACTCAGGAGGCTGAGACAGAAGAATCATTTGAATCTGGGAGGTGGTGGTTGTAGGTAGCTGAGATCACACCACTGACACAGAGCAAGACTCTGTCTCAAAAAAATAAAAGAAAATAAAAATAAAAAAAGAAAATCCACATCTTTACATGCCATGGGATAATTAAAATAGAGCGAGAGAGAGAAAATATAACAGCTGCTGGTCAGGATATGGAGAAATTAGAATCTTTGTGCTCTGTTGGTAGGAATATAGGTGCTATGGAAAACAGTGTAACTGTTCCACCCAAAATTAAAAATAGAATCACTGTATGATCCAACAATTCCACTTCTGGGTAGATACTACAAAGAATTGAAAGCTAGGTCTTAAAGAGATGTTTGCATACCCTTTTTCATAGCAACATTAACCAAAACAGCCAAAAAATAGAGGCAATTCAAGTGTCCATGGATAGGTAATTGGACACATAAGTTGTCTTCTTTTGAAATGTGTCTGTTCCTATCCTTCCCCCACTTTTTGATGGGGTAGACTTTTTCTTGTAAAGTTAAGTTCCTTGTAGATTCTGGATATTAGCCCTTTGTCAGATGGACAGATTGCAAAAGTTTTCTCCCATTCTGTAGGTTGCCTGTTCATTCTGATGATAGTTTCTTTCTTTCTTTCTTTTTTTTTTTTGAGACAGTCTCGCACTGTTACCAGGCTGGAGTGCAGTAGCATGATCTTGGCTCACTGCAACATCCACCTCCCGGGTTCAAGCAATTCTCCTGCCTCAGTCTCCAGAGTAGCTGGGACTACAGGCACGCACCACCATGCCCAGCTAATTTTTGTATTTTTAGTAGAGATGGGGTTTCACCATGTTGGCCAGGATGGTCTCAATCTCTTGACCTCGTGATCCGCCTGCCTCAGCCTCCCACAGTGCTGGGATTACACATGAGCCACCAAATCCAGCCTGATGAGAGTTTCTTTTGCTGTGCAACTCTTTAGTTTAATTAGATCCCATTTGTCAATTTTGGCTTTTGTTACCATTGCTTTTGGTATTTTAGTCATGAAGTCTTTGCCCATACCTATGTCCTGAATGGTAGCCTAGGTTTTCTTCTAGGGTTTTTATGGATTTAGGTCTTATGTTTAAGTCTTTAATCCATCCTAATTTTTGTATAAGGTGTAAGGAATGGCATCCAGTTTCAGTTTTCTGGCATATGGCTAGCCAATTTTCCCAATGCCATTTATTAAATAGGGAATCCTTTCCCCATTGCTTGTTTTTTGTCAGATTTGTCAAAGATCAGATGGTTGTAGATGTATGGTGCTATTTTTGAGGCCTCTGTTCTGTTCCATTGGTCTATGTATCTGTTTTTGTACTAGTACCATACTGTTTTGGTTACTGTAACCATGTAGTATAGTTTGAAGTCAAGTAGCATGATGCCTTCAGCTTTGTTCATTTTGCTTAGGATTGTCTTGGTTATACAAGCCATTTTTTTGGTTCCTTAGAAATTTAAAGTAATTTTTTCTAATTCTGTGAAGAAAGTCAATGGTAGCTTAATGGGAATAGCATTGAATCTATAAATTACTTTGAGCAGTATGGCCATTTTCACAATATTGATTCTTCTTATCAATGAGCATGGAATATTTTTCCATTTTTTTGTGTCCTCTCTGATTTCCTTGAGCAGTGGTTTGTAGTTCTCCTTGAAGCAGTCCTTCAGATTCCTTGTAAGTTGTATTCCTAGGTATTTTATTCTCCTTGTAGCAATTGTGAATGGGAGTTCACTCATGCTTTGGCTCTCTGTTATTAGTGTATAGGAATGCCTGTGATTTTTGCATATTGATTTTGTATCCTGAGATTTTGCTGAAGTTGCTTATCAGCTTAAGGAGATTCTGGGCTGAGACAATGGGGTTTTCTAAATATACAATCATGTCATCTGCAAACAGAGACAACTTGACTTTCTCTCTTTCTATTTCTTTCTTTCTCCTGCCTGATTGCCCTGGCCAGACCTTCTAATACTATGTTAAATAAGAGTGGTGAAAGAGGGCACCTTTTTCTTGTACCAGTTTTCAAAGGGAATGCTTCCAGCTTTTGCCCATTCAACATGATACTGGCTGTGGGTTTGTCATAAATAGCTCTTATTATTTTGAGATACATTCCATCAATACCTAGTGTATTGAGAGTTTTTAGCATGAAGGGGTGGTGAATTTTATCGAAGGCCTTTTCTGCACCTATTGAGATAATCATGTGGTTTTTGTCATTGGTTCTGTTTTTGTGATGAATTATGTTTATTCATCTGTGTATGGTGAACCAGCCTTGCATCCCAGGGATGAGGCCAACTTGGAGTGGTGGATAAGCTTTTGGGTGTGCTGCTCAAATTCTCAATAACATACTGGATTTGGCCATTATGTTATTGAGGATTTTCGCATCAATATTCATCAGGGAGATAGGCCTGAAATTTTCTTTTTTTGTTGTGTCTCTGCCAGGTTTTCATATCAGGATGATACTGGCCTCATAAAATGAGTTAGAGGTAAGAGTATCTCTTTTTCTATTGTTTGGAATAGTTAGCTAGCAGTCTACCTATTTTTTTAATCTTTTCAAAAAACCAGCTCCTGGATTCACTGATGTTTCGAAGGGTTTTTCTTGTCTCTATCTACTTCAGTTCTGCTCTAATCTGGTTTTTCTTATCTTCTGCTAGCTTTTGAATTTGTTTTTGCTTCTCTAGTTCTTTTGGGATGTTAGGGTTTCGATTTTAGATCTTTCTTGCTTTCTACTATAGGCATTTAGTGCTATAAATTTCCATTTAAACACTGCTTTCTCTGTGTCACAGAGATTCTGGCACGTTGTGTCTTTGCTCTCATTGATTTCAAATAACTTTTTTATTTCTGCCTTAATTTTGTTATTTACCCAGTAGTCATTCAGGAGCACATTGTTCAGTTTCCATGTAGTCGTGCAGTTTTAAGTGAGTTTCTTAATCCTGAGTTCTAACATGATTGCACTGTTGTCTGAGAGACTGTTATGATTTCCATTCTTTTGCATTTGCTGGGGAGTATTTTACTTTCAATTATGTGGTCAATTTTAGAATAAGTGTAATATGGTGCTGAGGAGAATGTATATTCTGTTGATTTGGGGTGGAGAGTTCTGTAGATGTCTGTTAGGTCTACTTAGTCCAGAGCTGAGTTCAAGTCCTGAATCTCCTTGTTAATTTTCCATCTCATTGATCTGTCTAATATTGACAGTGAGGTGTTAAAATCTCCCACTATTATTGTGTGGCAGTCCAAGTCTCTTGGTAAGTTTCTAAGAACTTGCTTTATGAATCTGGGGGCACCTGTATTAGGTGCATATATATTTAGGATAGTTAGCTTTTCTTGTTGCATTGATCCCTTTACCATTATGTAATGTCCTTCTTTGTCCTTTCTGATCTTTGTTGTTTTAAAGTGTGTTTTAACAGGGACTAGGATTGCAACCCCTGCTTTTTTTTGCTTTCATTTGCTCAGTGTATCTTCTTCCATCCCTTTATTTTGAACCAGTGTGTGTCTTTCCACATAAGATGGGTCTCCTGAATACAGCACACCAATGGGTCTTGACTCTTTATCCAATTTGCCAGTCTAAAATCTTTTAACCAGGGCATTTAGCCCATTAACATTTAAAGTTAATATTGTTATGTGTGAATTTGATCCTGTCATTTTGATGCTAGCTGGTTATTTTACCTGTAGACAGTGGGTGCAGCCCATGGAGGGGGAGCCGAAGCAGGGAAGGGTGTCACCTTACCAGGAAAGTGCAAGGGCTCAGGGAACTCCCTCCCCTAGCCAAGGTAAGCTTTGAGAGACTGTGCTGTAAGGGATAGTACACTCCAGCCTAGGTACTATGCTTTTTCCACAGTTTTCACAACCCACAGACCAGGAGATTCCCTCGGTTGCCTACACCACCAGGGCCCCAGGTTTCAAGAACAAAACTGGGTGGGCCTTTGGGCAGACACCGAGCTAGCTGTAGGATTTTTCTTTTTCAAACCCCAGTGGCACCAGGAATGCCAGTGGGACAGAACTATTAATTCCTCTGGAAAGGGGATTGAAGCCAGGCAGCCAAGTGGTCTTGCTCAGCAGATCCCACCCCCACGGAGCCCAGTAAGCTAAGATCCACTGGCTTGAAATTCTTGCTGCCAGCACAGCAGTCTGAAGTTGACCTGGGAAGCTTGAGCTCGGTGGGGGGAGGAGCATCTGCCATTACTGAGGCTTGAGTAGGCAGTTTTCCCCTCATGGTGTAAACAAAGGTGCCTGGAAGTTCAAACTGGGTGGAACCCACTGCAGTGCCACCAAGCTGCACCTCAAAGCTGCTGTAACCAGACTGCCTCTCTAGATTCCTTCTCTCTGGGAAGGGCATCTCTGAAAGAAAGGCACAGCCACAGTCAGGGGCTTATAGATAAAACTCTCATCTCTCTAGGACAGAGCATCTAGGTGAAGGGGCAGCTGTGGGCACAGCTTCAGCAGACTTAAACGTTCCTGCCTGCTGGCTCTGAAGAGAGCAGCAAATCTCCCAGCACAGCCCTCAAGCTCTGCTAAGGGAAACACTGCCTCCTCAAGTGGGACCCTGACCCCCATGCCTCCTGACTAGGAGATACCTCCCAGCAGGGGTCAACAGACACCTCATACAGGACAGCTCTAGCTGGCAGCTAGTGGGTGTCCCTCCGACACAAAGCTTCCAGAGGAAGGAACAGGCAGCAATATTTGCTGTTCTGCAGCCTCGGCCCATGATACCCAAGCAAACAGAGTGTGGAATGGACCTCCAGCAAACTCCCACAGACCTGCAGCAGATAGATAAATCTGTGAAGATAAGGAAAAACCAGTGCAAAAAGGCTGAACATTCCAAAAACCAGAATGACTATTCTCCTCCAAAGGATCACAACTCCTCACCAGCAAGGGAAAAAAACTGAACATAGATTAAGTTTGATGAATTGACAGAAGTAGGCTTCAGAAGGTGGGTAATAACAAGCTCCTCTGAGCTAAAGGAGCATGTTCTAACACAATGCAAGGAAACTAAGAACCTTGAAAAAAGGTTAGAGGAATTGCTAACTAGAATAAGCAAGTTAGAGAAGAACATAAATGACCTGATGGAGCTCAAAAACACAACACGAGAACTTTCTGAAGCATAAACAAGTATCAATAGCCAAATCAATCAAGTGGAAGAAAGGATATCAGAGATTAAAGATCACCTTAGTGAAATAAAGGACGAAGATAAGATTAGAGAAAAAAAGAATGAAAAGGGATAAACAAAGCCTCCAAAAAATATGGAACTATGTGAAATGACCAAACCTATGTTTGACTGGTATACCCAAAAGTGACGGGGAGAATGAAACCAAGATGGAAAACACTCTTCAGGATATTATCCAGGAGAACTGCCCCAACCTAGCAAGACAGGCCAACGTTCAAATTCAGGAAATACAGAGACCACCACAAAGATACTCCTCAAGAAGAGCAACCCCAAGACATATAATCACCAGATTCACCAAGATTGAAATGAGGGAAAAAATGTAAGGCAGCCAGACAGAAAGGTCAGGTTACCCATAAAGGGAAGCCCACCAGATTAACAGCAGATCTCTCTGAAGAAACCCTGCAAGCCAGAACAGAGTGGGGGCCAATATTCAAAATCCTTAAAGAAAAAAATTTTCAACACAAAATTTCATATCCAGCCAAACTAGACTTCATAAGTGAAGGAGAAATAAAATCCTTTATAGACAAGCAAATACTGAGAGATTCTGTCACCACCAGGCCTGCCTTACAACAGCTCCTGAAGGAAGCACTAAATATGAAAAGGAAAAACTGGTACCAGCCACTGCAAAAACATACCAAATTGCAAAGGACTGCAATTTCTATGCAACTCTTAGTGCTGTGCTGGGCTTAGAGCCAACTGATCAGGATGGCGAGCCAACTGATCAGGATGGCAAGTGTCCTAGGAATACCTAGGCAGACAACAGCTGGGACAGATAAGGGAGTGGTTGCACCACCCCTCCCCTACCCCAGGCAATGAAGCTGGCAGCAACAAACGTGTCTCCTTCTATCTGAGGAGAGGAGAAGAGAGAGGAGAGGACAGTGAAGCATAAAAAGGATTTTGTCTTGCATCTTGGATAGCTCAGCCACAGTAGAATACATCACCAGGCAGAGTCTTTAAGGGCCCCAATCTAGGCACTAGCTCATGGATAATATTTCTAGACAAACCTAGGCCAAAGGGGAACCACTGCCTCAAAGGGAAGGACGCAGTCCTGGAGGAATTCATCATCTGCTGACTAAAGAGCCATCAGGCCCTGAATAACCAATAGCAATACCCAGGTAGTACGCCATGGGCCTTAGGCTGTGCTGGCTCCAGGGCTGTGACCCAGCACATTTCCAGCTGTGGTGGCTATGGTGAGACTCCTTTTATTTGAGAAAGTGGAGGAAACGCAAAGGGAACTTTGTCTTGCATCTTAGGTACCAGCTTGGCCACAGCAGGGAAGAGTACCAAGTGGGCTCTTGATGTGCTTAAGTTCAGGCCTAGGCTCTTGACAGAAATTCTGGACAGATGTTCCAGACAGAAAATCAACAAAGAAACATCAGACTTAATTTGGACCACAGACCAAATGGACCTAATAGATACTTACAGAACGTTTCAACCAATGGCTACATAATACACATTGTTTTCAAAGAATTTTTGAGTAATACCCTACAAGCACAGGTAACCGAAGCAAAAATATGGACAAATGGGATCACATCAAGTTAAAAACTTGTGCACATCAAATGAAATAAACAACAAAGTTAAGAGACAAACCACAGAATGGGAGAAAATATTTGCAAACTACACATCTGACAAGGGATTAATAATCAGAATATACAAGGAGCTCAAACAACTCTATTAAAAAAACCTAATAATCTGATCAAAAATGGGCAAAAGAGTTGTACAGACATTTCTCAAAAGAAGACATACAAATGGCAAATGGGTATAAGAAAAGGTGCCCCAAGAACAATCATCAGAGAAACACAAATCAAAACTACAATGAGATATCATCTCACCCTAGTAAAAATACCTTCATACAAAAGACAGGCAATAACAAATGCTGGAGAGGATGTGGAGAAAAGGGAACCCTCATACACTGTTGGTGGGGATGTAAATTAATGCAAACACTATGGAGAACAATTTGGAGGTGGCTCGAAAAACTAAAATTTGAGCTACCATACAATCCAGCAATCCTACTCCTAGGTATATACTCTTAAAAAAAAAAAAAAAAAAGGAGGTATAGCAAAGAGATACCTGTACTCCCATGTTTGTGGCACACCTATTCACAATAACCAACATTTGGAGGCAAACTAAGTGTCCATCAACAGATAAATGGATACAGAAAATATGGTACATATACACAATGGAGTACTACTCAGTCATAAAAAAGAATGAGATCCCGTCATTTGCAACAACATGGATGGAACTGGGGGTCATTATGTTAAGCAAAATAAGTAAGGGACCAAAAGACAAACTTTGAATGTTCTCACTTATTTGTGGGGGCTAAAAATCAAAACTGAACTCATGGAGACGGAGAGTAGAAGGACGGTTATCAGAGGCTGGGAAGGGTAGCTTCGGGAGGTGGGGGAACGTAGGGATGGTTAACGGGTGCAAAAAAAAAAATAGTAAAAATAAACAAGACCTTGAATTTGCTAGCACAACAGGGTGACTACAGTCAATAATAATTCAGTTGTACATTTAAAAATAACTAAAAGAGTATAATGGATTGTAACACAAAGGATAAATGCTTGAGGAGATGTCCCATTTTCCATAATGCAATTATTATGCCCTGCATGCCTGTATCAAAGTATCTCACGTATAAGTATATATACCTACTATGTACCCACAAAAATTAAAAATAATTTTAAAAAATGGTTAAGACAGTATTTTGCCACAATTCTTTAAAAACATAGTTAAGATATAAGATAAGCCACAGATTGGGAAAAAATATTTGAAATTTACATACTGTGTCCACACATTAGTGAATAAAAAAACAACCCACTCAAAAAATGGGCTAAATATCTGAATAGATATTTCACCTAAAAAGATATTCAGATGCCAAAGAAGCATATGAAAAGGTGCTTGCTATCATTATGAATCAGAGAAATACAAATCAAAAGCACTATGAGATACTACTGCACACCTGTGAGAATGACTGATAGATGCTAAAGAGACCAACCATACCAGATTTTGGCAAGGATGTGAAGAAAATGGAATTCTCATATGCTGCTGGTAGAAATGTAAAATGGCACAACCACTACGGAAAACAGTTATCATTTTCTTAAAAAGTGAATCATACACATGCCATTTTAACTAGCCATTCTTCTCCCAAGTACTTGGTTAATCAAGAGAAATCAATGTGTATGTTTATACAAAAAAACTTGTATGTAAATGTTCTTAGCAGCTTTATGCACAATAGCCAACAACTAGAAACAACCCAAATATTATTAACAGGCAAATGGACTAACTGTGGTATATTCATACCATGAACTACTCAGCAATAAAAAAAAATCAACTATTGATACACACAACACGTGAATCTCAAATAATTATGTTGGTTAAAAAACGGCCGAAAAAGAATAGGTACCATATGATTCCACTTACAAAATTCTGGAAAATGCAAATCTATCCATAGTGATAGAAATCAGGTCAGTGACTTCCTGAGACAAGGGAGAGAAAAACTGCAGAAGCAGGATGGAGGGATTACAAGGGGTATGAGGCAGCTTTTGGGGGTGATGGATATATGCAATATCTTGATTGTGGTGATGGTTTCACAGGTAAACATATGTCGAATTTCACATACTTTGAATATGTGTAGTTTACTTTATGCCAATTATATCTTAATAAAGCTGTTAAAACATGATAAAATAAAGTCTGCCCCAAAGGAACTTAGAATCTACTACAAACATTTATTCTATGGAGCTGAAGATACTATTATTATTATTATTATTTTAAAGAAGGGTTCTCACCCTGTCACTCAGGCTGGAGTGCAGTAGTACCATCATAGCTGCATCCTCAACCTCCCAAACTCAAGCAATCCTCTCCTGTCTCAGCCTCCTGGGTAGCTGGGACCACAGGTGCACGCCACCATGCTCAGCTAATTAAAAAAAATTTTTTTTGTAGAAAGAAGGCCTTACTATGTTGCCCAGGATTGTCTAGAACTCCTGAGCTCAAGTGATCCTCCCTCCTCAGCTTCCCAAAGTGCGGAGATTACAGGCATAAGTCACCAGAGTCAGGCTGGAAGATATTATTTTGGTAAGCAGGGAAAGGAAAATCTGAAAAAGTGGGCATATATAAAAAGGCTAACAATACCTCTTGATATCCACTAAGTAAATTCCTTAAAGATAAAGTTTTTGTTTTTATCAAATACTTTATTTCAATTGAATGTTTTATGAAATTTATTCACATAGTTAAAATTCAAAAGAATCAAAAGGAACCCACTCCATCCATCAGCCAATAAGTGACCCCAAAAAGGTTACCAATGTTATCAGTTTGATGTATTTAAAATATCATTTAAGCCTAACAACAAACTGCAGAAAAAATTTCTAGAACATAGGAATAATGATTAAATTACTAAGAAGAACCAAAAGTTTACATAAAGTAGTTTTACATGATAATAAGTCTGAAATGCCAAAACCAATTTTAAAGGAAAAAACTCTTTTTTATATGTTGAATAAAAATACATACCTGAAGCAAACCATATTTGGTTTCTACATCATAAAGTTTATAATCCTTAATATCTGGAGATATAGGGGAAGGCAGATTTTCCCAGTTACCAAGAACATTGGCTAAACTGGCAAAAACTGGTTCTGTACAAAATGCCAAGCAATCCCTGTTTTAAAAAAGAAAAAGTTATTTACTATCATATTATTATACATTATCAAAATCAAATATACATAAATTCATGCTCCTATTAAACTGTCAATAAGAAGATAGACTATCTTTACATTTGTTAATTTCAGCATAGACCTAATATACCTAAACCAACAAGTTAGAAGCCTTTGCATATAAATTATACTGTATGCCTTTTAAACTAAGTGTTGTGATAACTGCAATACATTTTTTAAAACTTAAAAGTGAGAAAATAAGGCCGGGCGCGGTGGCTCAAGCCTGTAATCCCAGCACTTTGGGAGGCCAAGGCGGGTGGATCACGAGGTCAAGAGATCGAGACCATCCTGGTCAACATGGTGAAACCCCGTCTCTACTAAAAAATACAAAAAATTAGCTGGGCATGGTGGCGCGTGCCTGTAATCCCAGCTGCTGGGGAGGCTGAGGCAGGAGAATTGCCTGAACCCAGGAGGCGGAGGTTGTGGTGAGCCGAGATCGCGCCATTGCACTCCAGCCTGGGTAACAAGAGCAAAACTCCGTCTCAAAAAAAAAAAAAAAAAAGTGAGAAAATAAAACACTATTTCAACCATCCTGTTTAAATGATTGGTATTCTTTATGAAAAACCAATAAACTAATTCAAAATACTGTTACATTATACCTATGGTATTATCCTTATTTATAATTTTCAGAATACGCTCAAAGAAACTTCCACATTTCCCACAGATGCTTCTGGAATAGGAGTAGTCAGGAAGAAAGGCAAGGCAAAGCTAGCTCCAGTAGCCCAGTTTCCACTTCACAAAGAAGCTTTGCTTTTTATCTATTTTATATATCATTTTGAAAGGTGTCACAGAAATTAAATTTTTTAATTACTAATCTTTCATGTACAAGAAAATTTATAAACTCGGAAAATGTTAGATATTAACATTCAATGGTCTTACAGAGTAATGATCAAGAGCTCAGGCTCTGAAGACAGATACCTGACTTTAAGTCCCTGCATTCCTATGTACTATCTTGGTAACAATGGACACTACTGTTCTGAGCCTCACTTTGCCCCTTTGTAAAATGATGATAACAGACCCACCTTCGAGGGTTACTGTAAAGATCAAATGAGAAAAATCATGTAAAATACATACAGCATGTAAGCGCAATAAACTTGCTATTATAATTACTAAGCATTTGCCATTCAATCCCTACCATTTTAGGCCTTTGGCTTTAGGCTCTGGCAATGAAGAACTACAAATTAGTACAGTAATACGGCTACATACCAAGCTTCTGGGCCTGGGTAGTAACGGTTAAATGGCAGTTATGCCCTTTAACAGATGTTTCATCTGTTCCAATACCTGCATAACTCTTCTTCTGCCTTATATCTGTTTTTCAGATGAGAGCATACGAAGAAGCTCAGTACATAATAAAAACAGAGCTTAGGTTGAAGAAAAGAAAGGGTTACACTGTCCTGCCTGCTCAGCATCATCAAGGAAGCTACCTTGTTCTGTACTCCCAACACTTAGCTCATTAACACAATGGACCATAAGGCATGCTTTTGTTGAACTGTACTGTTACAAAAAAAAAAAAAATACTGGCTTATAGACTCACATAATCTTCTCTGCTGGGTCCCTCTGAATCTATTTTTTAGCTTCCAAAATGTCATCCTACTAAAATTATTGAATGTTACTAACAACCTCTCACTGGTCAAATGTAATGTATTCTTCTCTGTCTTTATTTTCTTTTTTATTCTCTGTTCCCCAGTGTTAGTGGGCACTTTTTTCCTTCCTTTTGCTTCCATGACACGCTGCCAATTCTCCTGCCATATGACAATATTCCTTCTAATTTTTTTCTTTGGCTCTTGTTTTCCCTACATTTCAAGGTTCTTTCCTCAGTATGCTCCTTTTACTCAGACTCTTGAAAAACTCACTTTTTTTTTTTTTCAGGTTTTAATTGCTGCCTGTATGTGACTCGCCCCCCATAAACATCACCAACTCTGGATTTTCATCTGAATTACTCTTTCTATAGTGCACTTCCTTTGAGTAATTCCAGTGTCATTTCAATATTATTAATTTGTTAAAAACTAGAAGTTCTCTTTTTCTTCCCTAAAGTGTCCCTATTTCTTAACAATGCTACCACAATTTTTACAGCCTAACAATTATGATATCTTAAAGTAATCTTTGAATTTTCTTTCTTCATGATTGCCAATAAATTCCTAATTCTATAATATTTAAGTCACCATACAAAAGGCTGCAAGGACACAGAAAAGGATAACTCATAGTCCTTCTCTCTTCAAGAGACCTGAAATGTAACTATGAGATATAAAACATGTAAATACAGCATAAAATAACAAGGATGGGTAGGATTCTAACAGGTGACACTAGAGACACTGATAGAAAACACTTCAGAGGAAATAGCATCAACAAATAAAGAGTCAGCAAAGTGTAGGATAAGTGGGAAAAAAAAAAACCAGTCTACTTTGGGATACAGGATTCACAACAGTATTAACATTAAGAGACAGAAACTATAGTGTTCTGGGTTTATCCATGAAAAGAAAGGCAATAAAAAATATTTTTATGATAAGAGACATATGAGCAAGCCAGGTGCAGTGGCATGCACCTGTAGTCCCAGCTACTTGAGAGGCTGAGGCAGGAGGATCACTCAAGTTCAGGAGTTCAAGGCAAGCCTGGGCAACAACAGCAAAACCTAACCCCAAAAATTAAAAAAGAAAAAGAAGAGGGCTGGCACAGTTGCTCACACCTGTAATGCCAGGGAGGATCACTTGAGGCCAAAAGTTTGAGATCAGAGTGGGTAACATAGCAATATCCCATCTCCACAAAACAAAAAAATGTATAATTAAAAATTTAAAATTAGCTGGGCATAGTAGCACACACTTGCAGTAGTCTACTTGGGAGGCTGAGGCAGGAGAATCACTTGAGCCTAGGAGTTTGAGGCTGCAGTGAGCTATGATGGTACTACTATAATCCAGCTTGGGCAACAGCAAGACTCCATCTCGATCAATCAACTCACAAATGAGCATATTTTGGGTAGATAAAGCATGGTGTAGTAAAAAATAAAAACATGGACCCAGGAATCAGAAAGACAAGATCAATCCTAGCTCTGCCACTTAAAACCATATAGTTTCTTTGATCCTGTGTTCTATGTAATTGCAAGAATTAGATGAATTAAACAACATAAAGCATTTAGCATAGTTTTTCACATAGTAAATGTTTGTATTTTTCCTTTTAGGTTTAAAAAAAGATCTTGCACCTTTGAAGGGTGAAAGGGTAGAAAGTGGGTTATTGAAGATCCGAAACTAAGAATTTTGCAGAAACTCAATATATAATAAAAGATAAAAGCAAAATTGTATAATTAAGGCAGATGGGACCTTCATCCCCCACAGCCTGGAACCCTGCTAGCTCTGTGTGGTCCACCTTCCCATTCTTCCCCTATCATTAAAAATCCTAAGGGCCACAGGACACAAATACCAAATGATCTGATTAAGATTTTCCGAATTAAGAGAGGGAAATACCGTTTGCTGAGAAAGAAAAAAGAAAGGCATACATTTTAGGTTATAAGTAATGTGGAAAAGGTTTATAAAGCTAGGGTATCTAAAGGAATATTAAAAGTGCCACAAGCTTGAGGGCCCAGTTAAGATTACATGAATTTCATGTTCTTATCACTCTCTGTAACATTTCCCAAGCTCACCCTTGAGAAAAACAGATGGTAAAGTAACTGAGGGTTATGGACTGACATGCGGGGTATAGTAGAAGGTTAAATGTCTAAAACAGTAGTGGCACACACACAAAATTGGCCCCCAAATCCTGTATCAATGAAAAGGAGACAAGAAATTCTAGCTCATTAGCAAGGACAGCTACTTTCAGGCAGGAACTGTGTTCTATACTCTTGCAACATCTATTTTGACTATTATAGTGATAAGCACGGGGTAGGCACTGAAGTACAGAATCATGGCAAAATTGAAGAAAGTCTTTATTAATACTGCAAAGAGAAACATATACACAGACAATGCAAATAAATTTTAGGGACAAAACTAATGCGTAAGAACTCAGCACTTAGAGTATAAAACTTTTTCACTGACAATACTTAGACAGATTTCAAATATAAAATTATTTTTAACTATTTGTTCTGGAAGTATACTATGTAAGTTTTTATAAAAATTTACCTGGATTCTTCTAAAGGATGCTGGACAGTAAGAAGTCGAGGGTGTCGAAGCCGAGTTAACTGTTGGACTCCTCGTTTTAGAGAATCAATGATTTGATCCTTCTCAAATTTTTGATATTTGTCAATCAGTTTTTTATCAAAGACAAAAACAGCCACTTCCTAAATAAAAAAATTGTATAATTTTAGTCAAGAAATATAGAAAATAAAATTATATGAGTGTCACAACAATATACAAATAAAAATAACTATGCCATAAAAATTTTAGCACTACTATAATACTTTTCTGACATCAAAGAGTTGGTTTCCTCATAATAGTAAATCTAAACATTTTAAAACGTATAAAACCTAGAGTCCTCATATAGAGAACACAGGAAAAACCTTATCTTTGAATTCTGGTATCACAGGTACATATAAACTGCGTACAATCTGTTGTTTCCTGTGTAGTAAGCTCTTATAGAAGTAGAATTCAAAGAAATGTTTAAAAATTTAAAATGTAACTTACAATGATAATCCTGAAGTATACTACAAAATCTTGAAATGCTTTTTGAAAGAAAGGCTGTATGTCAGGGATACTTTTTTATAAGAAAAACTAATTTGTAAGTAACTTTTAACATATGAATAATCTATCTCATACCTTCCTATCCCCCATCTTGTTAGGGGCAGTAACTAAATGGTTGCTAGTACAGGGAGTTGCTCTCCTACCGCCTCTCCTTGAATAAAGCACACATCCTCCTTACCATCTTCTTCCTTTCATTATCCTTCAGAAACCCAAGGAAAAACAATTCTGATCTAGTTATCCTATCTTAATAAATGAATCAAAAAACAGCTATACTGATAGGTGATGTGTTAAGTCACTGATGTGTGTTCTCAGTAATAATGCAAAATAAACTGGAAGCAAAATTAGCAAAGAATGGTAGCCTTCCAAAATTCCTTCAAAGATTTTGAAAAACTCTTTCAGAATTTCTAAGTCTTTGAAAGCCTCAAATTAAACCTACTGTTGCTCAACTATCAATATCCAAGATAGTGTTTTTCTATTTTGTTCTCATTTTCTTCTCTTCTAATCATTTTCTTCTGTTCTGCATTTTTGCTACATTAGCATTATTATTTTCACAAGTTGGCCTGGCAACTCAATCATCCCACAGAGATTAACTGCAAAAAATCCAAACCAATAAATTTCTCAAAAATAACTTGTAAATTGAGGGTTCCTTATGTATATAAATGACTCGAAGAATTAGAGGAGTCTCTGAAAAGTGGCAACAAAAAGCAATTATTTAGTGCTGTAACTCAATTAAAACACAACATTCCCCCAAGCATTTGTGAACAAGGCAGCATTTACTATAATAAAACAACAGAGGATGTCTTTATACAGCACTCAGGACATTGGCATTAGATCAGAGGAGACTCTGAGTCAACTTCCCCTTCAACTGACCAGCTGCCTTTAGGCAAGTTTTCTCAACAGACAAAAAAAAAAAAGAATAAATAATAGTATAAATACCTCAAAGGACCACTGAAGAATAAGTGACACAGTAATATAGAAAGAACTTACTGTAATACCTGACATATTCAATTAATGTTAGCTAACATCGTTACACCACTAACATCAAGACCTGTATTTTGTTATTTTTCTATTACTGATGAGTTTTCTGCTGACACACATCTGATCAATATCACATATATGATCAACGATACATTCAAGACCAATGGTCAAGAATCATCTCTACCATCAAGGCAGAGATTCAATATCCTGTCAACTTGGTAAGCAACATTAATACATTAAGCTAAACAAAATGATGTGTTATAAACCTAATACCATTCCTATGTCACACAGAAATAAACATGCAGCATGAGTATAACAGTGATCAAGAGCCCAGTTTCCGGAGTCACACAAAGCTAAAAAGGAATTTCACTCCTGCCATTTATTATGTTGACCCTGAACTCAAACCTTAGTCATTGTTATTTTCAGATCAGTCATAAAAGGAATAAGATAAAAAATGAAAATATAATACATTCTACAGCTAAAGTTTCAGGCATTAGTCTACTAGAGAATCTTACAAATAAAGAAATTCCCAAGTCAACTATTTATATAGAAATAACAATAGACAGTATTTGCATATTTATATGTGCCAAGCATTGTGCTAAGTACTTTTCAGGAATTATTCCATTCCTTGCAGCAACTCTATGAGACAAATATTATATTAACTTTACAAATGAGATTGGATTGTTACGGAGAAGATAAATGTTTTCTAAGATTAAAAAAAGTCAAGTTTCAAACACAGCCCATAGGGCTATATTTTTAGCCAAGACATCATTCTGTCGCCCCAGGAATAACACAGGAAAAATACAGAACACCAAAGTAAAGCACAATGCATGTCTTCAAGAAATAAAGCGGTCACTTAAACTGAGTAACAGCTTTAAATGGACTCATAAACACCTAATCTTAACTCCTGATCATTATGAGACACAGGACAATCAGGGGATAAGAGTTTT
Organism: Cebus imitator; assembly: GCF_001604975.1. Classification (NCBI taxonomy): domain Eukaryota; kingdom Metazoa; phylum Chordata; class Mammalia; order Primates; family Cebidae; genus Cebus; species Cebus imitator. The sequence continues at coordinate 17,908,614 of NW_016107333.1, read as the reverse complement.
ACATAATACTAATTTGAACTAAAAACAAATGACCTAAAACTTGAAGTTCCCATCTTGCCATTCATGTGTACAATCTTATTTTAGTAAGTCTTCTGCTATAACACATTTTATAAATGCATTTAATTTAAATGTTTCATGGCTGGTGTGGTGGCTCACACCTGTAATCCCAGCACTTTGGGAGGTCTGGGCACTCCAAAGGGCCTAGCCCTTTGGAGTCTGGGCAGCAGAGTGGGATTCCATCTCAGAAAATATGTAAATAAGTAAGTGTTTTATTTTTCAAGTCTTTTTTCTTTTTTTGAGACAGGGCATCTCACTCTATCACCCAGGCTGAAGTGCAGTGGCACAATCATGGCTCACTAAACCCCGACCTCCTGGTCTCAAGTGATCCTCTGACCTCAGTCTCCTGGGTAGTTGGGACCATAGGCGTGCACCACCAAGCCCGGTAAATTAAAAAAAATTTTTTAGAGACAAAGTCTCACCATGTTGCCCAGGCTGGTCTCAAACTCCTGGACTTAAGCAATCCTTTCAATTCAGCCCCCCAGAGTCTTGAGCCACCATGCTCAGCGTAAGATTTTTAAGTGTATATATATATATATATATATATATATAAAGAACCACATGAAATAGCTCTTGAGCTCTTGCAGTTTCACCACTTGTAAGGAGAAACACTATCATTCCCAAGAAAAAGAAAACACTGGCTGGGCATGGTGGCTCATGCTTGTAATCCCAACACTTTGTGAAAATGAGGTAGGAGGATGATTTGAAACCTGGGGCTTGAGACCAACCTGAGCAATACAGCAAGACACCACCTCTTAAAAAAAAAACGAAAAGAAAAGGAAAAAACTCACAAAATTATCTCAGTCCATTGTTTTAAGTCAAAGATGACAGATTTCTAAATAAGTCTGAATAGGTTATCAACTGTCTTAAAAATATTTTCTCTTTGTTTCAGCTAGCTGATTAAAATCAACCAATGTTAACAAGGTTGTGTTGTTAATCCTCAGGCCTCATACTGACTTCCTAAAATAAAATTCTTAGACTGTACAAAATCTTTCATCAGAATACACCATAATCTAATTTCTAACTTACATTTTTCTTTTACTACTTTTCTATACTACCCACTCTGCTAACACATATCACTTATGCAAAAGTCCAGTCACCTTATATATATTACAATCTTCTTGAAGAAACAATGTCTTATGTGTCTATCTACCACAGAACACAGCAGTTATACCTAGAAGATACTCAAATGTCTATTGCTTACTGATAGTAAATAAAGATAAGAAATTAATTAAGGCTTTCTATTATCATTTTTAATTAAAATATTTTTAACTTTTTATTAACAAGAATTTAAAATATACAGAAAAGATAAAATAGCAAAATAATCCAGTATGTCTTCTGCTTAAGGTTCAACAAACTGTTAACTGTAGTTAAAATTTGAAGGTCTTTTAATACAAAAGTTATTAGATCAAAATATAAGCAATATATGGTATCCTATTCTTTATTTATTCATTGCATATTCTTTGAAAAACACTGGCAAACAAAGATATTCGCTAAAAGTATTTTTTCTTAGCTTAACTTTAAACAAAAAAGGTTATGAAAATATTCTAAAAAACTGTAGTATTTGTCACAATAGAGTATGTCCCATTTGATATAGACCTAATTTATAATTTGCAAAAGCGGCTTGTGAGCCAGACATGGTGACACCTGCCTGTAAATCCCAGCTACTTGGGAGGCTGCGGTGGGAGGATTGCTTGAGCCCAGGAGGTCGAGGGTGTAGTAAGCTAAGGTTGTGCCTGTGAACAGCCACTGCACTACAGTCTGAGCAACATACTGAGACTCTCATCTTTGAAAAAAAACAAAACAAAACAAAACAAAACAAAAACCAAAGAAGCTATTTTGCTTACTACAAAGTTGAACTGTTGCTAACAACATAGTTTTAAGTAGTAAAATTACATAAATTACATCATTTGTTGTAATGTGTCTAGGATTCTCTAAGAGCAATCACGACCTCCACTAATCTAACCCTCAGAGGCACCAGAGATGGTTTTTGAAACACAGATGTTCCCTGAGATCTCTATTTTATGGGCCCTTCATGATTGGCCGGTGGTAATTGTCAAGCATCACACACTTCATTTTTCATCTGATTTTTGGATAATGTTCCTTCTTCAAAACAATAAAACAAAATCTAAACTTTTATTTACATTAGTTATAAAAAGTTGTTGAGAAGAATGAAAAATAAAAACATATACCTCTTAAAATCACTAGTCTATGATCATTTTTTGTCTAAGTGACATGACTAGCATATTGGCTCTGCACGAGGGTTTCCTTTATTTTAAAACTATTAATCATTCTAATGTATTTATTATAATTTAATTATGCTTTTGTATATACAGTATTATATGCAAATACTGGCATCTGGATAACACAAGGAACATTTTGTAGTAAGGAAGCAATTATGTCCAACCCAATGTTTGGTAGAGTGGATATGAACAACAATTAGGTATTTATTATATAATAATCATTAGAAATCAATCAATCTTCATTATCCTCACAGAAACAGTCATTTCAATATAGGTGTTATGAAGCCCTTGAAGCAGGGCAAAAATACCAGGTCAACAAATACAACTTTTAAAGCAAATTAATGCAAAGCTATCTGAACTTTTTTTTTTTCCCCAAGAAAATAGGTCTACTGCAAAAGCAAATATAAAAGGTCATAATAAATGTAGGACACTAGAAGACTACTAATAAATGTTAAGCTAATCAATATTGAGGGGTAATTCCTCGACAACAGAGAATCTTACATCAGGATAAACAGAAATGCTTAAAAATAAATAAATGCTTAAATAGCCCAAGACCAGGTAAAATTACATATATAAACATATATATATTTTTTCAAGCATCTTCTCCCAAAATAATCTCTTAGAGTTTGGTATTTGATGGCTGAAATTTCAAAATGCAGAATTATTCTTCTACTTGAAAGGAGGTAAAAATTAAGGACATAGCTGACAGAAATTAGATGTATGTGGTGTTTTATTAGAAATTATTTAAACAAATTAGCAGACTTGATACTCACAATATTCCTATATAGTATTTCAATTTTTAAAGGACACACATGTATGTATCTATGTATGTATGTACATATATGGTAAACATTTCTCATTTATTACATATATAGCTTGGCCAAAAGAAAAATTTCCATCTTTAATGACTAATTTAAATAAAGTATAACTTAAAAATTAGCAGTCAATGAAATCCACCCAAGGGCATTTGTCTCAGAAATACCACTCAAGTAAATATTCATAATGAAGAACATAATATATATTGTTTGAAAAGAATATCTATATTCAAACGACCATTTTAAGCCTGAAAACATGAAACTGTGTAAAAAGACTAAATCAGTTAAAAAGCTATAATAGAACCATAATAGTATAAATTCTATGTCTGAATTATCTATCAGACATTTTTAAAGTTCAGAAAAGAGCGGAGCAGGGAATATTTCACTGAATTTTCAAAAATTAAATAAACCCTCCACCCAGAATGTCTAAAATTAAAAATACATAACAAGCTTGGCAGAGATGTGAAGAAACTGTAACTGCTGCTGAAGTATACACTGGCACCACAATGGAAAAACTATTTGGCAATGAATACATACACTACAATCTAGCAATTCCATACCTAGGCAATGCATCCTATGTGCCAATGGCACATACAAGAATGTCTACAACTGTACTCTATCAATGAAAAGAAGAACTGCCTCATTCAACAACACAGATATAGCTTATCAATATACTACTAAAAAAAGGGAGTCAAATACAAGAGTACACACAATTCCATTTAAATAAAGTTCAAAACCAGGCAAAATTATTCTAGTGTTAAAGAACAGGATAGTGTTTATCCCTGGAGAGAAGGGGGTTATGTAAATCAATAACCTCCTCTGATTCTAGCACAAATTGCTTTTACAATCGGTTATTTAAGGGGAAAACAAAGGACATGAGTATTAATAGTGTTTTCTTTATTGATCTGAATGCTTTGAATGCTGGTTACATGGGTGTATTCACTGTGAACATTTACCAAGCTGTACATTCATGATTTGTGCAATATTCTATAATATGTTGAACATAAGTTATTAAAAATAAGTTTATATATTAAAAATTAAGCAGACTACAAAATTTTATTTATCTATTTTTTAAAGACAGTCTCACTACGTTGTCCATACTGGTCTCAAAGTCCTGAGCTAAAGAGGTTCTTTCACCTTGGCCTCCCAAAGTGCTGAGACTACAGGCATGAGCCACCATGCCCAACCAATACCACAATTTTTATTCTCTAAATATCACCTGGAGGTGTCTTTAGCATCCCTACTAAGATTTCAGAAAAAACAATAGTGAGAAACTAAGAGCTGCTTCTAAATGAACACTCAGAAAGGAAACTTCAATGATGCTTCAATGTCAAGGTGGTTAAGGACTTAGCTATTCTTTAAAAAATTAACCAGTAGTAAAGACAGGACACTCAGTTTTGACTCCTGCAAGTTGAAGGAGGCAAAAAAAAAGAAAATTTGAACCTATCTCCACTGAGCTCTCTGGTGTACCACCTTTCATTCCAAAGTAATAAATATTTTTAAAAATGGAATGTAATGTTTCCTAAGAAAATCCATCGCTGACAGTCAGCAGTTGAGAATGGGACTCTATCATTTGTGCCTGGTTCTCATGTTCTAGAAGCTCCATCATCATCAGGAGATTTCAGTATATGAACTAGTGATATTACTACAAATACCTAGAACCATTCTGGTTAGGCACAGAGATGCTATTATATATTATCACATCTTTAATAAAAATGCCTGATTTTGTAAATTTGTTACTTTGTTTTCCCCTTAAATAACTGATTGTAAAAGCAATTTGTGCTAGAATCAGAGGAGGTTATTGATTTACATAACTCATGACCTCATTAACACTTTTTAGGTAGTCAATAAGAAACCATTTACTTTTTTGGATGAGCTTATAGTGAACTGAAGAAAAAGCAACGTTCAAAAGTAACAAGTTGATCAGCATTTCAGATGCAGATCAACTTTGGATTTCCATAAAGACTTTCAAATAGCAATAAAAACAAGATTTAACAGGTTGGATACAAGTGACATACCAGCAATCTATCATGGGACCAAGATTCCTATTTCATAAAAGGATAATCAAAACCAATTCAGTCTTCAACTTGGAAAATAAGCTAACTTTGGAAAAGTAGCAAATAATGCATACCTACAATTGTATGACTGTGGTAGTCATTGGGAACTATGTATAATAAATCCTTTACATTTTAAAACCCATAAATTTAACTTGTAGGGAAGTAAAAGTACTTTTGAAAACAGTGAATTTGGCCAGGCATTATGGCTCACGCCTCTAATTCCAGCACAAGGACTGCACTAAGACACAATGTTGAAAAATTTAACTGGGTATTTTGCCAGTAACATCGTGACAAACAAAAGAAAATTTAAGAAACATGACAATTTCTATCCTAAAACATATATCTTGCTAAATGCTACAATATACTCATTTGCTCAACTGACATGTTTATTAAATAAGCAAAACTGAATTTCAAGAAGATATGGTAAGTCAAACAGTGTATCTGTAACCAGGAGATTCAGAGCATGTTTAAAAGAATTTGTTTTTTGTATGACTTCGTAAGATTAAATGAGAAATAAAGAACTCATTTAAGAACCTATTAAAGAATTTTTGGCATTTCTTAACATAAAAATGCATACATGCATTTTATGGTTCTTAGCATATATGTATTTTCCAATTACATGCTGAATTAAAACTTACCTGCTTTGTTGACTTTTTTGTGCCATTAAAAATCTTCCAAGCTAGCCCATTGCCACCACTGGCAATGTGTCGACCAACATCAAATTCTCTAGTGACAGGATTTCCCATTACAGCACTAGTGACATCAGCTGTTACTTTTGTAACAGTATTCTTCAATTTATTAAGCATGGACTCCATGGCTGCAATACTGGGTAGTTATAGTTACCTAGAAAAACAAAAGAATAGTGGAGAACTGATCATTTCTTATTTGTATAAGCATTTATCCATAGTTTAACTTGAAAAGCTTAAGATCTCCCAGTGAACAGAACAATCCTATATAGATTAAAGTTGTAGGAGGCTGAGGCAGGAGAATTGCCTGAACCCAGGAGGCAGAGGTTGGGGTGAGCCGAGATCGCGCCATTGCACTCCAGCCTGGGTAATAAGAGCGAAACTCCGTCTCAAAAGAAAAAAAAAAAAAGTTGTATGTCGGTTTTGTCTTCAGAGAACCCAATACACTTTAGTACAAATATAAGTCCAGAAACCAAACTGTTCATTTCAACCTCAGTTTTCACTGACTAGGAAAAGATATATTCACACTTGACACTGACATTAAGAAAAAGAATGACTATTGCTCAACTGTATAACATGAATCCTTTAAGACTTAAAATGTGGGATGGGAGTGGTGGCTCACACCTGTAATCCCAGCACTTTGGGAGGCCAAGGCGGGCAGATCACCTGAGGTCAGAAGTTTGAGACCAGCTGGCCAACATGGTGAAATCCCATCACTACTAAAAAGACAAAAATTAGGGCTGAGCATTGTGGCTTACACCTGTAATCACAGCACTTTGGGAGGCCGAGGCAGGCGGATCACGAAATTAGGAGTTCGAGATAAGCCTGACCAACATGGTGAAAGCCTGTCACTACTAAAATTACAAAAATTAGTCGCCACTGGGTTGTGAGCCTGTAATCCCAGCTACTCAGAAGGCTGAGGCAGGAGAATCACTTGAACCGGGGAGGCGGAGGTTGCAGTGAGCCGAGATCATGCTGTTGCACTCCAGCCTGGGTAACAGAGTGAGACTTTGTCTCAAAAAAAAAAAAAAAAAATTAGCCAGGCATGGTAGCAGATGCCTGTAGTCCCAGCTACTTGGGAGGCTGAGGCACAAGAATCACCTGAACTCAGGAGGTGGAGGTTGCAATGAGGTGGGATCACGCCTTGACACTGCAGCCTTGTTGACAGAGTGAGACTCATCTCAAAAAACAACCAAAGATTTAAATGGGGTTTGAGAGGCCATGGCAGGTGGATCATTTGAGGCCAAGAGTTCAAGACCAGCCTGGCCAACATGGCAAAACCCCATCTCTACAAAAAATACAAAACTTAGCCAGGCATGGTGGCATGCACCATGGCTACTCAGCTACTCAGGAAATCCCAGCTACTCAGGAAACTGAGGCACAAGAATCGCCTGAACCCAGGAGGCAGAGGTTCCAGTGAGTCAAGAGTCGAGATCACGCTACTGCACTCCAGCCTGGGTGACAGAGCGGGACTGTCTCAAAAACAATAACAACAACAACAACAAAGTAATATAGAAGGTCTGATTCTCACTTCACATTTAAAAATTTATTCTTTTTTCTTTTTCCACCCCTTTTCACTGGTGTTGATCACTTCACATTAAAAACAATACAAAACTTAAAAGATACTAAAGTTTACTAAGCAATAAATGTGTATTTTATTATTAATATTAATTATTATTATTTTTCTGTAGAGATAGGGTCTTGCTATGTTGCCCAGGCTGGTCTCAAACTCCTAGCCTCAAGTGATCCTCCTGGTCTTGGCCTCCCAAAGTGCTGAGATTACAGGCATAAGCCAACACACGTAGCCCAAATTTGTATTTTATAAAATGTTTTATTCATTATTAAAATAATAATTACATTCAACTATGAAATCATTTAAAAGTATTTTCTAAAAGTATCAACCAGGTGCAGTGGCTCATGCTTATAATTCCAGCACTTTGGGAGGCTGATCCATGATCCAGGTGGATCACTTGAGTTCGAGACCAGCCTGGGAACCATGGAGAAACTCTGTCCCTACAAAAATACAAAAATAGGCTAGGAATGGCAGCCTGTGCCTGTAGTGCCAGCTACTCAGGAGGCTGAGGCAGAAGGATCACTTAAGCGCGGGAGGAGGAGGTTGCAGTGAGTCAAGATAGCACCATTGCACTCCAGGCTGGGTGACAGTCAAACTCTATTTTAAAAAATAAATAAATAAATAAAGCACTGATGGTGACTAGTGTAATTAATTATTACTTAATCATTTATTAACTGGTAGTTTTTAATAAGCATAATGATCAGTAGTTGTTACAGGTTGAATATCCTACTTGGGACCAGAAGTGTTTCAGATTTTTTATCTTTTCAGATGCTGGAACACTTGCATTATATGTTTACTGATTGAGCAACTCTAATTCAAAAATCCAAAATCCAAAATGCTCCAATGAGCATTTCCTTTAAGCACCAAAAAGTTTCAGATTCTGGAACATTTTGGATTTCTGGATTAGGGATATTCAACCTGTATTAATAATTAGTAATTGTCAGGCTTAACTTTTCTCATTTGGTAAATTAAAATAGACTCTAATTGTGATGATGTCTGTTGACATCTTTAGTTGAAGAAAGCTAAAGAAAACTTCCTTTAGCTTTCTTCAAACTGCAATGTCTGTATCTCTAGGGTTACATGAAGACTTTCCAGGGCATACGTGGGCATAGACCATTTTAAGGTAGCAGTTCCTAATCTGGAGTCAGGTAAAGACTTCACAGGGTATTAGAGGTATTATTAGGCCCTCGTACAAGGTTTTATTATTGAATGCATTAAACATATATATCACCATTTTGTAGTTATGAACATGTTATTACAATTATTTCAAAAATTTTTTTATTCTATACATTTTGTTTCATACATTTAAAAATATTACTCTAAATAAATGAATAAATTACTCTAACTTCTGGCCATGAGAGAGGAACAAAGAGTGAATCTGCCCTTTTGCTTTTAACAACTAGAAAACTAAACAAAATATAGGAAACACATTTTTTCAGACATTGAACAGAGAGCAAGAGAATTTGATCCCACTAAGAAAGAGAACTAACAAGATAAATCCCCTAGGATTGTCCCAGTTTTCTGCCTAAAGGCACATTCCAAACTACAGAGCATAGAGCAGAATTCCAGGTAGCCATCTAGCTGAGTTGAGAAGCTGGAGGGACAAACTAGCATTCAAGAATGCGGAGATAGATGAAAGTTCAAAGTGAATGAAGCTATGCTGACAAAAATGCATAGGAGTCCCCTTCATGTTCTGTTCCCGGTACCCCACATGCTTATACATACTGTGACATTCCACCAGGTCAGGGAAGGACCAAACTAGAGAGCTATGAGTTGAATAGTTTCAGAGTTCACACAAGGCTACAAATCATTCAATATGTCATCAGCCAGTGTGGTGAGTCTTCACTGACCACTGAGACATTCAGCAGAAACCTTGTAAAAACCATGCCTTAATAGTAGGGTAAACCACCCTTAGAGTGAAAGCTAATCTAAATCTGCTCTAAAGTAATCACAAATTACTAATCTGTCTACCAGAACAAAACTCAATACTGGTGAAAGGAAGACATATACATGCACATAAAAATCAGATACTAAACAATGTAACATTCACAATGTTCAGCATGCAATCAATAACTATCAAACATGCCAAGAAGCAAGACAATATGACTTATACAACAGTGGACCCCAACCCCCAGGCCACAGATCAGTACCAGGCCATGGCCTGTTAGGAAATGAGTCACGAAGCAGGAGATGAGTGGTAGGCAAGCAAACATTTACTGCCCAAGCTCTGCCTCCTGTCAGATCAGTGGCAGAAATAGATTCTCATAGAAATGTGAACCTTATTGTGAATTGTACATGCGAGAGATCTAGGTTGTACACTCCTTATGAGAATCTAATGCCTAATGATCTGAGGTAGAAGAGGTTCACCCTGAAGCCCAGCTCCCCACCCCCCATCCGTGGAAAAATTGTCTTCCACAAAACTGGTCCCTGGTGCCAAAAAGGTTAGGGACTGCTGCTATAAAAAGCTCCAAGAAATTCAATAACCCACATGCAGGACAAACAGGAAGAATACACCAAATGCACTGATACACCAAATAGCTGAAAATCAGTGATCAAAAGAAAAATTTTAAAAGCAGCCACAAAAAACAAGTAAATTACATGTAAGAACAAAGATAATAATTTTCCCAGACTTAGCAGAAATAACACATGCCAGAGAACAACTGACTGAGGTCTTTAAACTGCTAAAGGAAGCTGTCAACCTAGAATTTTATAGGTTGGGGAAAAAACTTTCAAAAATCAATGTGAAATAAAGACATTTTCAGAAAAACAACAGATAATCACTATAAAAACTATTAGAGGTGGGAGGATCACTTGAGCCCAGCAGTTCAAGATGAGCCTAGGCAACACAGTGAGACCCCATCTCTACAAAAAGTTGAAAAATTATCCAGGTATGGTGTCACCTGACTGTTGTCTCAGCTACTCAGGAGGTTGAGGCAGAAAGATCAATTGAGACCAGGAGGTGAAGGTTGCAGTGAGTCATGATTGTGTCACTGCACTCCAGTCTTGGTGACAGAACAAGACCCTGTCCAAAAAAAAAAAAAAAAAGAGACTACTAAGAAGGTTTTTAAAGCAGAACAATAAAAAGAAAAATGATGTGGGCATATAAAACACACTTTTCATGTCATAGTATCTTTAAAAGATAGCTGATCATTTAAAGCAAAAATAATTTTTAAAATGTATTTATAATATATGCAGAAGAACTGTGACAAGAAAGAACAGGAGGGGGAAATGTAAGAATATTTTTAAAAGATTCTTACATTATATATGAGGCAGTACAATATCATTTGAAGGCATGCTGTGGTAAGCTGAAAGATATATACTGTAAATCCTAGAATAACAAAATAATAACAAAATAATAAAGTAATATAACTAAATTGTAGAGATAAAATAAGCCCTAAAGTAAACTGATAAATATAAAAAGAAGCAAAAAAGAGGAAGGAAAAAAAAAACAAATGAAGCAAATACAAAATAAATAACAAGATGATTGACTTAAATCCAACTATATCAATAAATTACATTAAGTGTAAATGATTAAAAATTTCAATTAAAAGGCAGGGGTTGTCAAACTGGATAAAAAAGCAAGACCTAACTATATGTTGCTTACAAAAAATCCACTTAAAAGTATAAAAACACAGGTAAAAGAATGTGAAAGTATAGCAAGTTGGAGTGGTTATATTAATAATAGAATAAGCTTGAAGACAAAAAGGTCATTTTGTAATGACAAAGTTGCTAATTCACCAAGAAGACATAACAATGCTAACTATGTATACACCCAATAAGAGAACTTCAAAATAAATGCAGCAGAAAGTGACAGAACTGACAGAACAGACAAATTCATAATTATAGTTGGAGACTTCAAGAGTTTTCACTATAGAAACAGACACAGACAAGCAGAAAGAAAATCAGTAAGGATGGAGACTTCAACAGCACTATCAAACAACTTGACCTAAAACATAAAGCACTCAGTCTACAAATGACAAATGTTTTTCATGTAGACCGTAATATTCACTAAAATGAACTATATGTTGGGCTACAAAACAAGTCTCAAAATATTTATAACTACTGAAATAATATAAACTACGTTCTTTGACTACAATAAAATTAAACTAGAAATCAGTAATACATTATAATACACAGAAAAACTACAAATACATGGAAATTAACCAATACTTTTAAATAATCCAAGGGCTAAAAAATAAATCACAAAGAAAATTTTTAAATATTTTGAAGTGAATGAAAAGGAAAATTTGTCAGTCATAATTAAAGCAGTACTTACAAAGAAATCTACAGCTGCAAATGTTTATATTAGGGAGTTTAAAAGTCCAAAATAATGGTCTAAGCTTCCATCCTAAGAAGTTAGAAAAAGAAAATTAAAATAAGTAGACAGAAGAGGAATCAACAAAACAGACTAAATTTAATGTAATTTAATACTTAACAGAGAAATGAAAAAGAGGGAAAAACCCAATAAATAAAAAATAACAATTTTTACACTTGATCTTAGCCAAAAGGCCGAGAAGCGATAAAATAACAATTTTTAAAGATCAATGAAATCAGTAAAACTCTAGCAATATTGACCAAGAAAATTTTAGCAAGGTGTAGTGGCTCATGCCTGCAATTTCAACACAATGGGAGGCTGAAGAGGGAGGATCACTTGAGCCCAGGAGTTCAAGACCAGCTGGAACAACATAAGGAGACCCTGTTTATACAAAAAAATAAAATTGCAGGGCATGGTGGTATGTGCTTGTGGTCCCAGCTACTTGGGAGGCTGAGGTGGAAAGACTGCTTAAGCCTGAGAGGTCAAGGCTACAATAAGCCACAATTGTGCCATTGCACTCTGGCCTGGTTGACAGAGTGGGATTTGTTTCAAAAATAAAAATTAAAAAAGAAAATAAACATTTTAAAAGACACAAATGACCAATATGAGAAATTCTACAGATTCTAATTCTACAGCTTCTGAATAAGGTGTATCATCAAACATTTAAGGAAAAAAATCACACTAAGTCCATATAAACTCTCCCAGAAAATAGAAGAGGATAGGGAGGATAGGATACTTTTCATTTCATGTTATATAATAAGCATTATCTTGACACCAACATCAAATAATGCCATGGCAATAAAACCAATGTCCCTCATTAACATGTAAAAATCCTTAAGATATTAGAACATTAAATCCAACTCCACAACCAAATGGGTTTCACTTCAGGAATGCAATGTTAATTCAACATTTAAAAATAAATCCACCATGTAATTCACATTAACTGAATAATGAAAAAAAGCAAGATAATGTCAGTAGAAGCAGAGAAAAAAATTGACAAAATTCAACACCAATTCACAATAAAAACTCTCAGGAAACTAAGAACAGAAAGGAGCTTCCTCAACCTGATAAATAGTATCTTTGAATATTTACAGCTAATATTATATTTAAAGATAAAATACTGACCACTTTTCTCCCTAAGTTTCAGAACAAGGTAAGCATACCCACTTTTACGACTTCTACTCAATATTCCAAGAGAGGTCCTAGCCAAGGCAATATAGCAAGAAAATGAAATAAAAGGCATCTGGACTGGGAAGAAAGAAAACAATTTATTCCCAAATGACACAACTGCATACATAGAACATTAGAAGGAATGAATCTACAAAAAAGCTACGAGAACTGATACATGAGTTTGGCAAGATAGCAGAATACAAGAATAACACATTTGAAAAGATTGGATTTCTAAGGTGGGCATAGTGATTCATGTCTGTCATCCCAGCTCTTTGGGAGGCTGAGGTAGAAGGATTGCTTGAGTCCAGGAGTTTGAGATCAGCCTGGGCAACATATCAAGACTCCAAAAAGTTTTTAAAAATTAGCCAGGAGCAATGTCACACGTGTGCAGTCCAAGCTACTCAGGAGGCTGAGGTTGAAGAATCACTTGAACCTGGGAGGTTGAGGCTACAGTGAGCCATGATCACATTAATGCACTCTAGTCTGGGTGGCAGGGTGAGACCCTAACTCAAAAACAAAACAAAAAAAAATTGCATTTCTATTAGAAAATTTTAAATTTAAAAATATTGTTTGAAGGACATGAAATACCTATAAATAAATTTAACAAGCTATGCAAAATCTATACAGTGAAAAAAAAAACTGCTAAGAGAAACTGAAGAAAACCTAAATAAATAGAAAGATATACTGTGATCAAGAATTGGAAAATTCAATATTGTTAATGTGTCAATTATCCCCAATAAGCTATAAACTCAATGCAATTCAACCAGAATCCTACCCAGCAGTCTTTCTGTAGAAAGTGACAAACTGATTCCAAAATATTACTGTGAGAAGGGATCTACAGGTTTTACTAAATTGTCAAAAGAGTCTATGGCACAAACAAGGTTTTAAAGCCCTATCACTCTCCAAATTGTCAACTTCCTCGTGTGCTCTTTCCTAAAACTGATTTGCCTGAGACCAGGTCTATGTCCTGAAGATTTTCCTTAACTGCTTCTTCATAATTTCTTCCCACTTGACTAAAACAAGGTATCTCTCTCAGTCATTCCAGTGTTATTGTAGGACATTTCCCTAGGTATAAAAAATTTTGTGGGAAGAAGGAGATGCGATTTGTGCATTTAATTCTAAGAGAAAGCCACTTAAAAATAAAGCACAAAAAAGTGTGGTAAGAAGTATCTGAAGGAAGTATCTTGCTGTACATTGCTTCTTTCAGGACAGATGTTAATAACAAGAACCCATGCCTTATCAATCACAGAATTATAATTAAGAAGAAGGCTGTCACAGAGATATATAAAAACACATTTATTTCAATTGATAAACTCCAAGGTTTTGATGAAGTAAAGCACTATCACAATATACAACAATCTAGAAATTAGATATTTTGCAACTATTTAAACTATTGAGAAAAAATTCCAGATGTGATCAACTTAAAAAATGTGCAAAAGCAGCACGTTATTCAAGATTATTTATTTGATACACAAGCAAAAATATTTGAAGATCACTGATCTCAGGTAGTTTGTATCCTGTTTTCTCCATTAATGAAATTATACTTATGTAAATATAACCTACTTTCTTCTATTAAAGATTTGAACTGTCTGTACAGGGAAATAGACTTACTTTCCTTTTTTAATTTAATGTTGCATTTTTGTAAGCAACTAGAAAATGTTGCTACTGGCATTATGAAAACATTTACTGGCTATGCCAAGTTGTTCTCTTTGAACATCTGCTGTTGATTTTGTTGGGAAGGTGAAGAAATACAAAATTCTATTTAAAACCATACGTATCTATTCCTCTAACTCTGCCAACAAGCTACATATTAAATGCCATGCACCTTGTTATACCTTGAGAATACAGAGGTAAATGAAAACATTTCTGCTTTTTAGGGACTCAGTCCAATAGCAGACTCAGACCTGCAAATAGTCATAGCAATTAACTTGTGGTAAGAATGTACATGCTATGGAAACACTAAGATGGGCTCAAAACTATAAAGTGTTTTTCAGGTAAGAAAAGGGGGGAAGGAGTATTCCAGAAGGGATTATAATACCATGTGCCAAGATATGTAAGGGAGGAAGACTATGGTGTGGTCTAAAAAACACAGAGTTCCATACGGAAATGAAGCATATTTTCAGAACTGGCATTCAAATTTGAGATGCCTATTTATCATTCAGAGTCAACACTGCTGTATGTAAGACAGAGAATACGCAGGAAATTCATCTGGTGGTTTAATATTTACTGAGTATCCACTATGTATCTGGTACCATGAGAAGCTGGGAAGGAAGTAAATGAAAAATAAGCTATGAAAAATCTTACATCAAAGTGGGGAAGACAGACAAAACTACCACAGAATTAGTCTACAGAGTAATAAAACGCTACCGAATATATATGCACAGTGTTACAGGAACAAAAAGAAGAGGAACAGAATATTTCCCCAAAACGGTAATGCTAGAGGAGTAAACTGGATAGAGAATAGAACTGTAGGAGTAAAATCCCAAAGTAAAAATGAAGTTCAGTTAAAAACTGAAGAAAGAGAAAATAAGGCAAAAGAGACTAAAAAAGCCAGATCACCAAGGACATTGAGTAGTAAGAAATCAAGTTATAGAAGCCACAGAAGGGTTTCAGGCATGAGTAAGATGATCAATCACTCTATCAAACAGAGTGAAAGATATACAAGAGGTAGAGGCTGAGAATATGGAAGACTAAAGAGAATTTCAATATGCAATACAGGGATATTTATAATTTAGAATATATATAAAACAAGAAAATGAAGTATGGACAAGGAAGACAGAGAAGAGATGGTGGGTAGGGGAGGTATTTCAAAGGTGCTAGTTATACACATATTTATTTGTATTTACATGTCAAACTATGTTATATACTTGTATCTGTTATATTTTACATTTTAAACAAATGTTCAAAGAGAGAAAGGTTGCTGAATTACGGAAATAGCAGTGAGAAAGGAAAAAAAAAAAAGGAAAAATTAAGAAACAAGTACCAGTTAAAACCAAGAGAAGAAAAGGACAAAACTAAGAATCCTACCCCACCCCCAATTTCAGAGTCTAGGTGGAAACAGAAGCTATTTACCAAGGCAGAATATATAGAAGGCAGTTGTTTTATAGGGAAAGAACTCAACTTTGGACATGTAGAATTTCAGTTGCCTGAATGACACTCAAATGGAGATATCTAGTAGGTTTTTAGATATGCAGGCCAAAAACTAGAAAAAACCATCCAGATTGAAGGTAAAAATTGATGCACCATGAGCCTCTATACTAGACTATGGCCTTGAAAAATATCACCCAAGGAAGAGGACTATCTTGAAAATTACAGAAGGCCAAGATTGTTTCTCTCTACCATCTGGCTCAGCCATCACCTGGCTTTCAGTAGAACCAGTTCGTGAATCTGTTGTAATGCTAGATTTTACGTGCACCTGCCAAAAAGTGAATTGAGTGTTACAGCCTCTGACAGCAGGTAGCTGAAAGGAACTGGCAATTCTTTCAGTTCTGCCTGCTCATGAATTCTAGATATAGCAGAAAATATAACAAGTAAAATTATATTTATGCTTAAAAAAGACTTCTTGACTTTTCAAATAACATGAATATAGACAGTCCTGTACTTCTTCAAGAATATATTTCTTAATTTTTTCCCAGCTTCCCAAGCCTACAATCCCAAGAATAAAATATTAAAAAGCAGAATTAGCTTACATTTTTGTTGAAGTCACTGCAATGCAAATAAAAAGCTTACTGTAATTACATCTGGCAATGAAATTACATTTAATAACTTTCATTCTCATGACACCTAGCAGAGACTAGACTTTCAAAAAGCTCAAAATAATACACATTGACTACAAAGAACAACAATATAAAAGAAAGAAATTCAAAATTGCTTTATCCCTTAAATAGGCACAAAGGTCTGAAATTTGTATGTAAATGGCTGAAAATAAAAGAATACCATTTATATAATCATTTATATAGTTATTCAATGAATTTTTGTAATTCTAAATAAAACTTACATTCAGAAGACATGAAATACTTAGGGTTAAATGCTTCGCAAAATCTGGGGAGAAAAAAATGTGTGCTTATACTCCCATATGCAGTACTTATCTGTTTGTATCTATAAAAAGATGATCTTAAGATATATTCTCTATCTCTCTTTTTTTCTTTTTTTGCTGCTCTGCAGGGAGCAGGGCCAACCTTAAGGCCAGAGTTGGTCCTAAGATGTATTCTTGAAATATTCGGTTCTGCTTGTGGTATTACTCAGAAATTACCAGAAGTTTTTAAAAAGAAAGTTTTCAAAAAATGGATAATACTCTTCTTTGTTCTTAAACATAAGAAATTATGTTTAATCTTATTCAGAACAATAAAGATTAGACATAGCTGAGTATAATCATTATCTTTACAGTTACAAAAAGTGTCTAATTATCAGCCACAGTTGAGCCAGAACCCATAACTTAAAGAAGCCTGATTTTAAAAACGAATCTAAAAAGCTGAAGAGACTCAGCAATGTATAGCCAAGTTAGTACACAAATTATTGGGTACCTACTAAGTGAAAAACACTATGTTAAGTGCAGTGGGAGAAACAAGAAGTAAAACATTCAGTTTCTGTCATTGGTAACAAATTTTAAGACCACTGTACAATAAGATTTAAAAAGTAACATGAGGCCAGGCACAGTGGCTCACGCCTGTAATCCTAGCACTTTGGGAGGCTGAGGCGGGAGGATCACTTGAGCTCAGGAGTTCAAGATCAG
This sequence comes from Cebus imitator, assembly GCF_001604975.1. Classification (NCBI taxonomy): domain Eukaryota; kingdom Metazoa; phylum Chordata; class Mammalia; order Primates; family Cebidae; genus Cebus; species Cebus imitator. The sequence goes on along the minus strand of NW_016107333.1, from coordinate 17,890,966 downwards.
CCTGGTCAACACAGTGAGACCCTGTCTCTATGTAAATAAAAATATTTTTTAAAAAACGGCAATATGAAATTTAAGACAATACACGCTTAAATATCAAATTCATAATTTAAACAAGATCTGAGGAGAGATTACATCCAAATTTTCTGAAGCCACTTCCAGCCCAGGTAATTAGTGAACTATAGTTTTTACCACAATAAGTTCATCAGATTCTTGAAATTATTATAATTTTTTTTAAAGCAGTAGCAAAGGGGAGACAGTTTCTCACTATGCAGGCCCTCCAGCTAGAGAAGAGGGAAAAGGAATAACTAGGTAGGAAATTAGACTAAATGACCACTTCCTTAAAGTCTGCAGTTCTTCCTCGATTTAATGAAGTATAAAATTTCAAATACAATGTAATACAATATATGAAAACAAAGTCATAAAACACAAGTACTGTCTAAAACAGTAGTTTTCAAATTCTGGTGGGCATCTAATAACCTGGATAACTTCTTAAACCATATAGATGCCTATGTAGTATCTCAGGCCTTTGGAAATGGAACCTATAAAGATGGAGTTAGATTATTTGTATCCTAAGAAAGCTCCCTAAGTGGTTCTGATGCACAGCAAAAAGTGAAAATTAAATTATATGGTTAAGTACACACTCTTCAATGGTAAGGAAATCTGAGCTCAAATGCCAATGCTAATACTCACTAGATCGATGACCAACTAGCCATGCTAACACTATTTCTAATCTATAAAAACGGCAAAAGCTAGCTGTACTTAAGTGATTGTTGTAAGGATTAAAGATGATGATGAGGTAAAATGTTTAGTACAATTCTTGGCACATTCAGTAAGCATTAAATGAATTCACTCATTTAACAAACATTTATTAAGCACTTACACATCAGGAGATGAGGAACATCTCATTAATTTATTAAGTATTAATAAGCATGACAACTCTTCAATGGTGTTGTAAGAACATATAATCAGGAGAATCTATTCTAATTGGGAAAGTCTTCCCTGAAGTGAGGTGAACGATGAATAGGCATTAATTGGCTAAAAAAAGAAAGGAAGGGCATTTCCAAGCAGAGGAAGTAGCATAAGCAAAAGCCACATACTTGAAGCAGGAGAACAGAAAAGACAGGGTGACTAGGGGAGAAACGGAATGTGATAAAGCACAGTGGAGATGAGGTTGGAATGGCAATCGGGGAACCGACTCTGCAGGGCTTGTAGAGCAGGTTAATGTATTCGATTTTCTTAAAAATAGTGGGAAGCCACTGAAATATTTTAAACACAAAGACAATGCTATTAGATCTGCATTTTGAAAAAGTCACTAAGTCTGGTGTGGAAAACTACAGGAGACCACAGTAGATGCAAGCAGGCCATAATCAGGAAGCTATGGCAGTAGTCAAGATGAGAGACGGTGGTGGCTTGGAACAGAAGGACTACTGTTAAAGATGAAGGGTAGACAAGAGTCAAGAGATATTCAAGAGGCAAAATCAACAGGACTTCATGAGAGATTGAGTATGAGGCATGAGAGTGGAATTGCCAAACTTCAACTTCTATAGAAAGGAATGGATAGTGATGCTACCTCCGGAGTTAAACACAGCAAGAGGAGCTACTTTTCTTCTTAGGGTAGGGGAAGGGAGGCACATCATGAATTTGAAACATGTGAGTATGAGTAGTTATTCCCAATAAAGGGTTCATCTGTACAGAAAGTATTCCATTGTATGGAAACACAATGTGCCTGTATTTATTTTATTGGGTGTTTAGGAATCTTAGAGACAAAACAGGTTTCTGCATGTAGGTAACATAAATCTAAAGAGAATGAAGACCCTCTCCTTCCATTAAGTTCCCTTCATTTACACAATCCCCCAAAAGCATCCTATATGACTACAGTTTAATGTTGCCTTAAGAAGTAGTTTATATACTCAGCTGATATCATTTTTAAATATTTTAAAAATATTTGTGCTAAAGAATAAGACAGAAAACCAAACAACAACAAACCTGCAAAGTCCAAAAGGAATCTCAAGCACCTGACTTTCAAGCCATCACCAGAATATGATGGGGTCTGACAGTGACAGGCTGATTTCGAGCATTTTTGTTACAGTATTTATTCTTCAGAACAGAGGCATGCTACTTAGAAGACTCACACATAGAATCCAATGTTTTTAAAAAGTGTCATCACAATTGATTCCTGAGTCTGATACGTACTAAAAAACAGTTGACAACTTCCAATGAAGTCGCTACGGGCATGGCGCTTTTAAGCGGCTTGTGTCTAGAGCCTCATTCAGTGCCTTAGAGGGTGGATTCTATAATACAGTCTCCTTAATTACGTATCACAGGTATGTGCTCAGAGTCCAAGAAGTTTTTGCAAGCTTTATCGGTCTAAACCTTCCTCCATTCGTTTTCTCCTGCTTAGAAAAATAAGACTGCAGGAGAAACCGGTGGGATTTTTCTGTCTTCACAAAACACCTGCCCCACCCACCTCACACACAATAACCTTCCATTCCAGAACTAAAGCTACTGTCAGAGAAGGACGACGGGCGGCAGGGCCCTGGCTGGTGACCCCGGCTACGGGATCGGGGACCTCAAAACTGAGGGGAGCTCTCTCACCCGGTCCTAAAGTAGTGTCCAATTTCTCCAAGGGTACCACGTTCTCCACCACCGAAACCCAAGCTTTCGAGCAGGCATGGGGGGGGGGGGGCTCTTCCTCCTGCAGCTGACCCCAATCCCGGGTCGCCTCAAGGCCTCTTTCGAGGACTCGGCCATCTCGGATCCGCTCCCCGGAGCTCGCTGTTCGCCCAGCCCCGCTTCGCTCGGGCTCCTACCGCCGACCGCCCTGCGGGCCCATCCCCAGGCAACACTCACCAGCCCCGGCGCCCTGGGAGGCCTACCCCGGGCGCGGGTCCTTCTCCATTCCCTCCTCGCTGGCCCCGGGTGTCAGGCGAGAGCGCGGCCAGTAAGGGAGGTCGCTCGGTGCCGGCGGCCGGTCACTTACCTCTTCCCTCTCCTTCCAGGAGGGGCGGTGCTGGAGCCCTTTCCCCCCGCCCCCCTAAACGCCGCCTGGTTGTTCCTGCTCTGCCTTCGCGCCTGGTCGCTGACTCCGGCTTTACTCCATAGCCTCCGCCGCCCCCGCGGCCGCAGACGCCGGAGCTGGAGGAGGGAAGGGGGTGGGAAGGGGAGGGACTGGGGACGAAGAGTAAGGGAGGGGGAAAAAGACTGGAAGACCTGCCGACCGAGGCATGACGTCACTTCCTGCTGGTTCGGAAGAGGCGGAGCCAGGACTTCTCTCCGCCCCCAGGGGTCAGGTGGGGGCGGGGCTACGGTGCCAGCGGAGGTAGCAGCTCGCGAGGTTGTGGCGGCTCTTTTTTGACTCCGTGGTTCCGTAGACTTGGCAGTCAGAACGAGCTTCCGGGCCCAGGGCTGAACGGGTCAAGTTTTATGAACTGTACAGGTGTCTTCTGCCGGAAAAAGAGGACAGGTAGCCCTGTAGATCCTAGCCAAAGGTGTAGTGAAGGTGGAGGGGCCGCGCCGAGGGGAGCGAGCGGCTGGGACTCTGCTCCTCCGCGGTCCGAGGCCCCGCCTATTTCCTAGACCTGCCTACTTCTTGCTCTCCCAGACTGGGAACTTTTCAGGGGTCACTCTGGTGAAGTGCCTTTGGATAGTCCAGGAAAGCATTTTATCTTGAACTTTAATAAAAACATAGGAATCTCCTGGGATCTTGTGAAAATGCAAATTGAGGAGTAGGGTCTGATAATCTGCGTTTCTAATACATGTCCAGATGGCACCAGTGCTGCTGGTCCCTAGGCTTCACTTAGAGCAACAAGGGGTTAAAGTACAAGAGGGCAAGTTCCTTAAGCTAGAAGAGTTATTTCTTTAATCTAGCCTAATTGTTTAATGAAGGTTAGAGACGTAGACTCTCCATGGAAAACATCTAGGCTCCACCTCTCTATCTTCCGCCAACCCCATCGAGTACCCTCCTGCCCACCTCTGACCGTCACTCTCTGGCCTCCCCTCCTCAGTCTCTGCTCTGCCCACAACGTCTGGGGATAAGATTTCTGGAGTGATTAGACAGGTAACTTCTATTACAGAAGGAATTTGAGGGTGATGGATTTTTATTTCTGTAATTTTATCATAAACATCATACTTGTGTAAAGTTGGGCATACTTTTTGCAGTTATGTATGCATAGGCGGAGAAGAGAGCTTAAATTCTTGGATTCTACCCACTTCCGCCCCGCAAATCTAGAAACAACATTCTAGATGTTCCAGGTTATTCCGTTATCATTCTTTAAATTTTTTAATTAAAATTTTATAGGCCGGGCGCGGTGGCTCACGCCTGTAATCCCAGCACTTTGGGAGGCCAAAGTGGGCGGATCACAAGGTCGAGAGTTCAAGACCAGCCTGACCAACAGGGTGAAACCCCATCTCTACTAAAAATACAAAAATTAGCCGGGCATGGTGGTGCGCACGTGTAATCCCAGCTACTCCGGAGGCTGACGCAGGAGAATCGCTTGAACACCGGAGGCAGAGGTTGCAGTGGGCAGAGATGGCGTCACTGCACTCCAGCCTGGGCAGCAGAGCAAGACTCCATCTCAAAAAAAAAAAAAAAAAAAATTACTGGGGTAGGGAGCAATGAAGAGTGACTAGGAATTATACATTTCTTTGTGGAATGATGCAGTGGTCTGAAATTAGATAATAGTGATGGTAGCACAACTTCGTGAATGTACTAGAAAATACTGAATTATACACTTTAAAAGGGTGAATTTTATGGCATGTAAATTCTATCTCAGTAGTTTTTACTGTCTCCAGTTAATTAAACAATAAATTTATATGTGCCCATTATAACAATTCAGAAACAAAGAATAAAAAATAATGTTAACATGACTGGTCTCAAATGAAAAACATATATTAAAAAATGAACATCCTCTTTCATCAGCCACATTATAATCCTACTTTCCCAAGTTTAGTCATTTGAAGTATATTCTTCCAAATCTGTCTATTTATTTACATACATTTGTATGTAGGTTGGGAATTCATGTTTACCTTACCTAAGTAATAATGTACAAGTTGTTCTGCTCAACTCATTTTTAAAAACTTTTTGTTTTTGGTTTTTCTTTTTCCCTGCTTAATGAGCTCCTTGCACACTGTAAACATAGCTCTTCTTCATTCTTTCTAATGGCTGCCAACTATTCTATAGTAAGGGTATACCATGGTTTATATAACTTTTTTTCAGGTAATAGACTGGCTTTTTGGGGTTTGTTTTTTTTTTTTTTTTTTTTTT